>NC_134585.1:112340149-112702649 GCF_037038515.1 Microtus pennsylvanicus
GGTCAGGCTCAGAATTCGCAAAGCCTTCCTCTGGTCCCAGTGTGAACGCTGACAATGTGTATGAATACAAGAGCTTATGAACAATTGGCCCGTTTGTGTGCTAAAACTAGCTACTGCAACTTTCTCCTCCCAGGTGGCTACAGAGACTGCCCGCTGCAGGGACCACCTACCAGGACTAGCTAGCTCCTCCCCCCATGCTGAGCAAGGTTGCCAGTTGCTACAAGATTGGTGCCATCCGAGTGCGCACAGCCTAGGCGATCGCAGCTTTTCTGTACTGTGTCTGCCCTTTCTTGATTCCCTCACTGGCCCCAGTGAGGTCAAATCTAAAGCTGCAGCCACATTCCACTGCCCAACCTGATGATTCCCTCTTCCCTGGCAACTCAAGTCTGTGTCACGGTGGCAAACACAATGCAGCACAGTTCCAAATCACCTTTATTGTCCTAATAATATTGGTTATGAACAGCTATGAGGCTCAGTGCTTGCAGCATTAACCAACCCTTATCATGTGTTGAATAGACAGGACTCGTAGCATCGGGTATGGGGCAGCGGTAGCCTTGTTGATTCTGGTCAGTTAGCTTTTGTACAGTTGACACAAACCTAGGCGTATCTGCGGAGAAGGCATTAATTAAGAAAATGCCTCCAAAATGTTGGTGGGCAGACAAGTGTCTGTGGGGCATTTTTTTTTAATTAATCATTGATGTGGGAGGTCTCATGCCATTTTTGGCTGTGCCACCCCCGCTCGGGTGGTCCTAAATGGTCTAAGGAAGCAAGATGAGCAAGCTGTAAAAACCAAGCCAGTAGGCAGTGTTCTTCAGTGGCTTCCTGCCTTGGGTTCCTGCCCTGACTTCCCTCAGTGATGGAGTGTGAGCCTAGAGTTGTAAGATAAAATCCACCCTTTCATCACAGCAATAGGAACCCTAGTAAGACATACCAAAAGGCTTGGAAGACGCTCTGACAAGATTCTATAGCATAGACGGAAAGACGCCTGTCTTCAGCACAGGCAGGCAAAGCCTAGGAAGTCAGGGACACTTGATACAGCTGTGAAGTGTTCTTTTTCCTGGAAAACAAATGACAGATCCTGATGGTCAAGGCTGCGTCACCCCGAGGCTAGCAGGCCTGAAAACATAGCTGGTGTAAACACTTCCGCAACTTAGGTCTTACGCTGCGAATCACATAGTACCTGGTGTCCACATCCGGATACGACACAGACACAGTGTTGCTTTCCTGTCACTCCTCCGCAATACGCTCTGACGTTTCTCAGCAAATTACATCTACTGTGTCTACAGCATGACATCTGGTGATCAGAAGCTGCCCCTGCAGTCTGCCCTTCGTCCCAGGAAATCCTTCCTGGTTAATGCCAATTAAAGCTCTCTCCCAAGCCCTCTCCTCCCCGCTGCCCCTCAGGTTTTCTCACTCTTTGGCTCCCAGCCTGCCTCTCCTGTTCTGTTCTGTCTCATTCTCGTCCTGTTGCCTCTCTCCTTTGAGTAAGCAAATAAATCCAGAAAGCAGTGTTTAATGGGAGAAATTCTAAAAACAACCAACCAAACAAAGCCCCAGCTGTGGCCGTTGAAAGCCCGCGGGTGCTTGTGAGGTAAGCGGCTGAGGCTAAGCTCCTACAGAAACACTTTGAGGGAGGAGTTGGGCAGTATCCGCCAGGGGGTAAACTTGGTGTGCACCCTTTGATGTAGCAACTCCAGTCTGACAGACTTAGTTCATAGCTTTGCAAAACGGTGCCAGTGTGAGTGTGTGTTTGTGTGTGTGTACAGACACATCCTTGTATCAATTTAAAAAGAGGTGTTGATAGCAGCATTAAAAGCATCAGGAAGCCAGTGACATAAATGCCCATCACTTGGGACTGTTTAAATCAAAGAGCACATGAGATTACCATCCAATCATTGATTGATGCATATGGGTTTAGAGAGATGGCTAAGATACGTTGAACAAATAAAATAAGTTGAGAAGAATACAGTTATGTTCCTTTCCAGCTTAAAAAGTCAGGAGGAGTGTGTTTACTGTTGGGGCTTCAAGAATGATACGCTCAAATATGACGCCTCAGTACGCTGATGGTTTTACACTAAAGGCATTTGGGAATAGCAGTTACGAGATAAAGCTTTTCTCCCGGTTCCCCTACAGCGCCTCACCAAAGAGAAACACAGCGGCTCTCCAGCTCCTTCCACCAAGGAAGGATAAACATATCAGAGAGCAAGGGACTGGGTGCTAACATCACACTCAGATCCCACAAAAACTCTGCCTAGAGCACTGTGTTAGGTTCTATTCATGGCTCTCAGACCATTTGCCGCTCTCCTCAAGTGGCCGACAGCCCTCACTTCTCTGGTTAACAAAGTATTGAAGCCGCAGCTCGCTGGCCCTTCTTTGAATTTAGGACTGTATGTGGCCCCTGTGCCCATGCTCACATTGATTTCGTTTACAGGGCTGGAGAAACGGCTCAGAGGATAAACATAGCTGCCACCAAGCCTGATGACCCAAGTTGGATCCCTAGGACCCGAGTTGGATCCCTGAAGACCCGAGTTGGATCCCTAGGACCCACATGGATGAAGGAACTGACTGCCTCTCATTATTCTTCTAACCTCCCCATGTGTGCTGCAACAATACACATATAAATTAAATAATAAATAAGTAAATAAATAAATAAATGTGATTTTTAATTTTAAAAATAGAATACCTTTCTCTTGTTCATCTGTTGTTAGTTTATTTCATTAAGCTCAAGGCACTGAACCCTCAGGTAGAATTTTTTCTATAATATATACATCAAATCTTTCCCACAAAAACCTGTTCAGAACTGTTTCTCCTTTCAAAGTTGCTAGAATACATTTTTGACATTGTCATTGCAAAATTTATGAATTAGTAATATGTTTAAAAAACTTGATTGAATTTTTCTGTAAAGTATACACAGTTGGAATAAAGCATGTTTTACTTCATAAATATACATAATTATTATGTTTATTACAAAGTCATCTCTTTATAAAGACCTCACCTCTAGAAAGTCAGACTAGAGAGCTAGGGAGGAAAGTACTGTTCACTCTAAACTCTTAGAACATTTCCACTCCTGGGCATAATTTACATTTAAATAAAATACATTTAAATATAAAAGGCATTATTAATTCAACAAAATTCTGCAATACAAATGCACCAAGACATTTGTGTTAAATGACAGAGTGCTGAGCTACTGATGGTAGAACCCTCTTGCCACTTTGAATATCAAGGGCTTTGTTGTAAATTGCAAGGTGACTCACAGAACTGTGGGAAAGGTTGGAGTATTGAGTTAAAGACCAGATGTCCAAGACGGCCTCCCAGGGCTGCGAAACTGTGGAACGGGAGCCATTTTCACCACGTGTTAAGTCGATACTTCCTCTGCCACTTTCTATAATGAGTACGTAGACAAAAACAAAATCACTTTATACCACATAAGCATACAGAGCTATGGTTTGTCTGCCTTGTGGAACTCATTCCAAACTGAGCCGTGCTAAGGTCAGTCTGGCCTGGGAGATCTAAGGCACATGTCTGTCCTTTATCAGCAGAGGAGGCTAGGGAAAAATGATTTTAACAAATTCACCCCTGAGAAAACCCAGTGCTGAACAGGGAAAACATCAAGCTACAGAGAGATATTTGAAAGTTTAGGCAATAAATGACCGATAGCTGCTTCATATAGGTCCCCGCTGGGATCTACTCAATTAAACCTATCTGGGGGCCACTTATTTTTAAATTGGGCTGCTGTCAAATTGAAAGCAAGTCATAGCAGGGGTCTGGACTCTCTGTTAGTTCATCATCTGTCAATTAAGCCTGGGAAAATTTTGGTCTGGCAGAAATAACTAGGATTTATTTCAGATGCTACTGAAGCCCAAGTAAATTCTGGATTTGATGGATTTGCTCTGAGCCCGAGAAGAGTGCTCGTAGCTACCATGTGTATGATGTACATTCTGAGATTAGGCACCATGCCAGGATCTTTATGCATAAAGAAGGGTGACAGTTATTTTTATGGGTCAGCCTGACAGGGCTAAGCAGGATGCCCAGGTATCTAAAAAAACATCATGCATGAATGTTCCTAGAATGGTGGCTCCCAAAGAGAGTCTCACCTGAATCAGCAGGTTAAGTAAAGAGTATCCTTAGCAGCATGGGTGATGTCATTCAGTCTTTTAAGGACCTAAATCAATCTCTTTCTCTCTCTCTCTTACATGGGATCTGTTTTAGTCCATATTCTATTGCTATGAAAAGATACCATGACTGGAAATCTATTTTTGTTCATTTATTTGTTTTGAGACAGGGTTTCTCTGTAACTTTGGAGCCTGTCTTGGAACTAGTTCTTATAGACCAAGCTGGCCTTGAACTCACAGAGATCCGCCTGCCTCTGCCTCCAGAGTGCTGGGATTATAAGCGTACATCACCACCGCCTGGCTGGAAATCTTATAAAAGAAAGTATTCAATTGGGGCTGGCTTAGAGTTTCAGAGGTTTAATCCATTATCATCATGGCAGGGATCATGGTGGTCCATATGAATGCTGGGGAAGTAGCTGAGAATTCTACCTCTGGATCCTTAGCAGCAGGCAGAGAATCACTGGGCCTGTCTTGGGCTTTGAAATCTCAGCATTCACCTCCAGTGACACACTTCCTCCAACAAGGCCACACCTACTCCAACAAGGCCACACTTCCTAATTCTTCTCAAGTAGTTCCACTCCTTGATGACCAAGCATTCAAACATGTCAGCCTATGGGGAGTCATTTTTACTCGAACCACCACCACAGGGGCTTACCGTATAGGACAGACTAGGCTGGAATTCACACGTTACATCAGGCTGATTTTGACTTTACAATCCTTCTGCCTCCACTTCTGAGTGCTGGGATTACTCATCTCACTCTGTTTTCTTTAGTCAGGACACCTGCCTGTTCCCACCTTCAGCATTGGAGCTCTCGACTCTCCATCTTCAGACTCAGACAGGGTTTTACACAGCCATCTCTCTTCATTCTCAGACCATTAAAGTGGGACTGAATTACACTCTGAGCTTTAATTCACCAGCCTGAAAGGCAGCACACTATGGAAGGGCTCACTAAGTCACGTGACCTTATTCTCATAATGAATCACCTCATATAGCTATATAGATCTTGTCTATAACTCATGCAAAGAGGAAGGAAAAATCCTTCATCACATAGCACTGCAATCACCCAACCTACAGGATATTCCGCCAGTCAGTGTTCAACTGCAGAAAGATAATACTAGAAGAGATTTAATACGAGTAGGAGTCAGCTTGTGTCATTGAAGCTGGCTGAGAGAAACTGCACTTGGCAGAACAGGCTATCAGCAAGCAGCCTGTAACTCCCCAGAACCAGCAAGACCTGCAGTCCACGGGTGGAAATTCTTCTGAGGGAAGCCTCTGTACTACCTGTGGTGGTCTGAATGAAAATGGCCCCCATACATCATAGGGTGTGGCACTATTAGGAGGTCTGGCCTTGTTGGAGGAAGTGTATCACTGGAGGTGGGCTTTGAGGTTTCAGTCTCTCTCTCTCTCTCTCTCTCTCTCTCTGTCTCTCTCCTCCCTCCCTCCCTCTCTCTCTCTCTTTTCCCACTCCCTGCCCATCCAGATGCAGACTCTCAGCTACCTCTCCAGTACCATATCTGCCTGTGTGCTACCAAGCTTCTCACCATGATCACAATGGACTAAACCTTTGAACTGTAAGCTAGCCCCAGGTCACGTTTTCCTGTATAAGAGTTTCTGTGGTCATGGTGTCTCTTCACACAACACAAACTCTAATTAAAACACTACCTAAGAACCTTTCAGATAACTGAGTCCTATCCCCAGTTTGTCTGTAGGACCATCCCCTTTACAAAGTCAACTGCTACTGGACTTTAACAGCACCTACAATGTTCCTTCCCTGCAACGGCTGTTCTACTGTTTGAACAACTCAGGATTAAAAGAAAATAAGTTCCCCTCCCTCGTCAGCCCAAATAGCAATCAGGGTAACCTGCCCTGTGGGAAGTCCAAGGACCATTCACCTCCATCCAGGTCTAGTAAAGTGAGCATCCAAAGTGCCCAGGCTCCTGCAAAGCCAGTACGTGCAGTAGGATCAAAAACCCATTGCCATTGTTCTTGAGTTCTCAGTAGTCCTCATTGTCTGCTATGTTCAGCGAGGCTGGTTTTATCCCAGGCTTTTTCAGGAGGGAAATGGGAGGCAGTGGCGGGGAAGAGACAGAAATCTTTAATAAATAAATAAATTAATTAATTAATAAAAAAAGAAAAGAAGTTGACATATAGACTGTCCCAAAATAAAAGATAGAGGACATTTAGTTTAAAACAAAGACTTTAATGGTTGCTTTAGTCATGCATATAGGTGTTGGATTTGGAATCGAAGTCATTGAGAGAAGAAAGCTTTGCATTCATGACATTAACTCCACTTATTTAGTCAACAAGTATTCCCTGAGGGCTTTACTGCCTGCCATCATTCTTGGTAACAGCAGGAAATACAACAGACCAAAATATTTCTCCCCGTGAAATTCATACTCCTGGTATCACTGAGTGGCGACAATTTTTAAGCTCCCTTTTGGCAGTTAAATGAGATTGAAGATCAAAGGCCCACGATCTAAGAAAAAGGCTGAGTACAGAGGTGAGGAGAAGATGGATCTAGTAAGGTAGCAGTGTAGTTGGAATCAAGGAAATGAAGAGTAGTAATAGGAGCAGCAGTTGTCGAGAACAACAATATCTAGGAGTCCCTCCCCTGCTCTGCTGTATCAGCCTCCCTTGTCACCAGAGCATCTTTTAAAGTCAGAGACACGCCTAGCATTGGGCTACTGAAGTGAAGTGGTGCCCAGCATGAAGACTGTACCACTGGCTGGAGGGAGAGGTATTCTCAAGGACAGTATATTAGTCAAGGCTCCCTGGAGAGAAATCGAGCTAGTGGGGTGGGGGTCTTTGGAGATTTATTTCTGGGAATTGGAGTATGTGTCGGAGGGAGCCAGGAAGTCTAAAATCTATGGGGAAGGCCAGCAGGCTGCTGTGCTCCAGCTGCAGCTGATGCTGTGCCTAGAGGCAGATTTACTTCTCCCTCCAAGGAATTTCGCTTCTGCTCTCAGGACCTCAAGACCTTCCAGCCGTTTAGGCTGTTGATGTCTACTGCCTGGAGAGATTAAGCACATTCTCAAAGTGCTTTTCCAGAAGCACCTACATTCATGCTTGCCTGAAGTTAGCCAGGTAGGTACATCAAGTTAACCAACACAGGCAGAGATTCAGAGTGAAGACAGAAAGGATCTGAGTCCTCTGAACAGGGGACTTGATTTCTGTGGGTTGATGTTTGAGACCATTTGTTTATTAGAGCGTTAGGGGAAGAAGACCAACAACTTGGAAGTAGGACACAGAATGACCACATGTCTGTGGGTGTCAGCTTGGAACAGGACCTCTAAGGTCCACCCAAGAATTAGCTCATTTTCTGGAGGCATCGATAAGTGTTAGAATCACTGTTTACTACTGATTATACTTTATAAACTATTGTTTTTATTGAACTACAATGCAAATTTTTTGTTTCACACAAAGAAACAATTTTCACTCAAGAAACAATTCTTCTCAGAAGTTATACTTTTATTGACCAGATCACTAATTAGCTTTGATGCCTAGTTCAGTACTGCTGTATTCTGTGCCTGTGACTATCTCTGTGCATGCTAGATTCTTTGGAGAAGTGTTACATTCTGCTTCTTCCTCACTAATTAATATACAGCTCTTTGACGTGTACACCTGTTTTTTGCTTTTTTAAGATTTTATTTTTATTTGTGTGTGTGTGTGTGTGTGTGGTGTATGTGTGTGTGTGTATGAGTGAGTGAATATGCACTTGTGTCTATGCCAAGTGTGTACAGCTGCCCATGGAGGTAACAAGAGAGCATAAGATCCCTTAGAGCTGGAGTTACAGGTAACTGTGAACCATTGAACATGTGTGCTGGTCCTTTGGAAGAGCAGCAAATGCTCTTAACCACTGAGCCATTCCTGTAGTTCTTGAAAGGCCTGCTGTTAACATTTGAAAATGATGCTTTGATCATAGGAAAGGTAATGACCCTGTTAACATAATTTTCCCTACAGAGCTATGTGCAAGCATCTACTCATCCCAGATAAGGCACTGATGACGGACCAAAGAAATGGTTCCACCCATATATCTAGCTTGGTAAACTAGTATGTTTATTGTGAGCATATGTAAGGGTTACTTACAGGAGCTTTGGTGACTCAAATGAAGCTTCATTACCCAAAAATTCACCCCCATATGGGTGATGACTCATCAAGGCTGCACCTTGGAGCTCTGCCTAATTTGCAGGCATTTAGTCAACTGGAGAATCTCTCTCTGCAACAGCAGTCACTATTTTTATAATTTTAAGGAGGGACCTTCTGTATCTTGCAAGTTTCAGGAACTTTCTGGGCCTTGTGTGTTGGTTGACTTCCGGAGTCCTAAACTTAAACTTCCTCTCTCAAGGAAGGAAGGTTTTTATTTGGTGGAAAAAAAACTACACAATATTTCACCCTCTCTTCTCATTCTTACCTATTTGGCATGTCATCTTCTGTAGTGTTTCTCAAGCTTTGGAAGGGATGACATGGATAGATGATATTTTTTCCATTTATGAATGAGCATTGGACCACTATGCCACTGCAGTGGCTCTTTATTCTTAATAACTGGAGAAGTTATCAGTATCTGTAGTACACTAGCTATTGGGGAAAAATGAGCCTTCCCTCCATGAATTAAAATTATAGCAGCAATAACTTATATGTATAAACACAAATGTTTTAGAAGGCAATTTGATGAGCATTTCATATCTATCTATCAAAATGATAAAAGTTGTTTCCCTTGGTGTGGTCTGCCATCTTCCAAGCTACAAGCTTTTGCCCTGACTTATGAGACCAGATGTGAGTTCTTCCTTGGAGTGGTCGTTAAATCCAACCGAAAGGCAACTGGTTTCACCCTTAATAGTGAGAGCACTGTTGCATCAGTAGACCAATCTTGACAGATATATTGGTAATGCAGCAGTTCCTGTATTCATCCAGGACTATTGGTGGCAATTTTCTCTTGCTTCTCACATGTTGTCTTCTATCACTATAAAAACCACCAACAGGGGAGAGCTTTCTTCTCAGACCAAGTCTGATTTCCCCATGTCACAGGCAAAACATTGATATTTTCAGCAGTAAAGATTAGCATCTAACTTCATCATGCAACCAACAGCAGTGGCAACGGCCTCGTGGTTCAAAGTACTTTCTGGCCAATGACTCATAGCGAGGTAGTCCTCTTCTGGTACTAGAACTTTTACTCAACAATCTTGAGCAGTGACTCTCAGCTTCCTACTACTCTGACCCTTTAATACAGATCCTCATGTTTGATGATCCCAAACTATGAAATTATTTTCATTGCTACTTCATAACTATAATTTAGCTATTGCTATGAATTGGAATGTAAATACCTGCGTTTTCCAATCATCTTAGGTAAGCCCTGTGAAAGAGTCATTTGACCACCAAAGGAGCCATGACCCCCCAGGTTGCAAGCCACTGCTTTAGCTTCTGTTCTTGCTATTATTCAAGATACTTTTCCAAATCTATACAATACTCAGTGTTTGCATAATATAATGAAAATCTTTTTTACAAAAGGTAAATTGCAAACACTATCCATTCCAAGTCAGTGCTAATCAGTCTTGGGTAGCTATGGGGATATTAATAAACAAATATTAGCAAGGCCCTATCCAGCAAGAAAGCATATCATTATTTGTATCAATTATTTCACCAAAGAGCAATGTTGATTACAGCACCATGGATGTGGGACACTGTAGACAGAAGTTTCTACATCCCAGATCCAAATTACTGACACAGAGGCTTCATATTACTTATAAGTGCTCAGCCCATAGCTCAGGCTTGTTACTAGCTAACCCTTACATTTAAATTAACCCATATTCCTTATTTACCCTCTACGATGTGGCAGTACCTTTCCTCAGTATGGTGTGCCCATTTTTCTCTCTCTGCATCTGGCTTGCAACTCTCTGACTCCACACATCTCCTTCCCATCATCTTAAGTTTAGTCACCCTGCTTATATTTTCTGCCTGGCTACTGGCCAACAGCATTTTATTATACCAATTTGAGTGACAAGTCTTTACAGTGTACAAGAGGATTTTTATAACATCTAGTATATTTGTATTTGACAAAATTGAAGAAAATATTTTATTATCTATCCTAGTGAGTCTAAAATTTCACATCTAATTTACCTTTTTATCATAACTAAGAAAAACTATAATTATAAATATTTAAACTTCAACTCCATCAAAGATTCCAGAAAGATGAAATGTTATCTAATGACAGGGACATCAGGCTGCCTGGACAGTCACCCAAAGTTCCTCTTTAACATTGTAGTATCCATCTCTCACCTACAGGCCAGCATATCTAACAGACTTTCCTATGAAGCAGGGATTTCTGAAGAATTTTGTCCTACCTTGTCTTGGCAAAGTTCATCAGTTGCCTTCTTCTGTGTTTTGATAGTCCAGCTTGGTAAACAATTGTTGACAATTGAGGCAAGAAGAGTTTCTTTGCCCACATGGCTAGCTTTTGACATAAACAAAACAAACTCCATACAGAGTTTCTTTGGTACCCATCATCTTCTATGAAGTAGATTAGTGCTGCCAGAAGCAGATGTGTCTCACTGTCACAAAAAGTCTTAGGTTATTAAACATATTGAATGCTGTATTCTTTAAGTCTTTGAAGTGTTTGAAGATTACCTATCTATCTGAAATATATCTCTGTATGACTTTGAAAACATATCTAATATGTCTATAAGTTTGACTATCATAGATGACTATCAATCTGTATTTCTTAATTATACATTACATTGTTAAATGAGCTGCATAAACATAATACCTTAAACAAGAATAGAAATATACATACACAAAAAAGAAATATACGTACATTACAACAAAATTAACTTTAAATTTGTATCAATAAACTAAAATTCATACCACTGTAAAATATGAAAGATTAATTGTTTTTTGGATAGATTCAATAATCTACCCTTTTATTCTATCATTTTGATATCCCCCTTTTCCTTTACAGAATGAGATCCCTGAACCTAATCTCCTTTGTTTAGTTTTTTCCCCTGATTATTATCAATAATATCTTGTAATCCCTCCAAATGACAAACATTCATAATTTATTTTTGGGAATGTGGATGTAGTTCTCTAAACTACTTCCTGCCTATTAGAAACACTGGTCATCTTTGAGGGACCTTGAGAAAATTAACCTAATTGTTAAGTTTTTGCTGGAGTATTCTGTGAGGTTGCATCATCTAAATCAGTAGCCTTAAAACTGTTCTGGAAGCAGAATTCTGAGGAGACTGTAACAGAGGTATTTTGAAATGTTGGATCACCTGGTCCATTTTTATTGGTGTCTGGCCCCCTTGTTCTGAAAATACATAAATTTCTAAAAGTAACATACATATCTGTATTAATACACAATTCAGCCAAAGATAATTTTTTGTTTTATATTTGAGCAGATAAAATATATATGACACCTGTTCTGTAGTTGTTTTTAGATTTATTTCTTTAATTCTGTAGAGAAATTTCCAGGGTTTTTGCCCTGATCAAACCTGATTTTCTTTAACTTTGAATGAATCCACAGCATTTTATTTGCTGTGGAAATAAGAGCAAAACTTCTCTCTCAAAGTAACTTATCTTTTGACTTAAATTTTGAAGTCAAGCTATCTTTAAAATAGATAGGTTGGTTTAATCTAGCAACATTTATAATCAAATATGTCTTAACAGCTGTTGTTCCTTTCTCAGCAGTTAAACAATTTAAAAACAACACAATAAGATACATTATCCAGACTCTCTGTGTATTTGCCATCTTTATGTAACTTTTTTATTTCCTTTTTAAGGACTTTATTATTTTAAAACTATATATTTCGTTTTATGACTGTCTATACCTTCTCTTTTCACTCCCAAGCATATATATGTATTTGGTTTTTCAAGACAGGGTTTCTCTGTAGCTTTGGAGCCTGTCCTGGAACTAGCTCTTGTAGATCAGGCTGGCCTCAAACTCACAGAGATCTGCCTGCCTCTGCCTCCTGAGTGCTGGGATTAAAGGTGTGCACCACCACCGATCAACTTGTACATATATTTTTAAACACGCTATAAACCATTTAGAGGTTTTATTTTTATCTAAATCTGTCTTTACTGCACATTTCTATCTTGTTCTGACCACATGAATATTTAAACTGCTAAGCATGGCTTAGGCATGGATAGGAACAAAGAGGTGGCTTTGATAACTGACATGTCCCCATTCCCATGTCTAGTCTAATGGAGGCGGTATGTTTACTATGAGCTCTAGGAGGCATATTTACTCCCCCAACTCTGATGAATTTCTAGGTCCACTCTGCCACCAAGTAGTGTGCCACCTGCTATTCATAAACCCCATTTAAGTATTTAGTAGCAGGCCCTCTTAAAAGCCCACTTTTGTCACTGATGCAGATCTAAGGAGCCGTCTCTTCAAGGAACCAAGCTCTTGCCAGCAAACAGAGCCCACTGGAAGAAAAATGGTTACCAAAGAGCCGAATTTGACTCTGTTTTTGTGTGATTAGAGTCATTTTTTTAAGCTTTGTCAGGTTTTATGTGGAAATTTCAGCCCCATATTGGGTGCCATATGTAGGCAAGTTTTGTGTCCCAATTCCAGCCACCAGTCCCAAATAACTGACACAGAGGCTTAATATTATTTATAAATGCTCAGCCCATAGCTCAGGCTTGTTACTAGCTACCTCTTACATTTAAATGCACCCATATTCCTTATTTACACCCTGCCACATGGTGATACCTTTTCTCAGTATGGTATGCCCATCTTTCTCTCTCTGTATCTGACTGGCAACTCCTCTGACTCTGCCCTTCTTCCCATCATCCTTAGTTTGGTCACCCTACCTATACTTCCTGCCTGGCTACTGGCCAATCAGCATTTTATCATACCAATTCAAGTGACAAGTCTTTACAGTGTACAAGAGGATTATTGCACAGCAGGACACTATGCCATCTAACTTTCATAGTTACTTAATGAAAACCATTGAACCTTCACTCGGTGGTTGTGCATCTCCCACCCTCAGCCATCTTGGCAAGGTTGGTCAGGCCCAAGGGGGTGCAGAACTGTCCTCTTACCTATTGTACTTGAGACAGAAGCCAGCTCCTCAGTCCTAGCAGGCTCTAGTCCAGTCATGTGCCCCATAAGCCATACTGCAGAAAGAAAGAAAGAAAGAAAGAAAGAAAGAAAGAAAGAAAGAAAGAAAGAAAGAAAGAAAGAAAGGAAGGAAGGAAACAGAATAGATAAACAATTTCCACCCCAAGTGTACTTTGTTACAGAGGAGTGTTTCATGGCATACTCTGGGGTGCGGGGATAATGACTCACCTCTACGTCCAGTCTACCCTTTTCTACATTTGCACTGTTTTATTTTCCACACATTTCATTAGCTGTTGCTTAATCTTTAAACTTTTCCAAGAAACTCATTAGTACAACATTTGATTTTCTGGTTATTATGTTTCCCGATGAACTCTGACTTGACACAAATGTTGCTACACTGGTCTTCCAAATAATTTCCTTCTGCTAATCTGTCTTATGTCAATTGTTAAATTTGTATTGTAGTTTTATAAAAAAAAAAAAACCAACAACTGGGAGGATAGTGGGAAGCTGGAATTGGCTCCCCTCTGCTATAAATCTGAACCCCAGTCCTGACCTTCACTGTGCTGTGTCATCTCGTGGCTGGATGCGGCTGTGTCTTCTTGTGGCTGGATGCTGCTGTGCCTTCTCGTCGCTGGATGCTGCTGTGTCATCCCGTGGCTGGATGCTGCTGTGTCTTCTCGTGGCTGGATGCTGCTGTGTCATCCCGTGGCTGGATGCTGCTGTGTCATCCCGTGGCTGGATGCTGCTGTGTCATTTCATGGCTGGATGCTGCTGTGTCATCCCGTGGCTGGATGTTGCTGTGTCATCTCATGGCTGGTTACAGAGGAGGATGATCTAGAAGTCCAAACCTTCACATTCTGTGTGATAGTCAGCTTTCTCTTCACTGTGACAGAACCAGAGAGAATATCTTAAAAGAACGAAAGATTCATTTCACGGTTTTAGAGTTTTTGTAACCAGAATTTTAGGGCAAAATCCCAGGCTATGCTTGGCCACTCAGCCCTAGCACACCCATTAAAGAGAGAAACAATGGTGAAAACAGAAATGGAGAGAGCTGGCCCATGTGCACTGGGAGGAGGACCAGTCAAAGGCTCCAGTCACCCTAAGTCTGTCTGCCGGATACTGGCATGAGCTCTGAACTTAAAAAGAGGAAGGATTGGGACCAGAGATGAGAAGCATGAAGAATGAAGTGGGTCTGGTCAGGATGTGGTCCAGTTGATCATTGTCTGAGCCTGGGCTCTGCAAGATCGCCCAAAGGAATAATTAATGCTTTGGGGCAAAGCGATTCTCGGGAGACGACCTTGTGCTCTAGTGCACAGTCTCATTGCTGGGGATGACTGATGTCATCCAGGGGTGTGCTGTCCTGGGAGACATTGTTGATCTTGAATCCCAGGTTAAGTACATGTTTGGGACAATGCCTGGAGAGCTTTGGGTACCTTTGGGGGATTTGGAGCAGGACATTGTAAGACATGATTAGGTGCCTTAGGCAGTCTTTCCTTTGTGCCTTGAAGCTGACAGGTGATGGGATAGGTGAGGTATCACTGGTTTCCGGATGCGCGCTGGTGTGCGGCAGTAAGTCAGTGACCAAACGGAAAGGCGACGTGACAGGCGGAAAGCAAGGGCAGCAATGGCAGGCTCTTCTTCAGTTACTTCGAAGGCCCCTATGAGGAGTCAGTGCTTCTTAACAAAATCATTTCTAGGTGTCTACTACAGTTTCAGGCCAGAGTCAGTCAGCTCTAGTATGCGGGCCTATGACGAGGCCTTCCGGGGTGTGAGACTATACGGGGGTCATGGTGCTTCCTGGTGACACAGCAGTCAGGAAGTGGGGGGGGGCGGTGGTAGGAACATGGCAGACCTTTCCTGGACACACCCTTAGTGTCCTACTTCCACCAATCAGGTTCTACCTCCCGATAAGGTCAGGTTGTTGCAACACAGTAGATGAAAACGAAAGCAAATTTATGAAAAATAGCGGTGTCTTACCAGGAGGAAACTGAACTATCTTTCCTTTAATAAGCTTCGACTTTCATCGTAGATGATGTCTGGCTACATCACATCACACCCTTTCGTCTATCCTATGACAACCTCTCCTTCCCACGTGGCACTCCGAATTATAATAAAAAAAAACACCTGTGACACCTCCTCCTCTTGTCAGGTTTTCAGACTCGCAAAATCAGTGTGATAACCAGGACACAGGGGTTCAGGCTGGAGGCTGTCAAAGAAAAATATAAAGTCCACCAAAAGTAAAGGCCTCTGCCTTCTCCCTCCCTGGATTAGGTAAGTCCTGTGTCTGTGATCAAACACCATGACCAGAATCAGCATATGGAACAAAGAGTTCATTTCACCTTGTGGTTCCAGAGTGTGTGTCCATAATAGCAGCAGAGGCTTTGATACATGGTCCTCCAACCATTCTGTTTCTTACATTAAGGTCTCACGCAGGTCCACCAGCTAAAAGGACTCAGCCATACTACTGCCCACAACAAACTCAAGCAGACAACTTCCTCCTGATAGGTAAATCCATTTACCAACCTCCAACCTAACGGTGGCACCTGGCTATCTGCTACAAAACTGGGGGTGACAGGAAGGAGGAGGGGGATTCTTAAACAAGTAGCACCCCAGTTTAGGAGGAAGTAGCCAGAACGATGCTGACAGTCCCTTACCCCTTAGGTTCCCTCCCATCTATAATATTTTTTCCTACAAAATTGTCCATCTTTTTCCCTCATGCCAGTAGGGAGCCCATCCCTCCTGGAAACAGGTCTTCCAGGTAGCACAGCCCTAAATGGAGAGGGTTGCAGGCATGTTTGAGAACGCACCTGGCTCCCCAACTGCACAGGCCTAGAAGCAAGCTGCCCACTGTCATGTTACGTAAGTCCTATTTAACTAAGTTCATTGTTCTGTGGACTTTTTCATGCTACCCCTACCCATAAATGTCCTTGGGACTTTCAAACACCTGCCCCAACCTAAACTGAAAAGAACACAGTGCCTCTTAGCCTAATTTGGTAACGTCAGCCGTCTGTAGGCCCACTCTCTCTTGGCACGTGCCCTCGCCAGCCCTCCTTCCCCAGAAGGGTTCTCAGCTGAGCAGCCTTGTTTTCCTTAGGCCCGTGAAGCTTTATTTCAGACCCCTCCACGCTGTCAGCTTTAATAAACTTTCTGCTTAAGGGATAATCTGACTCCAAGCCTCTCTTGAGCTGCATCTTTCCCTAAGCCCTCGTTTTCTTTATGCACTCGTTCCTCTGTTGACAGACACCTGGGCTGAGTCCCCGACTCGCCTGTTGTGAACAGTGCAGCAAAAGACACGCTGCGCAGGTTCCTCTGCAGTGTGCAGACAGCGGTCTGGAGCTAGACATGCACCTAGAGGTGGTGCGGTTGGGTCAGAGGGTAGTTCTCTTTTTAGTTTCTTGAGAAGCACTCATACTAATTTCCATGGTGACCGGACCAGTTTACATCCGCATCAAAGGATCAGTCTCCTTTCCCCCACATCCCCACAAGCATCTACTGTTTTCCTGACAATAGTCATTCTGCTAAGTTAAGATGGGGACCTACTGTGGGTTTTTTTATGTTTCTCTGATGACTGAGAACATATTTTATGTTGCTTGGTCCTCTCTACTTCATGTTTTGAGAACTGTCTGTCGGTTTTGTTAGCTCATTTGCTGGTTAGGCTGCTTGACTTCTTGGTGTTTAATATGCTTTTTTTTTCTCTTTAGATATTAATCCTGTCCAGTGTATAGTCAGCAAATGTTTTCCCCCACCTGTCTTTTTGTTGGGACTAATTGAGTCCTGGCTTTCAGCTGCTCTTCCCTGTCTAGAGCCTTCTAATTGAAGTTACTAGAAACTGTGCCTAGCTTAGAGGATCAGAGGATGGGATTTTCATCTGTTGGCCATTGACTGCAGGGTATTTAAGCCTCCATGGTGCTATCAAAAGGGGGCTTTGTTACCAGTGATTAAAGGTCTGTGTGTCGGTCTGTCTCTATGCCTGTGTTCTCAACCTCCAGCCCTTGCCCAAAGCTCGCGAACTGGGGTCTAGCGCATAGAGCGCAGACCCGAGCCGAGGTGCGCGGCATCTTTTCACATCGTCATCCCTTTCCTCCTTAGCATCGTACAGTCTCGTTTGTCAATTCTTGGCATTGATTCCTGAGCTATTTTTCAGAAAGCCTTGCCTGTGCCTGAATCTGAAGGTTTCCGCCAAGAGTCTCTAAACAGGGAACGAAAGATGGAGAATATGGGCAAAGAACATGGTATATTGGAAACAAATTTTCTATATGAAACCCAGTACTGTGAGATGCAGAGTGAATAGCCACCAATAAAAATATCGTGAGAAAATAAAAGATGGGAAAGAGTCTGAGGTCCAGTGACTCTACCCAGAGTGGAATGAGCAGGAATCTTCTACCCATCCTTCCATAAAACCTCGTAGGTGCTTCCTGTTTTGAAAATGTGTACTATTTTTTTTTCTTTAAGAATAGAGCATCTGCCCCATTTTCTCCAGCCCAGACCTGGAGAAGAACTGACTCCTCAGGCTGGCAATAAGGTTCAGTGGGA
The DNA here is from genome assembly GCF_037038515.1 of Microtus pennsylvanicus. Classification (NCBI taxonomy): domain Eukaryota; kingdom Metazoa; phylum Chordata; class Mammalia; order Rodentia; family Cricetidae; genus Microtus; species Microtus pennsylvanicus. The sequence goes on from NC_134585.1 coordinate 112,357,851, forward strand.
CAAAGCTCTTGCACAGAAGCCTGACAACCTGAGAATGATCTCCAGGTTTCACAGGGGGAAAGAAAGCCAATTACTGGACTCCTGAAAGTTGCCCTCTGACCTTCGCACATAACTGTGGCACACACACGCGCGCGCACACACACACACATCAAACGCACACATGGAATAAATTCAAATTATAAGAAAAAAGAACTTGATTCTTCTACCGATCTGTTTCCCAGCACACACATACACCGTGTGTGTGTGTGTGTGTGTGTGTGTGTGTGTGTGTGTGTGTGTGGTGTTTTCTGGTAGGGGCAGCAGGTTGAAGAACATTCAGCGTCCCCTAATGTTATGACTCCATAAAGGAATCGCAGGATTAATAGTGGTCAAGTCAGAACTGCCATGATTTACTCATTGTTCAGCAATGGCCCTTCAAGATGTGGACCTTTGTTAGGGAGTTCACGTCATGTCCCCACCACGTGCTCCTTGCATGCCTCCATAAAACCCCTGATAAATTGCTACCCTCGTCCGTCTGACAGTTGGCAAGTCCTTCATGTTCATATCCTAAAATATATTTCTAGTTTTCCTCACTCTCAGTACTTTTCCTGTGAGGGTGTGTCTTAGATAGGGTTTCTGTTGCTGTGAAGAGATGCTGTGACCACAGAAACTCTTGTAAAGAAAAACATTTCATTGGAGATGACTTACAGTTTCAGAGGTTGAGTCCGTTATCATCAAGGTGGGACATGGTGACGTGCAGACAGACACGGTGCTGGAGAAGAAGCTGAGAGTTCTACATCTTGATCTTCAGGTGGCAGAAGGAGACTGTGTGCCCCCCTGGGCACAACTTGAACATATGAAACCTCAAAGCCTGCCCCCAGAGTGTTTCCTCTAACAAGGCTACATCTATTCCAAAAAGACCTCACATCTTAATAGTATCAGCCCCTTTAGGCTAATCATTCAAAGACATGAGTCTATGGGGACCATAGCTATTCAAACCACTACATTCCACTTCCTGGTCCCCATAGACTTGTAGCCATAACATAATGCAAAATGCATTTAGTTCAACTGCAAAAGTCCCTATAGTCTATCACAGTCATAACAATGTTTAAATGTCAATGTCCTATAAAATCAAAATAAAAAACAGATCAATAATTCCAACATATAATGGCACAGGATACACATTACCATTCCAAAATGGAGAAAAGTGAGGATAGAGAGGAAATACTGGGCCAAGAAAGACTGAAAACCAGCTGGGAAAACTCCAAACTCTGCATCTCCGTGTCTGCTGTCAAAGTGCTCTTCAGATCTCCAGCTCCTTTCCTCCAGCTTCATTGACTGCAGCGCACTTCTTTATCTTGGGCTGGTTCTACTCCCGATTAGCAGCTTTCTTCAGCGGGTATCCCATGGGTCTGGCACATCTAACATCTTAGGGTCTCCAAGGAAATTCAGGCTTCACCTACACAGCTTCACACAATGACCTCTCTAGGCCTCCATGCAGGGACACCCCTGCCACACATCTGACCTCAGTGGCTTTCCTTAGTCTTGAAGGAAGATTCCATAGCCCCGTTCTTCTTTCCTTAACTCTAAAGCCAGAACCATGTGGCCAAAGCTGCCAAGTTCTGTCAGGGATGGAACATGACCCCCTCGTTCAATTATACCTTCACCAGCTTCCTGTTTTCCATGGTTTCCCTCAGTGCTTAAGCTTGGCTCTCCTGAACTCCACCAGTAGATCAGGCTGGCCTTGAACTCAGAGATCTGCTTGCCTCTGTGTCCTGAGTGCTGGGATTAAAGGCCTGCACTACCACGCTTAGACCTAAAATGTTCTCTAATTCCTCTTCACAAACTGGAAGCTTAGCTGGGTGGTATATTGCCCTAAGGTCACCACTCCCTTTTTTCATTTCTTAATGTTTATCTCATTGAACACAGAATTTAGCTCCATTCCATTTCTTGGTGCCCAATTCTTCTCAGACTTTACATTTTGTATTTTTGCCTGCTCAGCTTGCTCTTTTTCATTGTAAATCTTCATAAGAGTGAGCAGCAGCAACCACACGACAGAGTCAATACGAGGCTGTTTTGAGATTTCCTCTGCCAACAGAATGAATCCAAATCTCTTAGATTTAGCCTTAGGTAGACTCTTAGGACAAGGGCAAAAAGCAGCCACTTTCTTCACCAAAATATCACAAGAACAGTCTCTAGGCAACATAGTAACATTCTTTTCCTCCAAGACCTCGTGAGCCAGGTTCCCCCCACCCCCTCGTTCAAATCACCCTCAACACCACTGTCTTCCGTGCTTTTACTAGTATGGCCCATGAAGCAGAGCACTTCACTGCTTTTCTAACACAAAGTCCCAAAGTTGAAATTTCTCCCAACAAAAACATGGTAAGGCTTAACACAGCAATACCCCAGTCCTGGGTACTAATGTCTATCTTAATTAGTTCAAACCATCATAGGTAAAAGAACTCCTCTTTCCTCTCAGAGGTTAAGTAGTTGGTGCTGAGAATCAAAGTTAGTAGACAGAGTAGCAGGAGAAAAAGGTGAGCTCGATGGTGCAGGCCTGTAATCCCTGGTGGTCAGGAAGTTGAGGCAGGAGAATCAAAAGTAGAAGATATGAGTTGGAAGTGGGAGGAAAAGAAGAGATAAGTATGGAATAACCAAAACTGAGGAAGTGTGAGGAGGCCTGGTGGAAACGCACTGGACGGTAAACTAACATAGAATATAAAGCAAAAGAGAAATGGAACAGAGGTATAACGCTTTGGTGGGCAATGCAGCTCTCAGAAGATATGGATTATTAAATAAAAGTCACAGTGCCAGGTATGGGACATTTCCCTGTGAGCCAATGAAACACAAGAGAACCCCAAAACAACACAGGAGAGCATCGTTTTTCTTGGTTGCTGTCTTCTATTGCTTTGATAAAACACCATAACCGAAAGCAACTTAAGGAGGAAAGGGTTCATCTGGCTTAAACGTCTGCTTCACAGTTCACCACTAAAGGAAGTCCAGTAACTCAAGGCAGGAACTGAAACAGAGGCTATGAAGGAATGCAGCTTACTGGTTTACTCTCAGTAAATTGTTCAGCCTTGCTTCTTATACAGCGCAGGACCACGGGCCCAAGGTTGGCACTAGTCACAATGGCCTGCCCCCTCCCCCATCAATGTATTAGTCAAGAAAATGCTCCACAGACTTGCCTACAGGTAATTCGGTGGAAACAGTTTCTCTCTTTATTTTTTTCAACATTGATAACTCTTGGTCTGTGTTAACAAAACCAACCAGTGCAGTTACCTACCATAATCCCAGAGGAAGACATTAAACACACCACACATATGCTGGAGGCAGGATAGAAAAATAAAAATCTCAAAGTGACCAGGAAACTTCTTCCTTGCTGGGAAAAAAAAACATGTTCAAGGCTATACTGGGCTACAGATTAAGTTCAAGGTCAGCACGGGCAACTTAGTGAGACCATGCCTCCTATAAAAAGTAAAAAGGTCAGGGTCCCAGCTAAGAGGTGAAGAGTTTGCCTAGCATGCGTTCAGTCTCTTGAAACTAATGGGAAAATAAAGTCAACACAAAGCACAAAGCAGGGGAATATAAAGGAATATAAACTCAGCAAGTACAAGAAGTCATCACTGAAAAACAAGTACCAAGTAGCCAAGAAAGACATAGAAGCTTATCAAGCCCTACTAAACTCCTTTAAGCAGAAAACCAAACTAAGATAGCATGGTCTCCTGAATTCTGAACTCAAGGCTGGGCTGCTAAATTAAAGAGAAGAAAGAGACACCATCCTTGTGACAGAAAGAATATTTTCATTATCCAGATTAGGACAGAATTAGCTCTTCTGGTAGCTTCAGCAGTTGCCTGAGCAGATCAGCTTTGCAAAGTTTTGTAAACAGCTCCCTGTCTTACACCTGGGCGTCATTTATTTTGCCACTTCGGCTTTTCCTTTGTCTTTTTGGCTGATATGAGACCAGCTGCAGAGGTTGGAGGAGGACAAGATATTTAAAAGAGAGAGAGAGAGAGAGACTGTGATTTGATTGACACAGTCTAGGAGTATGTTAAAGCAGACAGTAACATCATCGAAGAGCTCCAAAGTGGTTTCTGAACCATCAGAAAGACCGCAGCAAATAAGTAATAAAGCTGCATCTTGCACCACAAACAAACAAAGAAACCTGCATTTGGAAAACAAGCTGCTTGTGTTTTATCAAAAGTGGTTTAGTTGCATAGGAAGCCGCTTGCCCAGCAGCTGGGTGCTAGTGATTGCATGAAGACAACGCCTCATGCAAATGCGGCAAAAACCGTCTTCTAGCCAGGAATAGCAATGACCTTACCTGAAAGTGCTGAATCTCCAGCAACAAGGTGGAGGAACTGGGATTATTCTGGTTGCAGAAAACAAATCCCGTTCAAGCTGCATTGGGAGACAGGTTCCACACACCCACAGGAAGGGACATGTCATGTGACTGCTCACTAAGCCATATCCTGACTCCACTTCTTTGCATTTGGCATCTATCTCCCCTGCTCCTCCCCTCAGGGTGATATGGCCATCCTGTGGGTTCATATCTGGTACCCAGAGGTCGGAGGCTGTCAGAATGGTCCTAGGGAAGTACATTCGGTGTTTGATCTCAGGCTAGCTCATGTTATCTTTGGGGACCTGGAAATGGGCTGATGGGATCCCCTTGGCTCAGATTAAATATCAGCTTCTGAACCTGTCCTTGAGACCAGCAGCTGCCATGTGGTTATTCTGGGGAGAAGGGATATATGGAATTCAACGAGGGACAATTTAAAATGAGGTCTCACTATGTCGCCTTCACTAACCTGTAACTCACTGCGTAGACCAAGGAAGATCGCCTTGCGTTCATCAGTCCACCTCTGCCTCCGGCCCTGCTCCTGTTCTCCTACTAAAGGCAGGCTTCACCATACCTTTATTGTGGTGCTTAAAGTTTTCTCTTTGACATTCTAAACAATACAGAGCACCACGAAGGAGCAAACAACAGTTTGGATTCTTTGTTTTATTCTTAAAAACATACCCACTGGCTATTTTATGGAGCATAAGCACTACCCTTTTCAAATGGTCTCCCAAAGTTTGTACACCCATACTTAGCACTGGGCTGTTAAAGGAAAAGTAGAGAACTACCAACCAACCCAATCCCCCCCCATGTATTCCATGGGCAAAATCAAGAGCTGCAGTGTTGGGCTTAAGGGCCTGCTTGTGAACTCTTGGCTCTGGGAGCTATTATTGCTCCTTGGCAGCCATCCATAAAGCCTCTGATGGATTTCAGGGCAATTAGATCATTACACAGGCTAGTCTCACTCTGGCTGGGCTCAGCTTCACTCCACCCTACTTCTTTTTATCATTACTTTATTGATTCACTCAAAATTACTTAATGAGTGGCTCTTATCTGTCAGTCATGTGGATAGAAAGATCGTGCGGAGATAAAGCACAGTCCTTTGGGGTCTATCAGAAAAAGCCATCTGACAGATAAATAGAGCCTGCTTCACACACGGTGATTAGCCTATTCCACCCTCACTGGCCCTTAGACCACAGAGTAGCCTTAGGCTTTGCATATCAAAAGACTTGTTTATTTCCCCCTCTGGTGTCCACTGAGTTCTGCACGTCTTGGCCCCAAAAACCTGACTGGGGTGTCAGGAAAGACACACTAATAGAAGAACTGGGATCAAGTGTGACATGGGATGTCCTTCTGCACATGTGTTACTTTTTTTTTTTCTTTTTGGTTTTTCGAGACAGGGTTTCTCTGTGGTTTTGGAGCCTGTCCTGGAACTAGCTCTCGTAGACCAGGCTGGTCTCGAACTCACAGAGATCCGCCTGCCTCTGCCTCCCAAGTGCTGGGATTAAAGGCGTGCGCCACCACTGCCCGGCCATGTGTTGCCTTTATTGGATAATGAATAAAGCTGTTCTAGCCAATGGCTTAGCAGAGTAAAGCCAGGAGGGAAATCTGAACAAAGATATATATAGAGAGTAGGTGGAGTCAAAGAGATGCCATGTAGCTACCAAAGGAGACAGACACCAGAACCTTACTGGCTGGCCACAGCCTCATGGTGATACATTATTTAATAGAAATGGGTTAAATTAAGAGATAAGAGCTAGCTAGTAATATGCCTGAGCCGTCAGCCAAACAGTGTTGTAATTAATATAGTTTCTGTGTGATTATTCAGGTCTGGGCAGCTGGGAAATGAATGTACAATTCTCCATTTACCCAAGTGGACCGTGCTCCCTCTGATGAGGTAGCACCAGCTGTGCAACAGCCTAGAACCTAGCTTGTGCTTTGTTATGTGCAGCTCCAGTGGAGGAGTTAGCTAGGAGGAGGACCAATGGAGGAGTTAAATAGGAGGAGGACCAGTGGAGAAGTTAGCTAGGAGGAGGACTTTGTCAGGCAGCTCTCTCAGGTTGCTGTCATCCAGGAGGAAGAAGCCACAATTGCAAGACATGACTGCAAGGTGATCATAAGATTGTCATAGCAACCTTTTGAAACAAAGGTAGGGTTGCAAGAGGGCTGTAACTTTTTCCAGTCCTTGAGAAACAGATTAAATCATATACAGATTAAATCTAGTTTGTCTTTAAGATGACTTTTAAGGCTAAAATGGAGGCAGGCTGGTTCATCCAAGTAATAGGTTCTTGTTCATATAAACAAACTATTAGAGCCAAGTTTTACCTCAGGCAGTTTTTTGCTTATTGTTTGGTTTTTATTTTGTTTTGTTTTGTTTTTTGTTGTTCTGAGACATCCCCAAATCAGGCAACCCAGGCTTGTTTCCAACTCTCTATGTAGCTAGGGATCACCTTGAACTTCTCTCTCTCTCTCTCTCTCTCTCTCTCTCTCTCTCTCTCTCTCTCTCTCTCTCTCTCACACACACACACACACACACACACACACACACACACACACATACATACACCATTGCCTCCACCTCCCACCAGGGTTTGTACAGTCTAAGGCAAGCGCTCCTGGCTTTTCTGTTGGTGTTTTGTTTGGTTTCCGAGATCAGGTGACTCTTGGGCCACCTGATCTTCCCCTTCCGATTTCCCATCCTCTCCTCTACCTCCCTGCTGGAAATCTGCATGCAATGAAGCTCTCAGGCTTGTTCAAGAAAAAGCCTGCACTGATGTGCCTTCCTCTGGGTAATAATGGTCTCTAGTTCTCTCTCATCGGAGCGCAGAGAAGCATGTTTCTGGCCCCTGCTTTCCTAGTCCTTTGGCTCTTCCAGGCTTTTCCTGTTTTAGTGCAGCCCACAAACCAGAGTATTTGTTCTTCTTTTCCCCAGGCCACTGCCCCCTACAGGAGCCACTTGGCATTCATCTTTGTGGCAAAGTTCCTTGACTGGTGGGCTTTTGTTCAGACTTCCTCAGGCACGGCGCCTGCCGTGAGACTTCTGCCCAATCTTTGTTAACCTAAGAAACTGCCTGAAGAGTTTGTAGCAAGAGTCAAAGCCCCAGAGATCTGGATCCAGTGAGCAGGCGCAGGGCACTGAAATCTGCAACGTGAACCTGCCAACTTTGCGCAGAAAATCCTCCACATAGGTTTTTAAACTATTAGTAAAATGGCTAGTTCATGGAGTAAAAATTGATTCAGGCTTTTATTCTTTCACCCATTCATTTTCTAAGTACTTAGCAGACTCTTATTATGTGCCTTATAATCTTCTTTTTCATTTTTAATGGTTTCTTTTTCTTTTTGAGATGGAGTCTCCCATATAATGTAGACGGGCCTCAAACTCACAATGCTCTCCCTGACCTCCGTCTTCCGCATGCCGTGATTACACATGAGCTAACATGCCTGGCTCATCTCTAGCGATTTTTCATTTAAATTCCATTGTCAGTTCTAGTGTCCTTGGGAGAACTGCCAAGGGTGAGGCTCACACACTGGACACTCCAGCTGCAGGCCAGGAGGTGGGAGGCAGGACATGTGGGCGGCTGGAAATCATCTGGTAGGAAGCAAATCTGGCGACTTGTTCACCTAAGGAACTTGAGTGATCTAAGACTCCAGAGGGAGCAGACCCGGCCCTGTGTTATGCTGGAGCAATTGCAACCCCCATGAGAAAATGAAGATTTCAACGTGTGTCATCAGAAAGCTAAATAAGACTTTTATCTGGGCAGCAAGCAGGCCTCCTATACTCTTTGTTATTGTACTGTGATTATTTGAATTTTGTTGGAACCAAAAGATGGTTGTGAACCACACGAAATGATGGCCTGCCAAGAGTCTACATGGAGCCATGGTCCACATCCTCAGGACTCCCATAGCACTTGTAGAAGGATTCCCACTTCTCAGGCCAAACATAAGTGCTAATTTAAGCTCCACCCCAACCAACGAATTAAATGAAGACCCCTTTGTAGAGTTCTTAAGTACCCACAAATATGGAAGAATGCTGGTCCAGATGTCAGGCTGGTTTCATTTTCTGATTTTCTTTTGTGAAACAGAGATAATATTTTGTGTTTAGAGGGAAGGGGAGAGAAGGAAATCAATCTATGTCATTTAGGGAGCAAGCAACGTGTTCTACGATTGTTTTTTATCTCATTGTTAAAACTTTTAGCCAAAAGCAACTTGGGGAGAAGAGATTTTATTTGGATTATGTTTCCATATCACAGTCAATCATTCAAAGAAGTCAGGGTAAGAACTCAAGGAGGAAACCTGGAACCTGGAGGCAGGAACTGAAGCAGTCACCATGGAGGTGCAAGGCTTCTTAGCTTGTTCATCTTAGCTACCTGCCTAGGAACTGGACCACCCCTGGTGGGCTGAACCTCATCATGTCAACCATTAGTTAAAAAAACACTCAGAGACATACCTATGGTCCATCCAATGGAGACAGTTCCTCAGCTGAGAACCCCTCTTCCTAGGTATGTGTAGGTTCACGCCAAGATAACAAAACTCTAACAGAGCAGGCAGTGTGCAGAATGGTGTTATAATCAGATTATGGTGATAATCCCAGATTTCCTGAGACCGAGTGATTTATATAAAGAATAAACGCTTATTTGGCTCACAGCTCTTGAAGCTTGAAAGTCTAAGAGCAAGGTACTGGTAACAGTTCAGGTTCTACTAAGGACCTCCTGCTGCCTTATAATGCGATGGAAGAACAGAAAGGCCTGTGGTGGCAGAAATAAGAAGAACCAAAGGAAGTTGAGCTCCCTCTTATCAGCCTGCTCTTGCTGTTCTTGCCATCCACGCCAGCTACTTCTCTGCTCAATAACAACAGGGTCCCTTCATGAGGATGCAGTCCTAATGACAAGATGCCTCCTATGGCCTCACCAGTGCTCAGAACTGATAGCTCAGTAACTAAGTTTCCTTATGAGTTTCAGAGGAAGTGAACCACGTCTAAGTCATTGCATTCCCCTTAGCACCCCCAGACCCATTCCCTTATCACAGTGGGAAACATTTCAGCACGAACACAAAACTCCTAAGTGAAGATGTGATTTGTCTTAGTGGAATTCCTGGGCCCTGAGCCTGCAACCTCAAAAGAAGCCACTGATTCCAAACTTTGAGGGTGGGATGGGGAGAGGAGGAGCAGAAGTGGCTGACAGCACCAGAAAGTCCAAGATCTCTTGAGTCTCATGTTCTGCCTTGTCCTAGGCCTGAGGCCCCTACCAATAGATCCCACTCGCCGGCTGTGTATACTTAGGTATGCTGCTCTGGCCTCACCACTCCAGAAAAGGGTAAATGGAAGAATGCTAACTTTTGCTGGTAACTGGTAAGTAGTACTGGCTTCTGGTTTCTGAGCACTTGACATCATCACATTTAACCCAACGAATTGTTGTCATTTAAGACAATGTGTGTGTCCCTAGTTAGTGGATGAGTAGGTGGCTACTCAAGGAGACTATGTAACTATGTGCTCCTTGTTCATCCATCTTGCCAACAGATAGCTGCAAACAGAGACTGGTGAGGATGGATATTGAGTATGTTCATTGCCATGACTTTTGCATAGCCTGTTCTCTCTGGAACTCATGTTGGACATTGTCACTGAGGCCGAGTGAAAAGGCAGAGCCTGGGAAAAGGTATTTGGGTCATGAGGCCAACTGATATGACCATAAAGTCCTAACTGCTATAGCTTAAAATGAGATACAAACTTTTTTCAACTAGCCAGTCTATAACTATTTTAGGGTTGTGTGATGTTAAAGATTTCCAAGCTCTGCCTTCCTTGTTGTGTAGTCTACCATCTTGTCCAACACTGCAGCCTGGGCTCAGCCATTATGTTCGCATTCCAGCCAGCAGAAGATGGGGAAGAAGAAAGGAGCAGGCTGCCGGCCTTCGAGAGGATTTCTTGAAAGCCATCTGCAAGGTTTCTACTCTTACCTCATCTATCACAACATAGTCAATGGCCCCAAGAGCTTAGTGGGAGGTGGAAAAATGTCATTTTCATTTTGGGCAAGAAAGTGCCCAGCTTAGGGCCAGGGGTCAGTGCTAAGAGGGAAGAACGAATGTCAGAGTACACTAGGGGGCTCAACAACCCACTAGACCAGAGCTCACAATGGCAAACACAATACTAGACAAGAATAAGTAAAAAGCAGAGACTTGAATATAATAAGCGAAGGACTTTTCAAGCCTCAGTTTTCTACATATTTTGATGTTTAATTTTGGTTCGGTTGCTAGAATTAAATAATAGACTGGAACTATCCATCTTGAATGCAAAACAGTCAGCCACTGGAAAAATAAATGATTTGGCCATTCCTCAAAAAATTGAATCTGGAGTTATGGGATGATGCCACTGTTCCACTCCTCAGTATGTATCTAAGAGAATGAGATCACATGTGCATGTAAAGCTATGCACACAAACACATCTGGCTCCAAGGTGGATGACGTTACCAATGCCCACCAGCTGATGAATGGAAAAAACAAGACTACCCACATGGCCAAACGTGACTCAGCATAAAAGGCAGTGGAGTTCTGATGCGTGTTGAGTCAGAGACCCTGTAAACACGCTGAGTGAAAGGAGCTAGACACAAAAGACCACATACTGTATGATTGCACCAAGCTGGAATGTCTGGAATAAACACGTCTGTAGAGACGGAAAGCAGATTAATGGTTGACGGAGAATGCGAAGAGAGACAGGAAAGTATGGAGTTTCTCTTTGGAAGGATAAAAATATTCTTGAGTTAGTGGCAATGGTTGCGCAACATAGCAAGCACACTAAAAACCACTAAGTTGAATGCTTCAGAATAGTGTATTTCCTGCTATGTGAATTACATCTCAATTTTAAAAAAACTATCTTTGGTTTCATATAGAGTTTCTTTTTTTAAAAAAGGCAAAAATAATTTTCCAGTAATGTGTGTGTGAGAACACATTAATTCTTGTTTTTTATTTATCATATTTTAGTTATAGAAAGTAAAACATTAATGAGGCTTTGCCAGGACTTTGAATTTTTCTGAAGGATGCTTGTCATGGACTTAATACTTGTGTGTCCTCCATGAACTCACTGATCTCAGTCTTAGTGTGATGGTGTCATGGGCATTTGGGTTGTAACTAGATTTAGATGGGGTCATAACGGCTATAAAAGACCATCTGAGACTCTGAACAAAGAAAGAACTTCACCATCACTCACAGACCTGGCACAGTCCTGCTTCTGATGAGACAGGGTAGAAAAGCACAGGAGGAAGCAATTGCCCAAAAAAATGGAGGGGAGGGCAAACAAACTTACCTGCATTGAAACAACCCGCTCTCATGAGAACTTACCTATGTCTATGAAAATAATCTAGTCCTTAGCAAAGACTTAGTCCTTCACATAGACCCAACCTCCCAATGTGCCTACGTTGCAAGCAAACTTCAGAACATAATCTGGGAATTAACCATGTTCAAACTGTAGCAGAAGTTAAGCTTTTATGAATGATATTACTATCCCTATAAGAGTCCCAACAGTGTACCACAAATTCTAATTTGTCTTAATAACAAAAACATGGAGTCAGATATCAGGGCAAATGTTGAATGATCAGAGAAGTAAGGGAGCTAGCAACTAGAGGGACTTCTTACCTCTTCCAAATACTCAGACAGAAGGAGCTGAGCTCCTGTTACTTTGAATTCTCAGACTGAATGGGCCAGGATCCTGTCTCCACTCAGTCATATCACTTCCTGTCTCCACCTCCTTAGTGCTGGGATTAAAAGCCTGTGCCTCCCAAGTACTGGAATCAAAGGCATGAGATCCCAAGTGCTAAAATCAAAGGTGTGTGCCACCACTGCCTGGTCTCTGTGGTTAACTAGTGGATAACTAGTGGCTAGATCCAACTCTAATCTCCAGACAAACTTTATTTGTTAGAGCACAAACAAAATATCACCACACAATAGTAGTAGCTTCTGTCATTGTCCTGTGAGGAGCTAGCATAAAGGCTGCCGTCTTTGAAGTAGGAAACAAGTCCTCACCAGAACAGAAATTCTACCAGTGCCTTGATCTTGGACCTCCCAGCCTCTAAAACTGTAATAAATAGACATTCTGTGATTAAGGCAACCAGTTTAGTCCTAAACTGATTCTGGGGTCTACCTTTCAGTTCTGGAGAAGGTGAGGTGTTCAGGTCTCTGCTGCTGTGAGAGTGTATTTGTAGAAAGAAGTCTCTGTCCTGATGGTCCTGTAGCTATTCAGTCCCAAAAAAACACACAGAGGCTTATATTAATTATAAACTGTTTGGTCTATTACCTCAGACTTATTATTAACTGGCTCTTATAACTTAAATTCACCCATAATTCTTGTCTATGCTAAGCCATGTGCCTTGGTACCTTTTCTCAGTGAGGCATTCTCATCTTGCTTCCTCTGCATCTGGCTTGTGACTGACCCTCTGCCTTTCCTCTTCCAAGAATTTTTTAGTCTGATTGCCCTGCCTATACTTCTCACCTGGCTACTGGCCAATCAGTGTTTTATTAAACTAATATTAATGACAAATCTTTACAATGTACAAGAGCATTATCCCACAGCATGTATAGGTTACTTACGGCCATACAACAAATTACCACAAGGCTCAGCAGCTTAAAACAAGCAATCCCACCACTTTGGAAGAGCAGGTAGCTGACAGTAGCAAAGTTAGATTGCTATAGTTTATTCTGACTTGGGCTTTCTCCGACAGTTTCAGTTGAGCTATATCCTCCAAAGCTGCAATGCTGAGAATATGCCTGGCACTATAGGTCACGCTTTTGTGTGCCCTCCCCTTCTAGAAATGGATTTCAAATGCTTTCCCTGTCCACAGAAATGTTAACAGTGATATCTCTACCACAGTGAATGATCTAGGAGACAGAGAAGACAGTAGGATCTATTACATTTTCATCTTAATCTCAGGAGTAACACCCTTCACATCTGCCATATTCTGTCATTCATGGTGACAAGCCTAGTCCAAAGTTGGAGGTGACTATACAAAACATGAGTGAAGAGACTAGGCGACCATCTTGGAGTATGGATACCTCAGAGAGCAGAATTGGGACACACCAGGAGACCTGAAACTCAGGGCCATGCTCCCAGAGTGACGTTGAGCAGCTCACGAGTATAGCTAGAATCCTGCAGAGTGGCGCTCACATCTGCCCAGCTGGGTCATACTCAGAGGCCCAGACTCCAGTGTTACTCTCAAGCTGGCACCAGACTCCAAGGAAAATCTTTGCCCACCCCAGTCCAGCATGAGCACAGACAGGACTCTTTCCCTCTCTGGGCCTCTGCACCTCCTTTGTGACAGAAGGAGATGGTGGCCTAGGCCACGGGTTTTTAATCAGTCCTTTGGGAATCCATGGCGTGTGGCCGTAGAAAGCTCTGGTTTTATCAGGTGTCCTTGTGGGCACTCACATGAAACAGGAAAGTAGGGGCTGAAGAGACAGCTCAGCATTTCAGAGAGCAGACTACTGCTCACAAAGGACACAAAGTTGCTTCCCGGAACTTATGTCAGATGACCTACAACTGATGGTGATTCCAGCTTCAAGGGCCTCTTTCAGCCTCTGTGGACACTTGGCGTTTGTGTGCATGGACACACACACACACAATTTAAAAACAAATCTTTTAAGAAGAGAGAGAGGAAAATAATAAGGTTGTACTTGTGTTCAAAAACAATAAAGACAAGGCAAGCATGGAACCTTGGTGCTCTGTGGCATCCAAGTTCCCACTGGGAGATGTCCTGGGTCCTGAATCACATAAGCCAAGAGTAGCAGCTTCCTTCCTATCACATCAGAAGTGAAGAATCCTCACTTAGGCTCCATCTGGTGGTTCCCTAGACAGAGGGAAACCACCTATGTCACTCAGTAACTTTCTTTGTTCTGGAAGGCCTGGTCCCATTAAGGAAGGCTTATCTTAGGGTGGTAGTGACACCAGGCCATTGTATCTGACAGAAAGTGAATGAAGTATCAATTAGTCACCCCAGGCCTAGTGAAGAGGATGGATCTAGACACATGGATGGTCCTCCTGACCCCCTGGTCTCATCTCCAGTCACCTCACAAGATGAGGCCATCACTGCAATCAGGGCTCCTTGGGAGTGGGAAAAGAAGCTGTACTGTTTTGGGGTAGGGATGGGGTGCCTGAGGGCATCAGTGGGAAGTCTCATAGAACCCCCAGTCTCTACCTGGCTCCCTCTGCCTGCTGCCATGAGGAATGGCAGCCCAGGACAGTCAGATCCTCTGTTTTCAGAAGAAGCCAGAAACGTGGGCTGAATTTTCCAATTTTTAACATACTGTTTGGGCCAAATAAAACATTTTGCTGGGACAGACCTGATCCTTGGACCACCAGCTCACTCACAGCCCTGGAATTCCAAATGAGTGACTCTATTTTAATCAAAACACCAGAAACATAAAAGTAATGTTTCCATTTTCCTGAGTGTTTGGCCCCTGGAAGTAATTATTAATCCCACTATCAATTGTCTATTGTGAACCAGGCACAAAGAGTCCTAGAGTTTATGCTCCCTTATCTCCTCTCTGCCCATGGGCCCTTCCTTTCTCTTTTGCACGTGTTCCATGTTCTGGCTATGGGAAAGAGGGAAGACAGGAAATGAAAGGGGAGAAGTTGACAAGTGTCTCATTTCACAAGTGCAGGGTAAAATTATGTTTCCAAGCTCACCCCCCTGGGCCCTCAGCAGGTAGCAGAGCTCTACGCATCTATTGTAAGACTCAACAACAATAGGAGGCGTTGAATGATCAAACACGTCAGGCCTCGTGGATGGCCTCATGGATTGTTGTATCACTGGGCTGGGCACTTTATTCCTTAAGACATTTTCTGGGGGACCTGGGGACGTGAGTGAAGTGTTTGCTGTTCAAAGCTAAAGACCTGAGTTCAGATCCCTGCATCCATGTAAAAGCCAAGGGTGACGTTCCTGGGGTTGAAGCAGAGACATGTGTGTCTCCAGGGCTCACTGGCGGCTACTCTAATCAAAATGGTGACGTCTAGGCTCAGAGAGAGAGAGCCTGTCTTCAAAAGGGTGCAGAAAAATAGAGGAAAGTGTCTGATGTTGTAACTTCTGGCTTCTGCACTTGTATACACACAGACATGCACAAACATGCACCACACACGCGTGTGCACACACACAGACATGCAGAAACATGCACCACACACGCGTGCGCGCACACACAGACATGCACAAATATGCACCACACACGCATGCGCGCGCACAGACACACACACCTCTACAGCATGGATCTCTCTCATCACATGAAGAAACAAAGTCTAAAGATACCAAACAACTCTCGCTATCCACAGGGCTCTCAAATGGCAAGGTTTGACTTGAATCCAGCTGCACCTTCGTTCAGGACACTAGTTTTTAACGCTGAATGAATGGAGGAATGAATGAATGAAGAAGCAAGATGAGACCCGATCCCTTGCTCCTTCGACTCCTTCAACTCACCTCTCCTACCCTACCCTGTCTTCACTCCAAGAACTGCTCTTCTCCAATGTCCCCAAACCTTCACCTTCTGTGACTCGGGTGCCTGACAATACACAGACACCTGCCCAGCTCCCTTCTCGCCACTTCCATGGTCTTAGCATCATGTTCACGGGAGGGAAGGCAGCATGCTTTACCATCAGAAGGTTACTCATTACCAGGGCATTAGTTTCTGTTATTTTTCCGTGCCCTCTAGTGTGTAATCAGAGCTCACGGAAGTGCTACTGTGTGGGAGGTCCGCATTTCCTCCGGATTAAGCATCCCCAGATGTTCACAGCCCTTACACATTGTGCTCCCTGCCTGCTCCCTTCACTTTCCAGCCCCACTGGCCTCTACCCTGGCTGAGGAGCCCGGCCTGTCCCATTCTGCGGTTGGCTAATCAGTAGTCAGGCCCACGTGCCGCAGCTCGGCATCTGCCTGAAAGCCCGGTCCCCTTGATGTGGTGGGGTGTCTGCTTCTGCTCTGATTCAGAAATCCCTCCGCCAGGAGAACCCGACTCCTGACTGCAGATGGATTTCCTGACTGCTTCTGCGAATCTCTGACAGTACTCCCTTGGTGCAAAAGGAGAAGTCCCAGTGGGGTACATGCTGGCTCTGTGACTAGACAGGGGTAGGGGGGTGGGGGGTGTTCGTCAAGCACAGGCATGGGCTGTTAGCAGACCTGCAAATTCCAGGATGCCGCGAAGGAGCCAGGGCACAACATGGTCCTCCAGTTAGGTCTGGGAGCTGTTTTCACAAAACATCGTACCCCAAATTTATTCCAACAGACCCAGACAGGGACTTCATTACTTCCTCCTCTCTCCTCTGGCCTGAGGACTCTGAGCCCTATGGCCGGGAAAGAGCACTAGAAAAGTCTAGAACTATGGTTTTCAACCTGTGGGCTACGACTCTTTGGTGGTGGAACAGCCCTTTCAGAGGAGTTGCCTAAGACCGTTGGAAGACACAGATATTTACATTACAAATAATAACAGTAGCAAAAGCACAAAATTATGAAGTAGCAATGAAAACAATTTTATGGTTGGGGTCACAACACCAGGATCTATATTAAAGGGTTACAGCATCAGGAAGGTAGAGAACTACTTATCTAGAAAGACCTGAAGTGTGGCCTCGACACAACTGAGACCAAATTCTCATCTTGCTGCCATGGTCTAGCTCTGTGATCTAAAAGAAAAGGAGGCGAGGAGGATCCCACTTAATTTAGAGGCTTGTTTTCCTTTGTCCATGAAATGGGACTAGCTAGCAAAAACAAAACTGTGAGAATTATCATGTCTGAAAGTAGCTGGAACGGAGTAAGATTTTATCAAATGTTAAAAGAATTTCTGAAACAAGAGACTGAAGACAGCTCCTCTCATTTCCCCTTCTCGTTATTAAGGTGAAGAAACAGCATTGCCTCAGGCAAAGGGGCCCTGTGTGCAGCTGAAACCAATTCTCCAGCAAAGGAAGCGCTTCAGTCTGTCCTGGTCCTGGAGGCTTGGCCTAGCCAACAAGTCTGGTATTGCTCTAAATCAGTGGTTCTCAACTTCCCTAATTCTGCAACCCTTAAATATAGTTCTTCATATATTATGTGGTGACCCCAACCATAAATTTTTTTTGCTACTGTTATGAATCATAATGTATCTGTGTTTTCCAATGGTCTTAGGCGATCCCTGTGAAATGGTCGTTTGACCTCCAAAATAGTTGCAACCAACTAACTCGATTCCTTTATTTAAGGATATTTCTTATGTGGCTGACAAGATGGCTCAGTGGTCAAGAACACTGGCTGCTCTCCCAGATGACTTCAGCTCAGTTCCCAGCACCCCAGTTGGTTGGCGTAAAACCACATGCAACTCCAAATCCGAGAGATCTGATGTCCTCTGAGGGCATCTGCATACATAAATACACATAATTAAAAATAAAAAATATATTTAAAAATAATTTGTTTTATGAAAAATTTTACCTAAACAAGATAATTTAAAATGTGGGGAAAAAATGAACAATCCATCATCTAGTTCTAAATGGTATCATTTTGCTACATTATATGTGTGTGTACAAATATACATACTTGCTAAGTTATTATGATCATAACCATTCTTCATAAGGCATCTACAAAAGATGCCATCCTTTCATATAACTTCCTATCACTGTAAAAACTAAACAACAGTTCCTTAATATCACCATTATCCCTAATTCCTGTTAATATTTCTCAACAGTGTTAGTCACCGTTCAGTTGCTATGCAGAGACACTGTGACCAAGGCAACTCTTATGAAAGAAAGCATTTAATCGCTTACTGTTTCAGAGGTTTAATCCATTAGCATCACGGCAGAGAGCAGGGTGGCAGGCAGGCATGGGGCCAGAGAAGTACCTGAGAGCTACACCCTGATCCCCAAATAGAAAGAGAGAAAGTGGGTCTGCCATGGGCTTTTGAAATCTCAAAGACCTCCCGCAGTGACACACTTCCTCTAACAAGGAACCTCCTAATCTTTATAATCCTTTCAAATAGCGCCACTCCCTGGTGACTAAGCATTCAAATATTTGAGTCTATGGGGATGGTTCTTAGTCAAACCACCACACCAATGGCCTTAGGCTTTTTATATTGCTGTCAAGAGACACAGCATGACCATGGCAACTCTTACAAACAAACATTTAATTGAGGTGGTGGCTTACAGTTTCAGAGGTCCAGTCCATTATCCTCATGACGGGGAGTACCGTCACAGGCAGGGAGAAGTAGAGCTGCCTACATCTTGACCAAAAAGTAGCAAGAAATCAACTGATAACCGAGTGAAGTTTGAAAAAAAAAAAATGAGACCTCAAAGCCCGTCCTCACAGTGACACCCTTCCCCCAACAGGACCACGCCTACTCCAACAAGGCCACACCTCCTAATAGTGCCACTTCATTTGGGGGCCATTTTCTTTCAAACCACCACATCAGCTATCTCTAAAATGTCTATTATAGCTTTGGGGGAAATAGGGATTCAGTCTAAAATGTACTTAGTTGTCTTGGCTCTTAAGTCTTTGAAAATCTAGAAGAGACCACTTCTCCACATAGCCCCACCTACACAACACACACACACACACACACACACACACACACACACACACACACGTCATGCATATCCATGCTTCTTTTGCTTTCTACTCTTCTTCAGTTCTCTGATCCTGGGACTCAGGTGACAACGAGCTGGCACTGGAGTAGACTCTTAAAGACTGACTTGGACTGGCAGGTGAGTTGGCATGTGTAAAAAGAGTCCTGGCCAAGACAAGAGACAAGAGCATGAATAAAGACAGACACCTGGGCTGAGGACAACAAACAGGGACTAGAAGGTGGGACCATCATGAAGATACACCCCACAGTGATGGAAAACACACAGAGGGTCCTTTCCAGAAAGGACACAGTGTACTGTTGATCATGAAGATACTAGAGTAGAGAAATCAGGACAAGCACTCCTCAGCTCTCTCCCCCCCCCCCCCCCCGTGGGTTAAAGCTAACTTTACCTTTCAAAGGTTCCTGGGAGGTCTCTTTCCCCTTTCACATCCTCCTTCCTGTTTTACTTCTCCACAAGGCCCATCTTGCCTACCTCCTGATGCTTTCTTTAAGTCTGCTGCCAATCCCTCAGAAGTGTGCTCTCCTAAAAGACCAATTTCTGCCAGTTAGCTAAGTCAGCTTGTCTCTCCCTGTGAAATGACCCCTCTCCATATGTTGATTCATTATTATGCTGAAATGTCCATACTATAGAGGAAGGAGCAAAGGAATGGGGGAGAGCCCCATCTTAAAAAGTGAGGCTGACAGAATCTATTAGAAAAAAGAAGGGAGGAAAGAAGAAAGGAAAGAGGAAGGAAGGAAGGAAGGAAGGAAGGAAGGAAGGAAGGAAGGAAGGAAGAAGAGAGGGAGGGAGGGAGGAAAGAAGGGAGAAAAGAGGAAGGAAGGAAGGAGAGAAGAAGAGAAGAAGGAAGGAAAAAAGGGTGTATGTGTGTGTGTTTTCATCTGGGGGTAAATTTGGTCTTGATGGGCTTCAGAGTCAGAGAAGGACCAGAGAAATCCTCATTGACTATTACTGGGTGGAGTGGTGTAACATGAGGGCCAGGCTGCTCATTAGGATTTTCTGTACTGCCCGGTTCCCACAGCCATTAGGTCCCAAAGAAAAATCACACAGAGGTCTCCATAAGTTATAAACTGATTGGCCCATTAGCTCAGGCTTCTTATTAGCTCTTGTAGCTTATATTAACCCATTATCCTTATCTATGTTAGCCACATGGCTGAGTACCTTTCTCAGCCGGGCAGGTCACTTCCTGTTTCTTCGGTGGTCTGGGCAGGAATGGGAGGAATGGGCTTCCTCCTTCCCAGCATTCTCCTGTTCTCATCGTCCTGCCTCTACTTCCGGACCCACCTATACTTCCTGCCTAGCCAATCAGCGTTTATTTAAAATATAATTGACAGAATACAGACAATTATCCCACACCAGGGTGGAGAAGCAGCCATGTTCATAACCTGCTGGGTTTACAGGTATGTGCTAACCAGTCTACAAAACCTCACCTCCTAGGGTTTCCACCACCTCCACGTTAACACACTGGGTACCAAGCTTGCAGCCCATGCTCCGGGAGGCTATTACAGACATCCAGATAGAAAAGTGGGCTGAAAAATTCTGAAAGATGCCTTCGTCACCGAGTGCTCATTTCCACAGCTGGTCAAACAGTGTCACAAATTTAGCTGACAAAGTACCGAAGGGTCCATCCACATTCTTCTCCTCACACCCCTTACCTGCAGGAGCATTGACATTTGGAAACAGTCCAGCTGTTGCTGTGGCCAGATGGCTCCTAGAGTCTTGCCGAGGCACATCTGAGAGGCAACATCTGGAAAGCTTGGAAGTGCATCTTTTGCTAAAATGTGCCCGAGGGAGCGAGAGCTTCAGAAAGAAAAATGCAGAGCTTTGGAGGCTGTTGTGAAGAAAGTGAGGTGTTGAGGCTTTTCTGCAGTAATTAAAACTTCCGCAGCACAAAACAGAAATCGACCTAAGATCCAAACTGAAAACTGCTTAGTGCCACAGATAATGAAAAATCGACTTTTGCAGTGTTGGGAAGATGCCATTCTTCATCTTCTTGATGCTGGCGATCACAAGGCTTATAAAAAGGCTGGACGGCTTGTAATGTCTGTGTTTAAATCATCTGTCCAACAGTGATGACAGGTGACACCAGCCCTCCCCAGGCATGTCTACCCGGCAGATCTGGGACAAATAACCTCTCTGCACGGTGACAAGGTTGAATGAGATAATGCACAGGAGAGTTTTGCAAAACAAAGAACACTTTGTAAACTGGGAAGTAATCCATGAATACAACATTATCTGATAAAGACGGACCACTTGGGCAGAATCCACCGGACAGAAAATTGACTTCACTGCCTAGAAGGTTGCCATAAAATCCAGCAAAAAAAAAAGTATTAGCTCAGGAACCATGAAACACAGCAGGGTTATTTCTTGCTATAATGCAAGGGTCAGCTTGCATTCCAGACCTGGGGGAGAGGGGCGAAGCGTGGGTCTAGCTTTTCCTAACTTTGAAATCATTCTTTATAGACTATTATGCTGATTTGAGACTCTGTTCATGATTCTAGACTTTCTAGAGTTACTATAAAGGGTTCGTGCACTCTTTGGCAGAGGCGTCTCTGAGAGTAGACCAGATAATACATATTCACCAGAGCTTGAAATGGTGCTT
The DNA here is from genome assembly GCF_037038515.1 of Microtus pennsylvanicus. Lineage (NCBI taxonomy): Eukaryota > Metazoa > Chordata > Mammalia > Rodentia > Cricetidae > Microtus > Microtus pennsylvanicus. The sequence continues at coordinate 112,379,332 of NC_134585.1, forward strand.
CTCTTATTTACATATTTCTGTATTTCCTCTTATGCAATGCAACTTATTATCTTTGCTAGGTAACAAACTGCCCCAAAACTTAATGACCTAACATAATGACTCATTATTTTCCTGATTCCGTGGCCTTGCCGGGCGGTCCCGCTGTTTGAGCATTGGATCACCGGTAGGGCTGCAGTCTGCTGAGGCTGCATTGATAACTGGCCGACAGCTGGGCCTTTCCCCACATAGACTTCGTTTGTACGAAAGAGGGCCATCTTCCTCCTGTAATTGCAGCTGGACCAAGACAAGCCTCCATAGCGAAGCCTTACCGCGCAGCTGGTGTGGAGCTTCCTGATATTTGGGCAAGCTGCAGCCCAAAGTTAGTGGCATTATGCTAACCCGGAGGGTGAGTGCAGACAGCCCACTGGTGTGGTCATCTGCAATACCCCTTTCACCTGCTGTAAACTCTAGCCAGATCACAAGGGAGCCAGTAAGATGAGATGGCTCAGTGGGTAGAGGCACTTGTGGGCCAGCCTGGTGAGCTGAGCTATACTCCTGGGTGCCACAGGGTAACAGAAGAGAACTGATTCCTGAGGGCTGTTCTCTGACCTCTGTGTACACTGAAACACTTTACACTGCACATACACACATGCACACACACTCATACACACAAATAAATAAAATTGAAAAGGATTACAAAATCAATTCACAGCAATTTATGGTCCTAATAGTCTCTCAGTTATCAGTTGTACATTAACACGTTAGCTCCTGGGGCCTGGAGAGGTGGCTGAGCAGTTAAGAGCATTTACTGTTCTTCCAGGGGCCCTGAGTTTAGTTCCTAGCACCCAAGTCTGGTAGTTCACAACTGATTATAACCCCAGCTCCAGGTGATTTGATGCCTTCTCATCTGAGTGGGTATATGTATGCACACACATACACATACACACACACACAAACACACACACACACACACACACACACACACTTGCACAAACACACAGAAACTATTTCTTAAAAAGAAAGCTTCAGGTCCTCTCATGAGTTCCTCTCTTGTCTAGATTGAGATTCTTGTAGCTGAAAGCAATAGGCACCTCTGCTTTAAAAGAACCACTATCTGCCAAAAGCTTAAAGCATTTGGGTTTTCTTGCATTTGGGATGATAGTCATCTATTCTGAATGTGTCACTTTAATTATTTGCTCTGCTTCCTGTGAGAGCCATGAATATTAGATGAGACATGTTTGCGAAAGTTTGTTCATTACTGCTTTCACTAAAGAAATAGGTTGCAAAGTTTATTCTTCCTCTGTGTGGACAGAGTATGCCACAGTCTGGATGCCTTCACACAGCAAAAGCCACCTCAGCCACCTCTGACTCCTCTGACTTCCATGTGACATGGTTCAGAGATGAAGATCATTGAAAAGTGTAGCCTTGGAAAAAGCTCGCAGGAGGCAAGTAGAAACTGATTTCTTGGGCAGCTGAGATGCCTCAACAGGTAAAGGGGCTTGCCACCAAGTCTGAGAACCCAAGTTCGATCCCTGGTACCCACGTGGTAGAAGGACAGAACAGACTCCCTGCAGTTGTCCTGTGACCTCTGTGTGCCCCACAGTGTACATGCCTACACACAAATATACACACTAAATAAATAAAGCATTTAAGAAAAATCCTATCTCTCGAAGCTAGTTTTAATTATAAAACAAGAATGCAAACTAATGTAGCATGAAGAAATTTATTAATTTCTAGATTAGTAAAATTCAATATTAATTTTCTAAAGCTCCAGTCAATGACTCTAAATAAGAAAGGCTCCAGTCAGTAACCAGAGAAAACAATGGGGGTGTTAATGAGCCCTCACCATTGAAAAACAATTATATACACCACAATCAAGTTTAAAGAAAGAAATGGTCCCTTTTGTTGGTAGCTTTGGAGATCTGGGTCATGACTTGTCACATTGGGGCCTCTGAGAAGCAGGACATCATGCTGGGAGTATTGTGAGGAAGCAGCTCACCTCACAACAGCCAGGAAGCTGCGTGCTACCTCCTTCAGGGACATGCCCCAACCTCCTGCCTTCCTTCCCCTGGGTCATACCCCTTAAAACTTCCAGCTGTACCCCAGGCTGGCAATGAGCCTCTGGTATACTGAAGAAAATCTATTCTAACCGTAGCAGTGGGCAAGCACAGGTGTTCACCAAGACAATCTAGTGGTCATCCTAGCACAGAGGTGAAATGGTATAGAAATTGAAGGTTCATAAAGAGACGGATATTTTCCATCTTTGTGGATGATAGGAAACCGATATTCTCAGCAGTCAACCAGTTTGCTATGTCAGAGACCCATTTCATCTTCATAGGAGTATCCCTACAAGAGCCTATGTTACCCAGGAGGCTAGAAAGCAATCAAGGGTGCGTGGGTACCAGCAGACAGCATCCTACAGCAGACTCTGCCCCGGGGCACTACACCGATGCCAAGTAGAGGGAGCTACTCGTGCCATCCTTCCTCGTGTGGTCCTGTGCTGTCTCCAAAGTTTTCTGTCTCAGCTTGATGTTTCTCTCAAAAAACATGCTAGTTTCTGGAGCTACAGTGTGAAACACAACTGGGTAAGAGAAACATATCACCAAACAGCCTCTCCAAAATTAAAAAAAAAAAAAAGACATTTGTGGGAGGCTAGTTATCCAAATGGCCTGCATCTCTCTTGCTCTCCTCTCCCCCCTCATTCCTTCCCTTTCTCTCTCTCCCTCCCTCCCCCTCTGCCCTCCCTCTCCCTCCTTCCTTCCACCCCTACCCCACCCCCATATGTATACCTCCAGACACATATGTGTATATGAGTACATGTGTGTGTGCCTAGTGTGTGAAGGCCAGAGGAAGACCTTAGCTGTTATTTCTCAGAATCAGTTCCCTCACTAAAGCTCACCAAGTAGGCTAGACTGACTGACTGACCAGCGAACCCCAGAGAGCCTCCTGTCTCGACCTTCCCATCATCGGATTGCAAGCAAGTGCCGCCCCACAGGCTCTTTGGGCTCAGATTCCCATACTTGCAAGGCAAGCACCCTGTTGACCTCTGGAGTTATCGAGAGTGTGAGCTCTTTTCTCCTTAAACAAGTTGTTCCTCAGCATTTGTGTTCAGCAATCCTAGGGCGATGTCAGGGCCTCTCAGCTGCAATGCCCCATGGGATACAATGAGACTCCACCTACCCAGAGCAGCTTTGCAGAGCCTGGGTGGACCTGCTCGTCATGAGTCCTAAGTTGTGTTTAAACTTACCTATTTGTGAGTAATTTGTCTGTTCCAGCTAACTTCATGTCCAAGTATTCCATCTCGCAGTAAGCAATGTCATAAATGGTAATGGAGGAACTGCCCCATTATTCCCCTGAGAACCCAGCTTTTCCTCTTCCTCTGGGGCCCCCTTTCTCTTATCCTGGAATGACTTCACCCTATTCTATCCTTCCATAGAAGGCGACACTGTCACTTCTGCTTTGCCCCCCCCCCTGCCTGACTCCTATCATTCTCCTGTCTCCGGGGCTGTTAGATGTCCATCATCACTAAAGGCTTCTACACCCTTTCTCATGCGGCATCTCTAAAACTGAACTCATTGTTTTTAGAACCTACCACCCCATCCCCAGCCCCAGACTGGATACAAGCTAGCAATATTAGATAACACTCATGGAATCTGTCTGGATTTCTAAATAGAATATCTTGCTAAGCGTTGGTCAATTTTATTTATTTATTTTCACCTTTCTTTCCAATACCTCGGCTTGACCCCTAAAACACTGTGCCCCATCCCCTTAGTAACTATTCAATGACCTAGTTATTCTTCCCTGGACATTACACAGACTTGCTAACTGGACTTCCCACCTCCAACTCCATCTTTTCTGGACTGTTTCCAATGGCATGGAGATGCATAATTTTTCTAATGCATAAAGCTGTACCATATTCTCGGCTCCCCACCTTCTCTATCTCCATCAAAACTATTCTCTCAACAGGTTAAAACCTCTATTGAAGACCTAAACTAAAGACAACTGCTAGGAACACCTTCCAGAATATGCTGGCCTTGTTTTGTAGGACTGCCGGGACATCATGACTCTACAGGCTGCGAGCCCTTGACTGCCTTTGATGGATGAGTCTACTTTATGACTCTCTGGAGTCAGAGGCTAAGTTTAAGGAAACTGATAGTAGTCAAAATGTTTTCTTCCACAGCGATACAAATGATTTCTCTCTGTAATGACGTCAATAAATACTTTCCCAACGTGATTATAAATCACTAGATACCAAATTCTGATTGATTGACCTTTACTACCGTTCCTTCTTCATTTAATGAAGCACCCTTTGATGGTGTACATTATAAATTTCTGTGAGAGTAGTGAATTTTTGGTTTTGGAAAAAAAATGCATTTTAGCAGGTTTGGAAGCCATCCACTAAGATGCCCCATGGGCTTCTCCTGAGGGGAATAACCAAATGGCGGCACAAGCTACTTGCATGTCACAGGCTGTGTTATTTCAAGGACATATTTCCTCAGCTCCCAGAGCAGCTCCAGGTAAGTAGAACCTTACTTTTCATGATCAACAACTTCTTTATATCATCCAAAAGTGTGGCTTGTGGGGTTCTACTTAAATATGTTTTTGCAGACCCTAGGTAATTAAAACCTAAAACCAATATTAAAGTGAGTCAATAAAGGTGTACTGGATATAAACACAGATTTCTAAGGATAATAATGATGTACTTACTTCTTGTTTTTATATACCGCAGAGAGGCCTTATCTTTGGGTTCATTTCTGTCACTGTAGGCTGGCTCTGATAATGCATACTTGCAATCCCAACTGGAGGGTGAAGCAGTGGGACCACAAGCTTGAGGCCAGCTTGGGCTACATAATGAGCCTTTAATATACATTTGGTAGATAAATGATTAGATAGTCTTTGTGTGACTCTTCTTGGGTCACACAACGTGAATCTCTGTACGTCAGATAGATGCTCCAACAACAAACGAAAGAAACAAATTACACTGTGGCTGAGCTTCATGAACCAACGAGTCTGTAAGCTCCTTGCAGGAGCCCAGGTGAGTCACAGGCATCAGGACCAAAGATATCCACCCCAGCATGGATGGTGCTGTTGCTTGGCTGGTAATAATAGTGCAGGTAATAATAGCACTTTGTGAGTCCTGTAATTTTCCAGCAGTTCCTGAGCCTTGTATGTTTCATTGGCTTCCTGACTCTGAGGAGCCTTCCTCCCCATTCCAGGAGGGAATGTTTTAACTTGGAGGGAGTAATTACGTAACGGATGGCTGTAGGAGGCTGCGTTTTGTGCAGGCAAGATGTTTGCTGCTCTGCTAACAAGCTCATATTTGAAGAGTTAACTGTCATCTCTCACTTCTCTCAGTAACATAGAAGTTAATAACTTGTCAACATTATACTGGATATAGGTGACATAAACCTAAAATGTCAGCACTTGGGATACAGAGGCAGGAGGATTGTGAGACCTGAGCTATGTAGAGAGTTCTTGATCTGCCTGTATTACCTACCACATAGTTAGACCCTGTCTCCAAGAAAACAAAAGAGTAATAACACCTGCAATTGGAGTGATCCAAGAACAATACTAAAAAAGAAAAATAATTATTTGTTGGTATTTATGTGTGTATACATTCAAGCATGTGAAGGTCAAAGATGATGACATATGTTTTCTTCAATTGTTCTCCATCTACCCTTTTGAGACAAGGTCTCTGACTGAACCTGTAGCTCACCAGTTAACTGGACTGGCTGGGTGGCAGGCCCCAGGGATCCTCCTACCTCTGACTCCTCAGCACTGGGGTTATAGGCACGTGCTGCTGTGCCCAGCGTCTTAGGTGGGTGCTGGAGACAAGAACCCAGACTTCAAATGTATGGCAAGTGTTTTACTAATTGAAACATCTCCCTATCCCTTTATTTTATGTTTTAAGGGAAGAAATAGTTTTGTCCTAACTTGTCCATTTATTCCAACGAGAATAAGAAAGACTAGAGTGGAGGATAAAACTCAAACTGAGCAAATATCACCTGCCAGCATGCTAAGCATCTCAGCAGGTAAGGGCATTGGCTTCAAAGCCTGACCACCTGTGTGCTGTCCTCAGGACCCACATCAGGGAAGGAGGGTGCAGACACCAGCAAGCTGTCCACTGCCCTCCTCACGTACACCATGGCATGAACTCACCCCGACCGCCACATGCATTCGCCAAATAGTAAAACTTTTAAAACAAAAATTAAATGCCTTCATTTAGAATATAAAAAGATGTTATTCACCACCTCTGCAGTAAAAAAAAAAATCACATCTTAACAGAATAATTTTCTATGCTTTATCTAACTTTTTCACGGCTTCTATTGTTGAAAATGGTCCCTTTCTTGCGGTGGTTTGAATGAGAAAGGTCTCCCATAAATGCGTGTGTTTAGCACTGGGTTCCTAGTTGGCGGAGCTATTTGGAGAGGTTGCGGACCCTTTGGAGGTGAAGCCTGGCAGGAGGAAGTCTGTCACTGAGGATGGGTTTTCAGGTTATATAGCTTTACCCTACACAGCACACATGTTTTCTCCCTCCCTCCTTCCCTCCCCCCTTTTATATGTAGTACTCTTAACACTATAGCAGGAGTTCTTTTCTCCTCCTTAGGCAGCTCTACTCCTCAGGGTTCCAGACTAGTTTTCTCCTTGGAATAAAGGTCTCTAATTCCCGCTGCCTCTGCCTGCCTGGGCCCCCAAATCAGAAATTCTCATGGGTTTCCTAGCTTTCCTTCAGCAGCGTTTTTAGTGGTGATAACTTACCTCCCTTGTGGTCAGGTTAGGGCTGAGAACAATGACTCCCCATCTGAGACAGCTGTTCTTGGGTGTCAACTTGATTGCAGCTGGAATTCATTAAAACCCAAAAACAGAGGGCACACCTAGGCGGGATTTTTTGCTTAATTTTGAAGTAGGATGGTCTACTTCCAATCCAGATCTTTAAGGTAGGAAAATATACCTTTAATCTTGGGTCTTGGGGTAGGAATACACACCTTTAATCCAGATTTTGTTTGTTTGTTTTGCTTTGCTTTGCTTTTTAAGACAGGGCTTCTCTGTGCAACAGCCCTAGCTATCCTGGAGACCAGGCTGGTCTCAAACTCACAGAGATCCGCCTGCCTCTGCCTTCTGAGTGCTGGGATTAAAGGCATGCGCCACCACAGGGCTAATCCAGCTCTTTTGAGCTGGGAAAACCTAGCAAAAACTCTAATCTTGGCTGTGCATTCTGCTGGAAACCTATATAAAGACATGGAAGAAGGAGCTTTTGCTCTTTGCCTGCTTGCTCTCTCCTCAATAGCAAGTCCATTTCTTCACTGGCATTAGAGCTACTTCTTAGGGATTCCGGTGTATCTGAAGAAGAGTCGAGACATCCAGCTTCATAGATTGAGCAACTATTGGATTCTCGGACCTTCAATTCATAGGCAACCTTTGTTCCTTTGTTAGAGCAGCATCCAAGTCATTCTAATAAATCCCATATGTGTATATTAGATAGATAGATAGATAGATAGATAGATAGATAGATAGATAGATAGATAGATAGATAGACAGATAGATAAAGAGAGGGGGGGGAGACAGAGAGAGACACAGATCCACTCTCTAAATTCTGTTCTTCCAGTGAACCCTAATAAACCATTCAAAGCTGATCTTGGAGTGTTCAGGCTCAAATAGGATTCTTATCGAATCACATATGAGAGAGGAAACATAGAAGGAACCCATGCCCACAGAATTCTCTGCCAAGGGCAGAAGGAGGGTTGTGTCTTAGGTGGGGCTCTATCCAATATACTGTGCGCCACTGCCTTTTTTCCATCTATGAGATTTCTTACAGTTCCGTGTGCTGAAGGAATTGACACAGTGGATCCTATCCTTGGCTGTGGAAATGCAGAGTGTGTTTGGTAAAGTTAAAACTGACGGCCACTTTATATACTTGCTATCTAAAATTAAGCAGTTTTAGTCCAACATTCCCAGTGGCTTATAGACATGCCTGTTCTTTGAATTCTTTTGGCGTTAAGAGGAAAGCAAACCCCTTAAGTTGTCTTTACTTTGTCTGAATTATGTTTTTCCTTTTGCCAAAAGGTTATCTTTTCAATTACTATTGGAAGTTATCTGACAATTGAATGCATTCCCTTATTGGAGCCAAGTATACAGCTTAACCAGAGGAGAGCACACACAGAGAACTTAAGGCAAGACATGATTTTCCGAGGCTCCAGAAAGTGAAATTAATTGAAATTACACATTGTTAGGTCCTTGTTTCTCTAGTCTTCTTCTTGATACTGTTTTTGCATTTTTAGTGTGTGTATGTGTGTGTGTGTGTATGAATTTGTGTCTTCATGAGTATAGGTTCATGGCACATGTGTGGACATCAAAAGACAACTTTGTGGGGTCAGTTCCATTTTTACCAGGGCTCCAGGGACCAGACTTCCATGAACCCACTGCCATGAAGGGATACACACCTTACAGTTGGCTTTTGCTTGTATGAAGTGAATTAAAATATTTGTCTTTCATCAAATACTGATTCATAGGGGGAAAGAAAGACTGCAATTTAAAGAGCGCCATTGAAGACATTCCATTCAGAATTGTCACTCCTGGCTAAGTCATGCTTCATCAAATTGCGCCAGGGATGGAGTTGTTTAATTTTCCAGGGTAGGATCTCCAGAGAAATGCAAATGCTATCTTCTGTCCACACGTCACCATGCTTGTGTGCATGTCTGCCTGGCCTGTTTTACATAAGACCCTCCATGAGCTTTGCCCCCACTCACCTCTGTGCTTTCTGTCCCTCTGCCTCTTCCATCCTGTTCAACGAACAAGTAAATCCAGGCTTGCCTCAGGATCTTTGCACTTGCTGTGCTGTCTGCTTAGACAATTCTTCATAGGACTCGCTCCTTCCCCTTGTTCCTTCTGATATCTTGTTGTAATATGAGCAGCGGGGCTGCGTCCCCAGCACCCTGGCCGCCTGGCTAGCTTATGCTCTGAAATAACAACACACAAACTGTATTCTTTTAAACACTGCTTGGCCCATTTCTATCTAGCCTCTTCTAGGCTAATTCTCACATATTAATTTAGCCCATTTCTAATCATCTGTGTAGCACAGCTAGGTGCGCTTACTGGGAAGATTCTAGCCTACGTCCATCCTGGGTCGGAACTTCATCGCGTGTGTCTGCCCCGGAGCGAGGAGCATGGCATCTCTGAGCTCACTTCCTCTTCCTCCCAGCATTCTGTTCTGTTTACTCCTCCCACCTGTTTTAACCTATGAGGCCAAGCAGTTTCTTTATTACTTAACCAATGACCTTCCTCCATCAATATCTGGTGTTGTGTTTGAATATGCAATATCCCCCATATGATGGAGCCCAGTCCTCGGCTGCTTCCACTGTTTGAGGAGGTGGAGTAGAGCCTCAGTGAAGAAAGTGTGTCACTGGGGGGAAGCTTTGAGCTTCCCTAGCTGTAACGAGCCCACTTCCTACCCACTCTCTGCTTCCTAAGTGCAAATGCAATGTAGCAGCCAGCTTCATACTCCTGTCTTGTTTGTCCTTCCCACTGTATTCCTTTGGAACTGCAAGCCAAAGAGAAAACAAAAACAAACAAAAAACAAAACAAAAAAACTCTTCTTTCCAAAAACTGAGATCCTTAACATATTTGAGGGAGCCTCAGAAGAAAGGAATTTACTCAAATGTATAGGAACTACCAACCACGTCTGGCAGAGAGAGCTCCTCGTGCTTGGCTTTCTTCTACTAAGCAGCCCTAGGCCCTCTTCCTAGAACCCCCACTTAAACTTTTCCATCAGAAGGGTCCCACACCAAAGCCAAATTTCTTCTAGGACCAGAGACATGCTCCCCACTCTTGTAAGGGAAGCCCTTCCTACCTCCTCAAGGCAAAAGGTCTCTTCATGCTTTCCCAAGCATTTTCATGTTTCAGTTATCCCCCACGGACCTGGAGCCAAGCTCAGCGTAGGACACTGCAGAAGCACTAGAAAGATAAAGACCACTGAGTGCGTGATAAGCAACAAATGAATACAGGACTGACTTGTGGCTAAGAGGTAGCGTTCAAATCAAGATTTCAGGATCAAAGCTGGGCACAGCGGATCTCTGTTATCCCAGAATGCAGGGAGTTGAGGCAGGAGGACTGGCCTAAGTTAGGTTCAGCCTACACTACATAGAAAATTCCAGGTCAGCCAGGACCACAGACCTTATCAGAAAGGTCTCTCTATGAGCCTCTCCATCTATCTCTCTGTCTTTCCCCGTGTAGGAGTGTGTGTGTTTGTGTGTGCTCTCTCTTTCTCTGTGTGCGTGTGTGTTAGTGTTCTCTCTGTGCATCACACATGCATACACATAGAGTGTGAGGGAAGGAGAGATGGGGGAGTTAGGATGGGGGACGGAGGGAGAAAGAAAGAGGCACAGAGGGAGAGAAATCAAGTTTTAAAATCCTGAGTCAAGAGGGGCCCATACAGTTCTACATTGACACTCTAGGGTCTGCCGCCTCCTATGACAAGCCACAATAGGAGATAGTTTAGCTTGGGACAATATTTGGTTTGGATTATGTGCACCATTGCCACCCCCTTTAATAACGTACTTGGCAGCCTAGGTCCTTCAGCTGCAGGTACTAGGCACACACCTGTCTTCAGACAATGCACGTAGCAACCTCACAATCCTCTCTACTCCCATCAGCATAGGGCTGTGTGTGCTCCCAACTCTGAACACTGGTGCAAACCTCCCACCCCGAGTAAATCAAAGTTCGACTGTTTCTATTCAAGTTCGCTCCCAATGTAGCTAGGTATGAAGAACAGGAGGATTGATCTGACCTGAACTGGCTTGGGGAGCAAACACAGTAAGTCATACTGTGTCCTCTAATAAACTTTTAAGGGGAGTCCCCTATTTGTTATTTTATACCCAAGCTCAAAAGAGTAAGCATGTGATCAAAATCAGATGCATCGTGGGAAGGATTATGCACAGCAGAAAAAAAATAGTATATGACCTAATCTATCAATCAAAGAGAGAGAACCACTCCTACTACACCCTTAGTAACCAACTATTCCTTCTCTCGACCCCCATAGGAGGGAGTCCCAAACAATATTGGGACACCCCTTGTAGTTGGAGGCTGGCCGCCCAGCCCTGAAGTAATCATACAGAAACTGTATTAATTTCAATACTGTTTGGCCAATAGCTTAAGCATATTTTTAGCTAGCTCTTGCATCTCAAATTAACCCATTTCTATTATTTTATATTTTATCACAAGGCTTGTGGTTTACTGACAAGGTTCTGGCGCATCTGTCTCCTGTGATGGCTACATGGCTTCTCACTGACTCCTCCTACTCTCTCTCATAGAGAGAGAGAGAGATAAGATATATATATCTTATATAAGATATATATATATCTATAAGATATATATATCTTCCAGCCTGGTTATATTCTATTAAACCATTGATCCAAAGCAGCTTCTTTATTAATTAACCAATGAAAGCAACACATGCGCAGAAGGACTTCCCACATCAGCACCCCCACCTGCTCTCACCCATCCGGCCCACTATTTACTATTTCTTCACTCTTAACAAAGTGGCTTTGTCTATACACACACGCACGACCCCTTCTTATCAAATCTCTGGATGGGAAGCCCAAACTTATAAATCCCCGGTCCAGATCTACCCCACTCCAGAAGCGGGAAAGCAAATCCTCATTACTATGCACGCCAATATATATTAATCAAAACCAAAATCAAAATAGTGCAGAAGACATCACCAACAAAAAGAGCTTGCAAGGCTGATGTGGTGTGGAATCCCCATCCCTTACCTCTAGCGAGCAGCCAAATTACTTAATTTTTCTTCCTCTCTGAGTGAGAAAAACAACCTCCAATATCCAAATTTTAGCAGGGCTGTTAGGATTTAATGCATGTGAGACACAGAGCCTAGTTACTGGCACAAAGTAAATGTGGCTATTGTATTATTATCCCCGCTTCCTCCCTCAGGATTTTCTCTCTGTTACATTTAGCAGATCAAGAAGAGGGCTGACCTAATTGCTCACTCTTAACACATTTCTAATCCTCCGAGTCTGCTTCTACTTGCCAAGGCTTTTGCCTCTGGAGGCCAGGGCCTGGGATCTGTAATCTTTCCTGAGCTGGGTGTGTATTTCTGGGACTTTGAGACTCTGGTCGCCCCAGGTGACTGCACCCAGCTTAAGAGTTCATTCCTGGAGAAGTCTCTGCAGTGTCCCGTGCACAATCTGTATGTGTGTTTTGGCTGCTGAAACTGGAGAGATTACGCTGAGGGCCGCCCCCTGCCTTGGGTGGACAGTAGCCTTGGCCCCTCGTGTGAGAGAAGAGATGGCCCACCCACCTAGAGGAAGCAGAGAGAGGGTTGGGAAGCCCTGGGTCCCCCCAGTCTAGAATTACTATGTAGACTTCTAAATCAAGAGAGGAAGGGTGGGGCCAGATGGACCGTTGGCTGGAAGTCTCCTGTACCAGTCGTGACTTCATCTTAGGTAGGCTGTGACCTGATGGCATCAGGCCTTCCACAGTTGGGAAAACTCCAATCCACTCCGGTTTCTGGATGGCTCAGCTTCATTGTAGAGAGCTCATAAATGCTTACCGGGATCACTAAAAGGACAAAATGCAAATGCTCCCCTTCATGCCTTTAGACAATTGCAAAGGTGTCACAGAACATGCACTTTGTGGTTGGCGGGTGCACGGCACTCATGCTGCAGGCTCTCTGGGCAAGGGAGACTGAGCCCACATCCCTGATCTCTGCCCAGGTTCCCACAGACATTCTGTGCAAGTAGAGCGGTGTGTGTGTGTGTGTGTGTGTGTACAAGAGAGGAAGGGCAGCGGCTATGGAAACCATGCTGCTGCTGTCTACATAAGGTGGAACCTCTGCTTTCCTGATCCAGGGGTGTGGAGACCAGAGCACAGGTACTTCCTCACCAGGCCTGGTAGCCTCGGAGCCATTCAGTCCTGACTGATGCTCATAGGTAAATGGGCTCCCCCCCACACACACACACTTTGACTGTAAAACTACATCCAAGAATCCTTGCTGCAGGGCAGGCTTCTGTGCCTCAGGAGGGCTGTTGTGCCCCATCTGCCCTGGGTGAGATATGCTTGCTGAGCCCTGGGAACAGGGTGGGCGGGAGTGAGCAGGGGGGTACTGAGGACAAGAAGGATGGGCAGAACAAAGAGGAGACAATGTCATGACTTTGAGGCTCCCTGTCTCTGGAAGAGCAGACGTGAGGTCCCTAGATAGTGAGACCTGGGCAAGGGCAGAGGTCTGGTCTCCACCTCCCAAACTATCTTCTTGCAAGCTGCAGAGGAAAGAGGAAAAAAGGGAACACTCTGAGAAGGGGAGAGACATAGCAAGAATTGAATACCTCTTCACTATAAGACATGCTATCCACAGGTCAAAAATAACCAAATTTAGCAAATTGAACCCAATGTGTGCTGCCACACTCTGAGTCTGTACAAACATGGAAGACACATGTAATTCCCATTGTCCCATGTTAGGCATTAAAGGGACCTGACCTAAGGGTCTGTGGTAGAGACAGATCCCTGTGGTTTGTAGGCCCCCAGCGCTTGGCCCTCTTAACAACGACAATACGGGGAAGTGTGTTGCTCCTAGTTCCAGCTTCCCATGCTGGTCATCCTCTTGTTCTTCCCCTGTGATGTACTGAGAACTGCCTGGGGCATTGCTGAGGCACTCCCATGGGTGTGTCTGTGAGGGCTTCTGCAAAGAGGATTCACATCCCCATAAACGCAGGACACCATCACGGACTGAAAGTGGGGAGAGAGAAAGCTAACTGGGTATCAGCATTTGTCGCTCTCTACGTCCCGGCTGATGACCGCTGACGAGCCTTTCTCAATGCTGGACTGTATCCTCTCAAACCATAAGCCAAAATAAATCATGCCTCCTTAAAATCGCTTCTGTCCAGGTATTTGGTCACCCCTGGGTCACCTTCCACCAAATCATCCAACATTTTTGTCCTGATTTGTTTGTTTTTCTTCCCAGTTCTCACCTTGATGCCCAATCGGGGTATACACTGCTCTCTAGTTTTCCAGAGGCCCCAGGATGTAGGGATAAGTCCCGCCCCTAAGGGGGCTTGTTCGTCTTGGGCTAATGTTTGCCTATAAATTTGGCGAGTGTGCTCGTGCTCCCAGCCGCTGCTTCTGCTTTCCTGGTCTCCGCGGGAACAGTGGTTCTGTAAGTCTATTTCTCCATTAAAGCTGTATATATATTTTTACAATCTGTCTGCATTCGTTTTACGCCGTTACACCAGGAAGATATTGGGACAGAAGGAGAAGGGAGAGGAAGACATGGGAGAAATGCTGACTGCCCTGCTTCCATCTAGACCTAGGTCTCTCTTACAGTGGTGGCCCTCCACTGCTCCCCCCAACTTCACCCCTGTCTTGGAGACTCCGCTGTAATGCGAATGTGGTATGAAAGTGTCCTCTAACTGTCTGTGTGTAGAGACTTGGGCCCCACGTGGTAATAGTGAGAGGCAGAAGAATCTTTACAATGGTAGTTAGGTCATAAGGTACTACCCACAGGGGTTAACACTGGGAGGGGGGAGTAGATTCAGTCGCATCAGAACGGATTGTTATAAAGCAAGGTCACGGTTCTGTCGCTCTTTCCCTCTCCTCCCTCCCCTCCTCCTGGCTTCACTGTGTGATCAATCATTCCTCCATACATTCTCCTATGATGCTACTTGCAATGATGTCACCAGAAGGCACTCATCAGAGCCAGAGGTGCTAGCCCTAAGATCCTAGCAACCTTTTCTGAATAAAGCACCCAGCCTCCGTTATTCTGTTATGACACTAGAACGTGGACCAAGACGTGACCTTGTCGTCATCACCAGGAATCATTACCTATCGGTTTCCCTAATCTGGTCCACTCCCTTAGCCTTTATGCTCCCACGCAACTCCACAGCCAACCCACTTAGGTGACCCTTTTCTTCCGTGGGGCTCACGCCCCATACACTGTCCAGGGTGCTCTTTCCTCAGAGCCACTCCTGCCTTCCCTCTCCCAGCATGGGGACCCTGGTCTCTTCTGCACCCTAGGTCCTTTCCATCAATTCTCTGTCCTGAGAAAGTCCAGAAATCTCTTCTTCCAGGAATAATGTCAGCACTCCTGAGAATAAGCCAGAGATGAGAGCTATCAGCGCTGGGCCAAGGGGTAAGATTTGAATAGCAGCAGCCTTAAGAAGAGTAAAGAGGGATGCCTAGCTCTGTGGCAGTGCGGCATCCACATACTTGTGCCTGACTCTCCTGGGGGAACATGGGCACTCTGACCAGGAGGGATGGTGGTTTGGGAAGGGAACGCCCCTCCTGGTTCCACAGCCCTGCCTCTGACTGGGTTGTGATGCTTCCTGACTCCTTGCCAGACTGGACCAAAGTGTGGTTCCAGGCGATCACTCAGAAAAGAAGATTCTTCACCTGTCTGAGGCTAGGAACTTTCACCTCTTCCAGGCAGGCCTTTCGTGAGCAGACTGTAGCAGCATGATTGCATGGAGTCAGACTGTGTCTTTCTTTTCTCATGTAAGAGGCAGAGAACACAGGGTTGAGGAAGCCCAGCTGCATCTAATTCTAGACTGAGCTTGTGGCGCCATCTAGTGTAAAGGATATGCCACTCCTGGCCGGATGGCTGTCCCAGAGGTCCTCTTGTCTTGGAGGTTGGTGTGTGTGAAGATTCCCTAAAAAGCTTGCTAGAAATGGACTTGGCTTCAGATTCTGCCATTTTACCTTCATTTGCCTGCCATGGAATCTTAGGATGTGGTTCCTAAGGTTCAAACACACATGTGCTGAGGATCGAGCCAGGAGCCTTGTGCACAGCTCAAGTGCTGTTCCACTGAGCTCACACAGCTCCAATATCTTTCCAGAGAACATCTCAGCTAAAAGCTCCTAAGACAGCTCTCTGGAGCATATGCCAGAGACACTAGAGAAGGATTGTCTCCTAAATGAGCTGTTCTGATTGAATAATTACGCAGACTCAGAAATTTGAGTTGGACTCCAGAAATACAAACATAAATTAACATAGCCACTTCTTTTTTTTTAATCTGCTCCTTCAAATTTTCTTTCTTAAATTGTTTTTATTGAGCTATACATTTTTCTCCATTCCCTCCCCCTCTACCCTCTCCTGTGACCCCCACACTCCCAATTTACTCAGGAGATCTTGTCTTTTTCTCCTTTCTATGTAGATCCATGTATGTCTCTCTTGAGGTCTTTGTTGTCTAGGTTTTCTGGGGTTGTGCACTGTAGGTTGGTTTTTCTTTGTTTTATGTCTAAATGCCACTTATGGGTGAGTACATTTTATATTTGTCTTTCTCGGTCTGAGTTGCTTCACTCAATATGGTGTTTTCTAGATCCATTCATTTGCATGAAAATTTCAAGATGTCATAATTTTTTTTACATTGTGCAAATACCACATTTTCTTTATCCATTCTTTGGTTGAGGAGCATCTAGGTTGTTTCCAGGTTCTACCTATTACAAATAATGCTGTTATGGACATAGTTGAGCACATGACCTTATGCTATGATTGAGCATCCTTTGGATATATACCCAGCAGTGGTATTGCTGGGTCTTGAGGTAGATTGTTTCCTAATTTTCTGAGAAATCGCCACACTGACATCTGTAACAGGAGGAGCGGTGGGCTGCTTTTCCCGGCTGCCCGGCTAGCTTAGCCCCCAAAATAACCACACAGAAATTGTATTAATTAAATTACTGCCTGGCCCATTAGCTCTAGCCTCTTATTGGCTAATTCTCACATCTTGATTAACCCATTTCTATTTAATAATCTGTTTATCACCACGTGATTGTGGCTTACTGGCAAGAGTCTAAACTACATCTGTCTCAGGCTGAGATTCATGGTGTCTGCCACACTTTCCTTCCCAGCATTCTGTTCTGTCTACTCTGCCCACCTAAGGGCTGCCTATCAAAAGGCCAAAGTTGTTTCTTTATTCAACCAATGAAAGCAACACAAATACAGAAGGACCTCCTACACCAGACATCCAAAGGGGCTGTACCAGCTTGCACTCCCACAAAGCCACTTCTGAATTCTTAATCTCAATATCTCACCCCTTGTGTTGACATAAGCCTTGTACTATCTAGGGTTCTCAAAACTGAACCAGCACCCGGAATAGATCTACTGTGAGGCATTGCCTCATACTATGGAGGGTAATAAATCCCCAAATCTGCTAGAGACTAGGGAGGAAGAACCCAGGTTCTGATCTGAAAACGGAGAGGCTCAAAACCTAAGGAGAAGTGATGTTTTAGTTAGAGTCTGATGGCAGGAAAAGTCCCCACTCTGGCTCAAACTCTTTTTTAAAAAATATTTATTTATTTATTATGTATACAGTTCAGTGGGATCCCTGTTGTGACTCCTAGCAGGAGCTGGAACCATGATCTCCAAGTTGGCCGAGTACAAGGGATAGGGAGCAAAAATCCCACTTCTGCATCACTAGAGGTGATGGTCAGAGGCACCACTGCCATTTAATGCCCCCAATTCCTGAACCCATGAACTCCAGCTACGAGAAAAGCAACACAGTGTACTATTCTGATTAAAAGCAAATAGTCTTGAGGCCTGTATCTGGCAAGGAGCTGCCAACCAGCTGGGCTGCCACAACCTCACTTCAAAAGCCAGGTCACAGTACTATCCAGCCAGTGGCTTCAGAATAATGGGCAAACAGGCCAACCATGAGAATAGGGTCTCCCCCTGCCTCCACCTGCCTGCCTCTGAGAGGGAATCAGGTTTTTTTCTACCCGCAGACTCTTGCCAGATACAGGGTGCACCTGTAGCCATGCCATTTTTCCTGGACTATTACCGGAAGGTGCTACCCCCATTCCAGATGGATCTTCCTACATCAATGAAGGCAATGAGAACAACTCTTCAGCTGAGACCCCTAACTCAGGTGATTCTAATTTGTGGGAAGTTGACATGAAAACTAAATAGAGTATGTGCCCACATGACTAGGTGGTAGTGGCACACGTCTTTAATCCCAGCACTTGGGAAGCAAAGGCAGGTGGATCTCTGAGTTCAAGGCCAGCCTGGTCTACAAGAGCTAGTTCCAGGACAGGCTCCAAAGCTACAGAGAAACTCTGTCCTGAAAAAAATGTGCACACATACCATACACACATACACTCACACACACACACATCAAATGCACATATACGCACAGATACACACATACAGAAGACACACACAGACACAGACGTACACACTAAAATCACAAATACATTGTATGCTCATTGACACACAAGCACACATACATACATACACACACATCATACACACAGATACACCCACAAACAAACATAAAGACATGCACAGACATGCCATGCACACCCACACACTCACACATACACCTTACACACTCATGCACAGACACACATAAAGACATGAGAGTAGAAGGAAGATGAGTTAGGATGAGAAAGGGAGCTCAGTAGAGTGGGAGAGAAAAGTAGGAAAGAGAGGGTAACTGAAGGTGAATATAATAAAAATACATTGTATACATGTAAGAAAACGACATCATGAGACCCATTGTTATGTGTAATTAATAGACGTTAATAAAAACTTTAATGAAAGCAGCGTCCTGTTTATACCGGAAAGGTTCTACCTTACCTGTCAATATCCAGAATGGAGGGGTGCCTCTTTAGACCACACAGGGACTTTAAAGGAAAGTAAAAAAATACCTTGAGAGACTCTAAGCTCATGAAACGCAAATGAATGCATCAATGTCTTCACAGACACAAATTACCCACGATGCTAATCTACTAGAACTCCTTAGATTTGTAAAGGAAACTCCAGGTCCAGGGGGACTTGGTTAGAAGCACAGCTCTATCGTTTCCCTGCTGTGGAAGCTTGAGGAGGTCACTCAGTGTCTCTAGGTCTCGGCTTCCCGGTGTGCAAAGATACTTAATAGTACCACCTAGAGTTATTTTGAAATTTAATGATCTAATATTTGCACAATGCCTACTTTTAAAGGTGTTCTGCTTATTAAATAAATGAAAAAATGTAAGCCTGAAGAACACCAAAAGAAAATATCAAAGCAAAGCAAAGACGGGTTCCCTTTTTTCTTTTTGCGATTAGCAATTAAGCGGGCCATATGCAGTCTCCTCAAGACCACACGGCTGGTAAGTAGATGGTGATCTGAACCAAGGCAATGAAGAGTTCCACTTTTGTTCTGGGGGTTTTCTCAAAGGCAACGATGGACAGTAGAATACAGTAAAATGAATTAGACAAAAATAAATTTCAAATACAAAAGCAGAATAACTCATCTTCAACCAAAAGTAAAATAGAGAATTCACGGCAAGAGACCATCATTAAAAGGAATTCAAGGAAGCTGGAGAGATATTGGCACTGTAGTAAGAATGTGTACCATTCTTCTGGAGGGCACAGGATCAGTTCCCAGAATCTACACTGGATAGCTCACCATTCCAGAGGACCTGATGCCCTCTTCTGGACTCCACAGGTATCCATACTCATGTGAGTCTGTGTGCGTGATGCACGCACGCGTGCACACACACACACATTCACACACTTGAAATAAAAGGTAAATTTAAAAAAGGAATTTAGAATGTATTCTTTTAAAACAAGAAGAATTACCCCAAAAGAAGTATCTGACTATAGACCAGAATGAGAAAAATAAAAGAGTAACGTCACAAATATGCCTAAGCTGCAGGGCTTACGGGATGCTGCGATGAGAGACCCTGGGTGCATAGAAAGCAACTAACATTAGCATAGTCGCTGTTGTGGGATTTCTGTGCAGTGTGTGAAGACATGCTGCTGTGATTGGTGTAATGAAAGGCTGCATGACCAATAGCCAGGCAGGAGAGATAGGCGGGACTTCCAGGAAAAAGAGACGAACTGGGGATGGTGCTAGGCACACAAGAGAGATGCCAATACGCAGAGGGACTCTGACATACAAAATGAAAAAAAAGGTAAAAAGCCATGATGCAAAAGGTGGATTGAGGGCTGGAGAGATGGCTCAGTGGTTAAGAGCATCGCCTGATCTTCCAAAGGTCCTGAGTTCAATTCCCAGCAACCGCATGGTGGCTCACAACCATCTGTAATGAGGTCTGGTGCCCTCTTCTGGCCTGCAGACATACACACAGACAGAATATTGTATACATAATAAATAAATAAATAAATAAATAAATAAATAAATAAATAAATAAATAGCTTTAAAAAGGTGGATTGATATAAATGGGTCATTTAAGTTATAAGAGTTAGTGGGACAAGTCTAAGCGAAAGCTGAGCTTTCATAATTAATAAGTTGTTATTTGGGGCTGGTGGCAGAAAAGAAAGTCCATCTACAAGTAACTGCCCAAAGATGGGGTAGGAGGACCAGAATGCATGTTCTGAGTGTCTTGTGCTCCAGGGGAGGACTCGAATGTGCAGTAAAATTTCTCTTCATGTTTTTATTAGTATATACTAATCATACGCAATCATGGGCCTCAGTGACATTTCACACTTGTGTATTGTACATTTCTATCATTTTCACCCAAATCCCCTCTGCTCTCTTTCATTCGCTTCCAGTTCCCACCAATCTCCATCTTCTTTCTGTCCAGGCCCCCTTCTGCTTTCTTATTTTAACATGAGGGGGACCACGTGTGCCATGCCATGATTGTGGAGGTCAGACGACGACCACAAGTCAGTCCTTATCCTTCACCTTGTTTCTAAGGAATCTCTGAGCCTAGCTTTGGGGACATTCTCCTGTCTGCACCTCCCATCTTCCATATGTGTGCCATGGTGTCTGTCTTCTGTCCTCTAAACCTTGGGTGGTAGGGTTTGGACAGCAAGCGCTGACCCATCTTCCAGACCATCCTCTTCCCCTTTTACTTTTGTGTCTGTGTGTCATCGGGGGAGGGAGAGAGACCCCCAAGTTTCCATGGTTGTTTGCAGGAGCAAGAGTCAACTATTCTATGAGAAAAACATTAACCTAGCGAGGTAGGAAAATACAACAAGAAAGTGTGTTTCATTGAAAGAAGGATGAGAAAGAAGGGAAAATAAAGGAGAAAGCAGACAGTAGCAGTAACCATGGCACTTGTGGACGCTTTTAAAGTTCTCACTATGTGACTGAGAGTGTCAGACCAGCTCTTTTTAATTCGTGTATGTGTTTTTTCCAAGACAGAAGGCAGTAAGCTCTGAGGAAATAATGAATGCAAAAGCTGGAGAAAATATTCCAGGTAACCTTGGAAAACCAAGTTCATCCTTAGAACCCACATAAAGGTGAAAGAGAGAGCCAGCTCCACGGAGTTGTCCTCTGCCCTCCGTGTGTTCACTGTGACATGTGCAGATCACACACACACACCATAACACCCCCCACACACAATCAGAACCCACATACATTATAACCCCCCATACACACATCATAACCCCCCACACATCATAACCCCCCACACACATCATAACCCCCACACACATTATAACTTGCACACACATACATATTACAACTACCCACATCATAACATACACATCATAACCCCCCACACACAGTCATAACCCTCATACACATAAATATTTTATAGCCATACACACATATTTTATAGCCATACACAGACATCATAACCCACACACACAATAGTACCACACATATCATACTCCACACACACATCATAATCCCCACACACAATCATAACACACGTATCATACCCACACACATCATAACACATACACATATATCATACCCTCCCACATACCATAACCCTCCCTCCCACAATCATAACCCCCACACACACACATCATAACCACACACACACACCATAATCACACACACACATGATAACCACATACACACACATCATAACCACACACACACATCATAACCACACACACATCATAACCACACACATCATAACCACACACACACATCATAACCCACACACACACATGTCATATCCCCCACACACATCATAACTCCCCATTCACACACACATCATAACATACACATATTGTATACACACACACCATAAACATAATAATAATAAAATGAAATAAATTTTAAAATACTCCAAAATATATTTTAATAATATATATTAAAAATTATCAGCAAAGACTTTATGGCCAATACAGTTTTTTGAGCTCCAGAGCCCCCACGTGGAGACAAAAGAGCTCTTCTCTCTGGAGAACCGCATTCCTAGGTTTAGCTGCTCCCAGCAGGTCCTTTCTATGCAAAACAAATCGACCAGAAGAGAAAAATTTGCCGCTTTCACTGCAGATTTCATCTTATCACCTCAGGAGTTACCAGAACAGTCTGAGGAGAAATCGGTAAGATTAGAAGCCATAGTTAGCTGATGAACACACAGGGAACTTTGTGTCTAACAGTGAGAGCAGATGCATCTTCCTCGAGCATACATAAAAGTTCATTTTTAAACAGGATGGCCTTAAAAATCTGTCCATGGAAATTTAGCAACATCGTTCTTAATAACTCGTGGAATAAAGCATCTCCACTGTAAAGTGAGTGTTTGAGAAGCAAACCCGTGCACCTTCGCAGTCTGGGTCACCAACTTTACCTCTTGGAAAGATAGATAGATAGATAGATAGATAGATAGATAGATAGATAGATAGATAGATAGATACATACATACATACATACATACATGCATACATACATACAATATACACAAACAGGATTACTCTTCTGCCACGCCAACATGGGACAGCAATTTGCATATAAATATAAATCTGCCCAAGGAGCAGAGTCATGTGACTAGCCTTTTTCTTCAGTAGAGGAGCCAGGAATGAAGCAGAGTTTTGTGCAAGACAGCTGAGGCTAGACCCATACAGTAACTGAGGCTAAACAATCTCCATCGGTCAGCTATGGAAGTGACCACTGGAAATCCCAACACTTGGGAGGTGGAGGCAGGAGGATTAGGGGTTCAAGGTCATATTTGGTTTCATAGCAAGTTCGAGGCCAGCCTGGGCTACATAAGACTCTGTGTTAAAATAAATAGATGGATATTATAAATAAATAATCCCTCACACTATCAGAAGAAGAGTCTTCTACCCTGCGTGGAGAGATATTGACAATAAACTTGGAATTAATCCAGGAGCTGAAGAACATAAAGAGCCTTAGAGAGCGTGAGAACCTTAAATACCATAGGAGGAGAAAGGGGTGCTTGGAAAAGGGGGACAATCCTTAGAGGTTTGATAATAAAACAAAACATAACACCGTATCTGTCCTTGGAAACACTCATAAAATCTGGAACATTCCATTTAAGACGAGAGGAGGGGGGGAGAAGGAGGAGGAGGAAAAAGAAGAGGAGGAAAAGGAGGGAGGGACAAGGACAGGGACAGGGAGGGAGGAAGGAACAGAGAGAGGGAAAGACAGAGAGGGAGGGAGAGAAAGTGAGTGGTGAGGACACCCTTCAGTAAAGAAACAGAATTTCATTGTATTATACCAACAGCAGAGGGCGCTGTTGAATTAAGAAACTTAGTACAAAGCTGTTTTCGCCACCGGAGATCAATTCTTGCCAGACGACTTGAGGAAAAAGAGACATCAAACCACAAGTCCAATATACAGCCGACTGTTGGGCAGACAGCAAGAGTCCCTTCTCTCTGAGAACCCTCTGTGGAACCACGGAACACATAGAGCTGTCTGCTTCAAGGCAGAAGCAGAAAGGCTGTAATCTACACTGGTTCTCTCTTCTGAGAGAGCTCCCTTTGAGGGGGGGGGGGAGTTGGTTTGGTTTGGTTTCTGTTAGTTTTTTATTTTATTTTATTTTGAGACAGGATTTTTCTACATAGACATGGCTGTTCTGGAACTAGCTCTGTGGACCAGGGCACCCTCTAACTCACAGGGATCCGCCTGCCTCTGTCTCCCAAGTGTTGGAATGAAAGGCAAAGGCGTGCCCCAGCCCGCTCGGCTGGAACTTTGCCATTCTGATGTAATGTGAGCCAATTTTGTTTCAGTGCTCTGTGCCAGCTAAGACTCAGAAGATCAGCCTCATCATTTGGGGATCCCCCTGTCCAGTCCCAGTTCCATTTCACAGGTATTCTGATCTGCATTGCCTTAAGACTTTCCCCCACCTGGATCTTCTTTTCGCGGGAGCTGTACCCAAGCTAACACCTTTCACTCGTAATTCCATCCCTGGAGCAGTCAAGGATCTCCCCATGGGCACCTGTGCCCTAGACTTCCAGGTTTGCCTGCACCGCCGAACGGCCAAGCGTACTCATACGGTCTATCACAAGGCAGAGGTACAGAAACGCCACGGAAGAGGCATGCCAAGTAGATACACAGAACTAGGCATGGGCAATGCGGCTGTAGCTCATACCTGTGCTTCGCTGATTGCACCAGTGGAAAGCTACGGTTGAGGAGAGGTAAAGCCGGACATTAGAAATGGCTGAAACCATCAACTTCCCTTTGCACCATCCGGACTCATGCCTAATCCTGAGTCCTGCAGCTAGAGCTTCCCGAGTAGTCATAGTTGACAAACAAGACGTAAGAAATAAAGGAGGCAGACAGCTGCCTCTGCTACCACGGCTATCACTTCTGCTCCTAGCCCTCCTCCTGTAGCACAAATAATATCAAAAGCAACTTGTAGTTCATCATCCAAGGAAGTCAGCCAGGAACTTGAGGCAGGAACCTCATGGCAGGAACTGAAGCTGAGACCATGGAAAAACACTGCTTAATGATTTGTTCTCCGTGGTTTGTTTGGCCTACTTTTTTATATACCCCCAGACCATATGCCCTTGAGAGCACCACCAAAAATGGACTGGATCCCCCACACACACATCAATCACTAATTAAGAAAATGGTTCACAGATTTTTCATTCTTAGAAAACTCTATCTTGAGACAGGTTGGGGGAAAAAAAGGACAAAGATTTACAAATTCTCTCCAATCACTGCAATATTAAAATTTTAAAGAAAAAAAACTTAAACACACAGGCCAGGATAAATGCGCGCGTGTCGAT
This sequence comes from Microtus pennsylvanicus, assembly GCF_037038515.1. NCBI lineage: Eukaryota > Metazoa > Chordata > Mammalia > Rodentia > Cricetidae > Microtus > Microtus pennsylvanicus. Next base: position 112,404,179 of record NC_134585.1, read on the forward strand.
TCATCTGTGGGACAAGCTGTCAGAACTGTGTGGAACCTCTTCCTGGGGGCTAATCTCTTCTCTGACACCAGGGCTTCAGCCTTTCCCTCTCAGACATGAGAGGGAATCCCAATGTCCCCAATCCCCTCGCTTTTTTTGTTCGTTCTTCCATCTTAAGGGATCTGAGATCCTGTGACATCAATGCTCGGATGCTATTCGCATCCCTGAGATCTACTGTGCCCAAAACAAAGAGCATAACAACGTTTTAGAAGAACCCAAAGTGAAAAGGAGTGTGGCTGGTGTCAGGCAACCATGCAGAAGGACCCTCCTAAGGGCGAACACAAGTGGCGCCATTTTGATAATGACAATTTCCCCTTTAACTTACTCTGATGACTGTTATTATTTTAAGGTGTGTTGCTTTTGTTTATGTTGCATTTGTTTAATTCTGTACAGCTGTGTTACTTTGCCCGTCAAAAACGCCGGGTGGGCTAATAAAGAGCTGAACAGCCAATAGCAAGGCAGGAGCAAGGATAGGCGGGGCTGGCAGGCAGAGAGGACAAATCGGAGAAACGGAGGACGAAGAGGAGGAGCAAGAGAATGGAGGAGGATGTCAGGGACCAGCAACCCACCTACACAACGGCCACGGAGTAGGAAGGAAAGTAAGATATACATAAGTAAGAAAGATAAAAGCCCAGAGGGAAAAGGTTGATGAGTTAATTTAAGATAAGAAAAACTGGCTAGAAACAAGCCAGACTAAGGCCGGGCATTCGTAACTAAGAATAAGCCTCTGTGTGTGATTTATTTAAGAACTGGGTGGTGGGCCCCCTCGAAAAACCAAACGAGTAAAAGCATCATCGCATAGCAGATGACAACACCGATTGACTGCTCTGTCGTTTCGTTTCATCTTCCCGTCACTAATATAGGCTTTTCCCCAGGTCTGATCCTACACCTATGAGGGGCTCTCAGGAAGACAGCATTAAAGGCTCCTTTTCTTAGCAAAATTAAAGCAACTGGGGGGCTTGGAGGGAGGAGTTCTCAGCCTGAATTTACTTGGAGATTGTTCAGTCACATAGAGGGAGTCACACAGAGGGTAATAAAATGCCAATGCTGCTGACAGTGTCCTAAAGTGAGTGCCCAGTCCCGGCAGGATCCTTACCTGGTAAACAAACAGAAACCTAAACATGATGCCGGCTTTCTGTTTGCCAAGAAAGCCACTACTTCCCTTCTCTGCCACCAACAGTCAGCTACCACAGGCAAAGTGCATCTGGTTCCTGATTAAACAAACAGCCTGCAACAGCTCAAAGCTCCCACTTTGCTGATCTTATAAAATCCACTCGCTTCCCTGCAAGCTGCTGTTCTCTGCTATCAAGAGATAGTTTGTTCCTAATAAACTGTCTTCTACCCACAGAGTGGTCTAGCTCAGTGGGTGCACTGCACCTCTCTCGCCAAGACCATTCTCTTTCTATTTTAAACAGTATTATAAAAATAATATTGCAAATAACAAAGCTAAAACACATAGAAATGAACCCCAAGGCTATATAGCTCATGAACTTGTCTACAGTTAGACCAAACACACATAATGGAAGATGTGGAATTTCATGTTAGATTTTATGCTTTTGTTGTTGGTTCTGTTTTTATGTATTTACCTACCACCAAACCCAGAAAAATCCCATGGCAGAATTAGAACCAGAAAAAAATGATGTGCTTTATATCCTCTCTCATCGCTCAGGTTCACTGCTTGGACACAGTTCTTCTTTGTCCCTTGATACTCAGCCTTCCTTATTTTCATTTTAATATCTTATTCTGTACCCATACATACATTTGTTTACATATACAGATATATTATTGACAAGATTCTGCATATGCTGGAGAATATGCTTTATGCTTTTTTTCTTTTTGAGTTGATATGACCTCGTTTAATAGTATAGATCTAAGTCCATCCATTTCCCTGTAAATTTTTAATTGCATTTCTCTTTATTGCTTTCATTACCTGTTCATCTACTGTCGAACAATTAGGTTGATTCTAGTTCTTTGCTATAAAGCATCAATAAACATGGGATGCAAAGATCTCCGTGTTAGGGTATGGAGTTCTCTGGATATATGGCTAGGAGCGAAATAACTGGATCACCTGCTAGTTCTATTTTTTATTGTTTAGAAATCTACAAACCGGTTTCCATGGTGGCTGCTTTAACTTGCAGCAACACCAACGGTGAATAAGGGTTCCCCTCTTGCCGGGTCATCTCCAGCATTTGTAATCACATTTTGGCATCTCAAAATAACCCGATTGCACAGATGGGACTACATGAAAACAAAAAGTCTCTGGACAGTAAAAGGAAACAGTCGGTGGAGTTAACAGACGTCCCACAGGATGCACGAAAATCTTTATCAGCTGTACTTCGGACAAGGGCCTAACATCCAGAATTTACCGAGAATAACAGGAACTAAATACCAAGGAAACAAAACTGCTAACCAGCAAGTGGGCAAATGAACTAGATAGACAGTTTCAAAAACTAAAAAATAAACAAAGTGTTCACTATCCCTGGCCATCAAGGAAATGCCAATGAAAACTGTTGGAGCTCATTTATAAACTGAATCCCATCGCCCTGTAGATGGCGGTCTAGTGACTCAAAGGCATTATCATTCTCATTTTCTAGAAGTGGCTGCAAAATGCCAGGCTAATTTACAAAGTCACAAGGAAAACACAGAATACAATGAACAAGGACAAATATTTAAAGCAAAATGAATTTGCTTGGAAAATGACTATTTGTGAGAGCCGTCTTCATGACACTGCCTGGAAATGCTTTAGACAAGGAGCAAAACTAGGAAGAAACTGCTTAGAGCAGTCACGGTCGGGATTTCACAGGTAGCTCAACAACTGACAAACCATTCAATTCCAATTCCATCTGGCACCATAGGGTTCTCTCAATGTCCTCAACCTGTGGGATGCGACTTCTTTGGGGGCCAAATGACCCCTTCACGGGGTCACCTAAGGCCTTTGGAAATCAGATATTTACATTACAATTCATAACAGTAGTAAAATTACAGTTACGAAGAAGCAACAAAAATAATTTTATGGTTGAGGGTCGCCACAACAAGAGGAACTGTATTAAAGGGCCGCTAGGAAGGCTGAGAACCACTGCTTTAGGTTATCAGTGTTTGATCTTACTTTAGCTGTGAGAGAGGCGGGGCTTGGAATACAAAGTTCTTGGGCACAATTGGTGATCATTGTATGATCAGGAACATTCATATGTCAAAAACACCATTATTAACAATTTCAGCTTGCCTGACACCTGGAAAAGTATGTCTAAGCTTTCTAGAAGATTTGCATCCTAGATGACCATAGACATATAAAGAAACCAACATCATAGTTTAATGAAGTTTTAAAAGTTTAGAATCTTTAAAAGTAACTGCACTTCTAACATTGAAAATAGTATCACAACAGCAGGACCTGGTGGCACTTTAATCCCAGCAGTTGGGAGGCAGGGGCAGGCAGATCTATTACACATGTGATTACCTATTTAATCAAAGCTATAAAGTGGTCATGAAACCCAAGCTTTGTATATACTTGTGTGTGTATGTGTGTATAGATAAATAAAAACATAGGAACATTCTGCTACATACATATTATAAACATAGCAATTTATTATCAGTGAGATGACTCAGAGGGTAAAAGCACTTCCCATCCCATAATACAAGCCTGATAACCAGGTTCAATCCTGGAACCTACATAAAGATAGAAAGAGGGACCAGAGAGATGGTTGACATCTAAGAGTGCTTATTGACCTTGCAGAGGATCTGGGTTTGGTTCCCAGCACCCACATGGCAGTTGACAGCACCTATGCAGTTCCAGAGGATTCGAGACCTTCTTCTGGCCTCCAAGGGTTCCTCTATGCATGTGCTGTATATGAATGAAGCAAGCTCACACACATACACATAAATTAATTTATCCTTAAAATAAGTGAAGGGAGAAACTGATTCCATAAAGCTATCCTCTGACCTCTACTGTTTCTCATGAAACAAGAACCCCTACACACACACGCGCGCGCGCACACACACACACACACACAGTAATGCGCGCACACACACATACGCACACACACAGTAATAATAAGTAAAATTAAGTCCCAAGAAATTGAGTCCAGTTAACAATAGAAAATGCTGATTTTGTGACCAATACTGGCTTTCTCTTATTAATTTCGCAATATGTATTCATAGCAAATTAGATATCAAATATTTACTATCGCAATATTATTTATAACAAAATGCATGGTATCGTGTATTAATAATAAACCGATGTTGAGTAGCAACTTTATTATTCCACTAGTGAGAAAAACCCATCTCAATATTGACAGAATATAAGATTTCTTAAGAAGCGAAGCCCAGAAAAACTTACAAAAGTACCTCTATTTACAGAAGCAATTCTTTGATTTATTTTAATCATTTATCTCTTAAATTTACCCTTTAAGTTTGCCTAACAAAAAGCAGTTTGAACATGTCATGAGATCATATTATAAGAACCTAATCACCATTTACATACAATATGTTAGTTTTCCCTCTTCTCACTAAGGTCTAGCCATATAATACTTCGGTTTGATACTTCTGTCTAGACATGCTTATGTCTATGCTCATATTATATTAGATAATATAAATCTTAACTGGGTCCTGACTGTTTGCAGGGCTTGTCATCTTGTGTGATCTCATCATGAAAAAGGTACTTACCATGAAGGTCTTTCTTAAGATTTATTTTTATTTTACTTAGGGATGTGTGGTGTGTGTGTGTGTGTGTGTGTGTGTGTGTGTGTGTGTGTGTGTGTGTGTTAATGGAGTCCAGGAAAGAGGACTAGAGTCTCTGGAGCTAGAGTTATGAACAGTTGAGGGCTGCCTGATATAGGTGCTGGAAATCGAACTCGGGTCCTCTGGAAGAGCAGCAAGTGTTCTTAACCCCTGAGCCATTCCTCTAGCTAACATGAAGTTCTTCGACTACTGTATACATCCGTGAATTTGTAGCTACTTCTGCCTTAATAAAACCTTTAACAGTTGTACATGTGAGTGTTCCTGAAAACAAAGCCTCTGGCAACAATCTGGTGAAAGGATTTTTAATGCACATCATTTAGAGCTACTTAATTTTATTTCTATAATTGGGTTTTGAGATATTCTATATCTCAGCACAATAATACCTAGTAACAGCCATATATTAAGAGAATGTCACAAAGCAATTGTGTTTGGTCTCTTCATCTATTAGCTTCCCCAATCAGTTAAAATAATACATTTTCACCAACATAAAGCATTTTTATGTTCTCTGCTTTCAATTATCCTTGACTATTTGGGAAAATAACGAATGTGAAATTTAATTTCTTTAGAATCTTTTAGTGAAACTCTTTAGCATCCATGTAGTCTATACAAACTTTTGTAACATAACAAACACTTATCATATGACTCAATAAATGTTGGTTCATGGAAGCAAACTGGATCTTGAGCAAAGTTGTTCTTGTAGATACTTATTGTCCCTCAAAACACTTGCTTTACAAGATAAGCTATCTCTTGATGATGTATTAAAAACATTTCAATGCTTTATGAAACATAGTGAATAGACACACACATACCATTTTAATAGAGTTTGAGAATTTAAGAGTGCCTACGTTTATAAAGTAAGAGCGTGCAGATTTATCAAGTCTATGAACAGATAGTTCAATCCAAATTATATTGATGCTGGAGTGAAACAAATGGAGAACATCTGCTGTCTTCGCGCAAGCTGCGTTGCCATCGCTTCTGTAGCATTTTAATAGTCATATTTCAGAGGCTTGATTGGGAGAAAGATCCTGAGTAACCAGTTTCTCTGGAGAGAGCCAATCTAAAGAAATGTCATAGGCCCTAAGTCCAGAATTCATCTTAAAAAATGCCCCCTACCCCCTGTTTTAAGTTAGGCATGCCAAGAAGGGCAATTCAGCATGCAGCATCTTTTACAACCAAAATGAAGCAGCCACGGGCACACTAGCTTTGTTGTCAGGAACTCTAGGGACTGGTTAAGTTTTGTCCCGTATTGTTTTATGTTAGAGATCATTTGGGTGGCTGAGTCAAGGGCTGGTGCTAGAGAATGTTTGAGATCAGGATAATGTGTTGACTTCTAATACAAACCCCTTACTACCAGTGGGCCCACCGTCCCTCTTGTGTGTCCCAGAAATCTCATCTCCAAGGAAGAGGGGTCGTTCCGAGTGTAAGGTCCAGGTGAGAGGTAGTTCCAGGGGTCAGCTAACTTCACAAACAAATCAAGGTTTGCATTTGTACCAATTACTGTAAACCTTTTATGCAAATGAAGGTTTGTGTTTAAACCAATCACAGCCTCATCCCTCTTGCATGGGTCTCAATGGTTCCTTTGCTGTGGTGTCAGGGGAACTGCTCTCCTTCTGACCTGAACAGAAACTATCCCAGGTCATCTAGAATTCACCAAGACTTGTGCTGGCGAGACACCCAGAACAAACTGTTTGGAACAGTCCTGCCTAGAGTGTACCTTAAGGAGCCACAGCAAAGAGCTGTGGTCCTTGTGCAGCTTCCTCCAGTTGTGTATGGAGTGGTCAGAACTGCTAGCAAAAGGGTAGTCTCCCTTAGGTGTTTGATTGGCTATTCTTCTGCTCAGGGCAAGACAACAGGGAGAGTCCAACATCTGTCAGAGGGAGTTGAGTTGCACCAACCCTCAAGGTCTTTGATTATTTACAGAGACATGAACATCAGAAGAAATGCTTGCATCAAGAACTTACAATAATCCCAGCACTTGGGAGGCAGAGGCAGGCAGATCTCTGTGAGTTTGAGACCAGCCTGGTCTACAGAGCTAGTTCCAGGACAGGCTCCAAAGCCACAGAGAAACCCTGTCTCAAAAATCCAAAAAAAAAAAAAAAGAACTTACAATAGCGTATTATTAACATGGATAGTGATTTTAACACCTGGTTAATGCCCAAGGGAGAGTCTGGCCCTCTATCTGCTCACTCCCATCTTACTTCAGCAATCATAGTTTTTCACAGTAATTAGGAACAATCACCCCTAACAATACTGCAACTCCTTTCATTGTCTGTGGCTCTGCTGTTGTGGCAAGTACAGCTTCATATTCCATAGAGGCCTTGGAGCATCCCCCGGTGGGATGCACATGGCACCTCCCCTCTCTCTTGCTCATGAACTAGCCAGATAAGAAAATGACAGTTTCCGTATGCTGCATGTAAAGCCTTTCTGCCATTTTCTAAATGTGCCATCCCTGGCAGTCTTTATATCTGACTTGATAGTAAGGGATCACTCCACATGCAAGTAAGGGGACAGAAGCAATGGTGTTCCTGTAGTTGGAGGTTGCTTGTTCATTTCCCGGCCCCCAGAACCAAAATAATCACACAGAAACTATATTATTTAAAACACTACTTGGCCAATGACTCTAGCATATCCCTAGCAAACTCTTACATATTAAATTAACCCATTTCTATTATTTTATATTTTACCACAAGGATTGTGGCCTAATGGCAAGGTTCCAGCTAGCAGCTTACATCTTTCTTCTCTAGTGGCTACATGGCTTCTCTCTGACTCCACCTACTCTCTCCTCCTCTATCTGCTTGGAACTCCTGCCTTGCCCTATTCTGCTAAGCCATTGGCCAGAACAGATTTATTCATTAACCAATAAAATCAACACATAGACAGAAGAACTTCCCACACAGAATGACATTTTGGTAGCATTTTCTCAGGTGGGCTCTGTTTGCTAGAAGCAAGCAGAAGCACAATTCTTTTAAGAGAAGGCTTCCTGACAGTGGCAGCAACAAAAACTGAGCGACTCCTTTAAGAAGGTTTCCTAGTTCACCAGCACAAACAGCTCTGACTCTTTCGGAGGTCCAGCTACTGAGAATTTAAATGGGGTCTGTGAGCAGAGTGCCACAACTTGCTTAATGACAACATAGACCTGCTGTGTGCCTGAAAATGGGGCAATGAACATGGATCTCAGTGTCAGCAAACATGCCTCTGCCATGTTGGACTGGGCTAAGCCAAAAGGCAAAGAAGCCTTAATCCTAGCTACAAGGCTTAGCATCTTAAGAAGTGGTCCTGGACAGAAAAGGATTTCATATACACGGTAGGACAGATTCAGACATAAAAGACCTCTAAACAAGACATAGTGTGTTTTAAAAATGTACATAGGCTTGGAAGAGAGAAGAAAAAGAGTAAAGAGACAGTATATTTAATATAAAAGACAGTATATTTAATATAGATTAAAGGAGTAAAGATAATAAAATAAATATTAAACTTGTAGAAAAAAGTAATAGAGTAATAAAAATAAGCCACATAAAGATGGATTGTGCACAGAGGGTCTGCATTATGTATGATATTGTGCTTTATTTAAATTTTTGGCTGTAGAGAGACATTTGATTCTGGGAACTGCTAAGCTAAACTAATATATATATGCTTTAAAGGTTTCTTGACTTCAAATTTTGAGTCTAAGGATATATTACTTTGAAAAAGAAGTTCTTTTGCTTCCACAGAGGATGAGAATCTGTGGATTCTTCCAAGCTAATGTGGTTTGATTGACCAAGACCACCCAAAAGGTCTCTGTGAACACCCCAAAAATTACTTCACCCAATAAACAGTAGGAAGTAGTTTGGAGAGAATTACGCCTAAGTTCCCAAATGTTGTTTATAAATGTTTGCTTACATTTAAAGGGGGATATGCTATAGATATGAATACTTTTTATTGGTATGGATCTTGGTCTATTGATACAAATTTTAGGTCAGTTTTGTTATATGTATATTTTTGTTCTTGATTAAGGTATTGTGTTTGCACAGCTCATTTAAAAATGTAATATATAATTAAGAAATACAGGTTAATAGATAGTCATCTATAATAGTCAAGCTTGTAGTCATGTTAGTTGGGTTTTCTAGATGTACAGAGATGTATTTCAGATGGATAGGCATTTTTCAAACCTTTCAAAGACTACAGAATATAGCATTTAAAATGCTTAAGAACATAGGACTTTTCGTGACAATGAGACACATATGCTCTTGCAACACCAATCTACTTGATGAGGAAGATGGGCATGGAAGAGGCTTATGGAGTTTGCTAGCCATTTGGGCAAGAATTTGCTCTTGCCTGGATTGCTTGAAGCTATGCTGTATGAAATGGACATGCAGGACCCACAGAGAAAAGATTGCTGAACTTGCCTAAGGGTGATATGGTCTTTCAGGGTTCCTGCTTCATGAAAGAGTCTGACAGACATTGCACAGAACACAGAAGAAAGTGACTGAAAACTGCCAATATAGGTGGAGCTGTCTTTGAAATCTCCTGCCTCATGGAAAAGTCTGCTGGATACTATGGGCATATGAGTTGCAGATTGGATGCCCCAACAATACAGAAGAACTTTGGGTGACTTTCCAGGAAGTGAGATGTCTCTGACAATTCTAGAGTTTTGGAAGTTACTTACAATGCACTTCCTGTTAACTTAGGTAATATTATATCCTTCTGGGGTCTTTGATAGAGTTAAAGAATAGACAGTTATAGTTTCCTTAGTTATGATAAAAGATAAAGTAGATATAAATGTAACTGTAATTCTTGCTTAATATCTGTCTTGTTATTGTAATTTTACTATATTAAAGTTAAAACCTTCCTTTTTACTTAAACAGAAAAGGAAAAATGATGTGAAAAGTCCTTCTGTCCATGTGTTGCTTTTATTAGTTAATGAATAAATCTGTTTCAGCCAGTGGCTTAGCAGAATAGAGCTAGGCGGGAAAACTAAACTCTGTGCTGGGAGAAAGAAGGTGGAGTCAGGGAGACACCATGTAGCCCCACTGGAGACAGTCACTGGGGACAGAACTTTACCGGGTAAGCCACAGCCACGTGTCAATACACAGATTGATGAAGATGGGTTAGTTTAGGATATAAGAGTTAGCCAAGGGGCTGGAGAGATGGCTCAGTGGTTAAGAGCATTGCCTGCTCTTCCAAAGGTCCTGAGTTCAATTCCCAGCAACCACATGGTGGCTCACAACCATCTGTAATGAGGTCTGGTGCCCTCTTCTGGCTTGAAGACATACACACGGACAGAATATTATATACATAATAAATAAATAGTAAAAAAAAAAAAAAGAGTTAGCCAAAAATACGCTTAAACTATTGGCCAAACAGTATTGCAATTGATACAGATTTCTGTGTGGTTATTTCATGTCTGGGCAGCTGGGAACGAATGAACAGCCTCCCTCAAAATCCCACACCATGTTCCTATTCTGTTGACTCCCTTATCAGCTCGTCATCCTGAGCCCTGCTCTCTCTTTGTAGGCCCAAGAAGGGTGCTGACTTTCTTTAGAATGTATTCAAATTTTTTCATTTACTGCTTTCAGTTTTAAAACTTCAGCAAAACCTCAAGATAATCAGAAATGTCCAACTCAAACATTTTAAAAATGCCTTAGCTCACTGAAGTCCTGTAAATGCAACAGGCAATAATGAAATTCTCTTTTGACTCAGGATTGGTAGAAATTAATATGAGTAATAGTGGCAACTACTTAGAGCAGTTCTACAAGAGCTAAGGAGAATGTGATTATAATTTTTTTCAAATTATGGAAAGAATTCTTTTGTATATGGGAAATGTAATTCATTTTTAAAAATCTAATATTAAATATTAACTTTAAAAAGTACTCTTCCTTAGATCTTTAAGTTCAAACTACAAATTATCTTATTCTACTTATAAATGTAGCATTCAGAAGAGATTGTAAAGAGTTTGGATTTTCTTATAAAAATTTTAACGTGTGTGCACATGCGAAAGGTGTGTCGATCTGTGCACGTGAGGGCAGCTGCCTGTGTGACCAGAAGAGGGCGCTGGATCCCCTGGAGCTGGAGTTACAGGCAATTGTAAGCTACCCAATGTGGGCACCCGAACCAAACTTGGGTCCTCTGCAGGAGCAAAACATGACCTTAACTGCAGAGCCATTTTTCAGCCCCTGAAAAAAATTTTAAGAAATATCTCTATTGGGTTTTGATCAATATTCAGCTAACAAGTTTAACAGACAAAATCCTGTTCAATGTTTATCTGCTTGCTTTTTAATTAACTACTTTTTTTTGAGACAGATGAGCCTACAATCACAAATTTAACCTGTCAGACTCTCCCAGCAATTGAGACGCCTGTTGTGTCAGATTAACAAGTAAAATTTGTCCTCAGCAATTGTGTACTTTTGTAAATTAATAGCCCAGTTTTGTAATATGGGCAAGCAAAGTTTCCTACTCATTTCAAACATCACGAAAACGGGAAAGCAAGCAAAGCCTATGGCAGACAGCAGTGATGGTTTAATGATTTCAGGACTTGTAACAGAGCCAACATAGCACAGCCCAAAGGAAAGAATTGTGCATCTTTTTGTTGTGGCTTCTGCACTTACTTGGATACCTGTCCAGAGTGATACAAAACTCTCCCAATCAAGAGAGGAAATTAGCATCTTGGCAGGATGAGGCTATCCAAGACAGAGCAGACATGCACGGTTGGACTAAACTGTGTCTTTGTCCTCTCTCCATGATGCACATTTGTCTGCCCTGTTATTCACTTTTTCTAAAGTATTCTGCCGACATAGACAGAGGTGGTGGTTCTATGTGGAGTATTTGCACACACAAATGAGGCCTCCTTCACAGAAAGGTCGTGGAACAATTGTTTATACTCAGACAAAGGATACCGCAGATAAGTTCATGAATCTTCAGGAAACAATGCTCCCAATCAGGTAGCCATGGTTAAACACTTACACACATACCCATTCACACAGGTACATACACACACCCCTCACAAATTACGTTATCATACCATGTAGCTTAGCAGCAAATTATTCACTTTTCCTAGATGGAGTCACCATACTGTTGGTTCCACTTCTTGCATGATCTGCTTGTCATTTTGGGGGTGGGGGAGGGGGCTTGTGTAATGGACTCAATACGTGGTCACCACACGAATCCTGTCAGAGGTTCAGTTAGCAATGGATCCAACTGCTGCCTGACTGAGCCGCCTATAGACCTGGGATTCAGTCTCCACTGTCTGCCAAACAACTCCCCTAACGTGGAAACTCCATCCTAACCCTCAGCCACCCTTCCCAGCATTTCTTCTGTTGTAGTCCATGATCATTCAAAGTCACCTGAGGCACTTGCTTGCAAGAATGAATCCCAGGTCAGATCGGAGATACGATGAATCTCTAAGTATAGCTGTAGCTAGAATTCTACACAGGGTTTTTAACTAATTGTGTGTGTGTGTGTGTGTGTGTGTGTGTGTGTGTGTACACATATATGTAAGTTCATGGGAGGAATGCACACATGTGCCTGCATGTAGAAGCCAAATATCTGTCAGGCATCTTCCCTAATCACTCTCCACCTTACTTTTTAAAAGAATCACTCAAAGAGCTTGATGTTCACTGGTTCAGCTCAATTGGTTGACCAGCAAGCCCCAGGGATCTTCCATCTCTCCCTCCTGGTTCTTGGATTACTGGGATGATAAACATGTGCACTTTCCTTTCTCTTTCTTCTCTCTCTTTTTTTTTAATTCAAGTGCACCTTATCTACTGAGTCTCCTCTCAAACCTTGCAATCTGCTTATTGAAAAGATAGTTATTGTGTAAAACTGCCTGAGAAGCATGCTTTCAATGATTCTCATATCTAAGCCTTTCCAGGCCCCTCAGAAGTGGTGGCAAGCCTTCTGTTGTGAGCACCTTGCCTTCTGTTGTGAGCACCTTAGAGAGGAGACTCTACTGTAGATATTACCCCTATACCTACACAACAACCAGGGTGCCCTGATGGCATAAAATTCTTACCCATTTTACTGTGACTTGACTTATGTTCTTATTTAATTCATTTTGTTTTTATTTAATTACAATCTGTTCTATAAGTGTACATTTCAGACAGTTTTAATTACCAATGGCAGTATCTAATATTTATTTATTTATTTATTGGCTACTTGAAGTTTCTACCTTGTTAGACCATTGAATGTCTCCGGGTTCTCTGGACAAACAAAACCAAGGGGAAAGACATAGATGCACGTGCATTGGGGAGGTGTACTGTGCTCTGGTCTGGATCCTGGAGCTACAAAGGCTACAAAGCCCCATAATGTGTCATCTGCAAGCTAGAGAAGCGGGAAAGCCGGTGTGGCTCCGAATACAAATGTCTGGGAACTGGGACAGAAGCCTTGGGGTGGGGGAAGGCAGGCGTGGGAAAGGATTGGGGGTAAGTCCAAAACCCCCAAAATCAAGAAATCTAATATCCAAGAGAAGAAATGAATGTCCCAAAGAAGAGAATCTTGTCATTCGTCTCTTTGATTTTACTGGATCCCTCAGTCAGAGAGTGGCCTCCACACTGGTGAGATAGTGATTTTTGCTCAGTCTGCTGATACAAATGTTGACCTCTCCTGGAAAGTCCCTCAAAGTCGTGCCCAGAAATAATGTCTTACCAGCTGTCGAGACATCCCATAGTGAAGCTGACACAGAGAAGTCATCATCAGGGGCTCTCTGTCACAGACTGCTGGAGTCTGGGACTCAAGACAGACTCCCTGCAGTGAGACGAAGGCCGGGCTGAGCTCTCCAGGGTGGCGGACTGCCATGTAGGGATACAGTTGCCTTAAGAAACCCTACAGGTGAACATAGAGGACAATGAGGAATACTGAGAACTCAAGAACAATCGCAGTGGGTTTTTGATCCTACTGCACGTACTGGCTTTGGGGGAGCCTAGGCAGTTTGGATGCTCACCTTAGGAGACCTGGATAGAGGTGGGCGGTCCTTGGGCTTCCCACAGGTCAGGGAACCCTGATTGCTCTTCGAGCAGATGAGGGAGGGGGACTTGATCGGGGGAGGGGGAGGAAAATGGGAGGCGGTTGCGGGGAGGAGGCAGAAATCCTTAATAAATAAATAAATTTAAAAAAAACAAAAAAAAAGAAACCCTACAGGTTGAATCTTCGGGATTTGAACGGAAATGCAAATAGGCTCCGCAGGTACTGGTCAATCGATCCCATGCAGAAACAGCCTGGGAAGGGGGCTATCAGAACAACCCAGGGAGCACGGGGAAGCCCATCTACCGCCCCTTCTGCTCTGAAGAGCATGCCCCACCCACTTCTACGTTTGTCTTCACCTACCACTCTGCATCCTCGCTGTTGAGTTCTGACTCTTGGGATCTTCCTTCTGCCTTCCCAGGAGGACCACTGGTTAACACTAGTTGAATGTGTTACCTCTTCCTGGGAATGTCTTAATCTTCATGAGCCATTGTTTAGTTAGGCAACTAGAACATGTCTTACATAACTCTCAGTGGAAACTAAGCACAAAGCGTAGGCGTCACATGAAAGGGGTGGAGCCCATTCACAGCCACACCCCTCTTTTCCAGAGCCCTTTTCTGTACCTCATTAAAAATATCCTAAATGGGAGGGAAAGATGGCCTGCCCATTTCTACTTCCAGCCCCCACTTCTGCCTGCATGTAAGATCCCCTATAGAGATCCATCTGCTTAGCCTTTCTCTTGGGCATCAAGCCCAACATGCCAAACTAATCGAGCTCACTATTGTCCAAACTTGTTCCTCTCAGTCTGGTAAATAGCGAGTCCTCTCTCCTCCTCTCACGCACTACATTCTGTCCATCAGGCATCGGCCAGCTTCTGCCCACGCTGGATCTGATCCCTTCTCACCTCATAGCCATCATTTACTAATATTACAAATACATCCTCATGAGCTACCTGGAGTGATACCTGCCCCTCTCTGCAGTTCGTACTTCACGGGGCAGCCAGGCCAAAGGTAGTTCCACTTACACAGGTCTGTGGCTCCTATCTCAAGGCCAAAGCTGCCACCTTCACACTGCCTAAAAGATAGGCTGTCCACAGAGCTTCTCCTGGCCTTTAGCTCCATCCCTTCATCTCCTTCCCCTTCTCATTTCACACTCTGCCTCCCACCCCCACTCTCAACTTCCCCAGTATGGTACCAACTCAAAAACTTACTTTCTATTCTTTACGCTTCTACCTGCTTCCCCCAAGAGCTCTGATGCTTGCTCCCTGGCTTACTTCAGACCCCAAGCATCACCTCCTAAGAGAGACCTTCTCTCTCTCTCTCTCTCTCTCTCTCTCTCTCTCTCTCTCTCTCTCTCTTTCTCTCTCTCTCTCTCTCTCTCTCTCTCACACACACACACACACACACACACACACACACTTTGGATCAGGAGCCCTTCCCTGATACTCTCTCCTCTCCCTCTGCATCACTGTTCTCCAAAGCACTTCACTTCTGGTGTGTAAGTATTTATTTATTTCCTTCGCTAGCACATAGAGCCTATGGTGATGAAATCTTTGATTCTTTGAAGAACCCCCAGAAAGGAACACTTCATAGTCTCTCGGTCGATATTTGGTGACTATGTACATGACTTGGTGGTTCTTGTGGTAGACGTTGTAGGAAGTATTCTATTTCATTATTTGACTTTATCCTCTCAACAGACCTGATGACTTAGTATCATGTTTTCACTTTTCCTGATGAAGATAAAAAAATAAAGTCAAAAGCCTCATAGTGCTCTTTGCTGATAATTGATGGAGCCAGGATTTTTTATCTCGGTTCTTAACGGAATAGATCCCACACTGTTAATATAAAGGAAATCAAATATTTTACTCTTATTGGAAAGAGTTTCATTTTAGAGACTGGGAATTCAGATAAGTTGATAGTATGCTTGCTTGCATGAATGAAGCTTTGGGTTCTATTCCCAACACTGCATAAGTCAAGCGTAGTAGCACATGTCTGTAATCATAAGCTTAAAGCCATGCCTAGCTGTATAGGAATCTTGGGGCCAGCCTGGACTATGTGAGATCCCGTCTCGAAAATTTTCATTTTAAAATGATACAATGCACAAAATATGGTAATATTGGATCCTTAGCAATAAAAATTTCATACCCTCTGGCATTCAACCATCCCCAAACCAAATCCTCAAGCCGTACCACACAGGTGCCTCACCTTTCCTGGGCTCACCCTGCAGCGTGGGGCCCTCATCATGCTCCCTTCATATACACAGCCGGAAGCAGCCTTTCTCTCTGGTACCACATCACAGCTGAGTGGGCAATATGAAAAGGATGAGATATGTCCTTGGAACAGCCGGGATCAATTTCTTCTCAGTCGATTACTCGCTGGGTGACTAGATGAGACATGGTCAGTGCCTGGTCTTGTGTGGCCCCGGTCACAGGGCAGCTGTGGTGGCCTAGGCTAATTGCTATGCAATGTGGTATCCTAATGTGTTCCGTCATTCCTGCTGACTGATTCCTCTCCCTGATACAAGCTTGGGCTTTACCTGAGCATTAGTCATGATACATATGGGACTGATCTAACACCGCCGTAGGCTCTCAATCCCACCATGTCTGCCTCTCTTTCCCTGTGAGTACCCTCTAAGTTAGCCACTACCTTTGCTGGGCGCCCAATCCGTGCCACAGCCATCGTACACATCGCATACCCATAATGCACCACAGCTGGTAATGTTTGGATGGACACATGCATATGCTGTCTCCCCAGGCTCAGTTTCAGGCGTGCAGAGCTGTCTTAAGGGTGGTGATGTAGAGAGCAACTGTTTGGAAGAAACACCCTACGATGGTTGCAGTAGGAGGCTGCGTGTTGGGGGAATCCCGAGAGCAGGCTTGTGCACTTTGGGCGGTGCACGTGGCATAGGGTTGGAAGTACCAGCATGCATAGGGTAGACAGGGGACAGCGAGCAGCTGTGAGTGGTGTCAGCCTCTATTCTGGTGTGAAGCTGCAGCAGCAGGTCTTCTCGAACAGTCTTCCTTCCTCGGTGTATGGGCAAGTCCTGATCTGGGATGCTCCAGAAAGCCACCCAAGAAGGCTTGTGAGTGGCGGGCAATGGCAGCACTGATGTTCTGAGGGGCACGGACTCAAGCAGTCACGACTCACCCCCTACCTCTATACAACCGTTTCTGTCTTTTCCCTGCTTATTCCAGCACCACCTGGAGTCCTGATGACTGGGAGTCCTGATTTTACCACCTGTCCACAGAGGAGCGCAACCTCTGAGAACTTAGCTCCTCCAGTGTGAAATGGAAAATTTATGTCTTCCGTCAAAGAGAATCCAGCCGCTCAGGGTGAGGAAGGCTAGAAAGAATGTTGTTCCCATTTGAACAGCGAGGAACAGCCAGATAAAATTTTATGGATCGTCTGAAAAAGGCGAGACTACAAAGCTTCCCAACAAACCAAATTCCAGAGAGGGATAAGACCTCAGAGGCAGGACCGGACACACACAGCCTCTCTTCCCACAGGGGACGACAGAAAGACAAGACCACCAAACAAGCAAAGGGAGAACGCGCTAAAACATTAATTACTCCTTCGAGTAGAGAGGCTGGGGGCAGGGATTTGAGGGAGTTGGTCGCATCTTTGGCTCTAGCTGGATGTTGTGCCCACCTATCAAGCCCCTCCCCTCCAGCCCTAAGTCACCCAGCTAGTGGTCGTATCCCAAAGGTTCCACAGTCTCCAAAAACAATGCCACAGATGTGGAGCAAGAGTTCAGACACACGAGTCTGTAGCGGACACTTCACATTAAGCCAGAAACACTGGTGCAAGAGGGGAGAAGGTGATGGATGTTGACGGATGGTGGCTACAGAGCCTGCTAATGCCTGTGAGGCCCCTCCTGTCATGGATCTAAGCCACTACAGGAGAGACAGACTAGGTCCAGGCTCCTTGCAGAAGAGGAGGAAGAAAGCTCCCTCCTCGTTTTAGAAGGTAGAAAGCGCTCTCTCTCTCTCTCTCTCTCTCTCCCTCCCTCCCTCCCTCCCTCCCTCCCTCCCTCTCTCTCTCTCTCTCTCTCTCTCTCTCTCTCTCTCTCTCTCTCTCTCTGGGCCATCACAGGCAAATAGAATGGAAGCAAAATTTTCTTCCCTTTGGCTCCAGAATCTTCCCTGACACAGAAGAGACTGTAACTGGGAAAAGGTCACTAATTTGAGGGTGGTGCCAAGCACAAAGCACAGTTTAGTTATCACTGTCAGCGTTAGGAAAGCAAGAAGGCACAAAATGTCTCTCCCCACCCATGCTTCCCCTAAGAGGGGGCCACTCCAGGACAGTAGAGATCACTCCCTGCCCTACTGCAGCCCTAGCACTGAGCAGCCGAATTCTGCTGATGGGGGAATGGAAGGGAGAGAAATACCCTGTGGTGTAAGGACAGAGGAAAAGCAGACAACTGAGTGGAGAGCAGAAACCCCAAGAAAATCTCAATGGTACCCCAGCAGTAGAACATGAAGCCCAGACCAGGCAAGTTCTTGACTGGACAACCTCAGTCACAACCGCCAGCACCAGTCCTAGCTGCAGATCTGGCAGGAAAATAAACAATTCCATTTCCGAGTGTGCATTTCCGAGCCCCTAGATGCCTGGCTAGCTCAGTGACTCCCCAGTTCCCTTTGGTTCTCTGGTTAAGAGGTGTCAAAAATAAGACATTCTGCCGGGCTTTGTCCCCATCCCTTCAGAACAGGAAGTCCCACAGCACTGAAGCCCCCACATTCCAGATGACAAAACACAGTGGAATGCTGGGGATGGCCACCCTGGAGTACTTGGGGGCTCCTCAGCTGGAATGCAAAGCAGGGTGCAAGTAGCTGAGACTCCCTCTGCCCTGAATAGATGTTCTGACCCATGGAGGGCTGGCTTGCTGTGCATCTGAGGCTTCTACTGATTGGTGCTCTCTCTCTCTCTCTCTCTCTCTCTCTCTCTCTCTCTCTCTCTCTCTCTCTCTTTCTGTGAGTACCTTATTGCGTGGGGGTTCTGCCTCTCCACACCCATATTCTGGTGAGTCTGTGACAAGCCTCCACACAGACCTAAGGCACTGTAGAAAGTATAGATGCTGTCTATGCCAGTCTCTGATATTCTCCCATATGATATCTGATTTTTTTTTTTAAAAATGAGCAAAAATGGTTTTTGTAAGGGGAAACAAGCTATTGTAAAAAGGTGATGTTAGCTAGAAATCGTGATCGGTCATTGTTCAGACGCTTGAACTATCAGAGAGAAACTTCAATGTAACTACACAGCCTGCTTAAGCCTGAAAGTAAACTATGAATGTATAAAAGACTGAGGGAGGTGGATAATATTAAATATTAATATTTTAATAATTTATTTTTAACTATTATAACGATGATACTAAATATTGAAACCATGATACCAAATATGAACTTTTTTTCCAGCAGGGCTTTGAATAAAGAAAACACAGCTGAAAAAAATATTGACCACAGTGAATTTGAGTCAACAGGCAGGATTCAAACTAAATTACAAAGAGAAAAATTAGTGTAAGATCAAAGTATTCAAAGCTATGGGACACTATCAAGAGGTTTAAGATACATGTAACTATAGGGGCTAGAAAGAAAGGTCAGAATGGGATAGATATTTGAGGACCAAATCTTTGTGAAATCCTTTTTTAAATCATAAAAGACGTGAAGCTGTAGATCTAAGAGTTACTGAGAACCCAAACAGTACAAATACTTTTTGAAAAAAACTAGATACATCATCACCAAATTGCTTAATACCAAAAAAAAAAAGTGTAAGAGGACAGACACGCACATAGACAAAGATCAGTAACACAACAATCTTACCAGACACGATACAAGCCAGAGGAGACAGAACGGTGATTGGGGGCAAGAAAGACCATCTACCTAAATGTCTACACTCAGGAAAAATTCTCTAAGAAATGGAGGCAAACTAATCAGTGCTTCAGACAGATAAAATCAGGGCAAAGTAATTTGAGGCAGAACCATTTTATAAGAAATATTAAAATTTAAATTTTTTAAATATTTTACCCAATTCCTTTGAGTAAAAAAAAGTGATACCAAATTGGAATCTAAAAACAACCAAGGAAGGACATATACACAACAGACAGTGAGACAATTAAAATGAACCACTCTATTTATCCTGGATTGCATCATGAGGTCATTGACTAGCTGGTGACAAACAAAATATCTATACATTTTATGTAATCCATTAAAACTTATGTTTAAATATCAGAAGGGAAAAAAGATAATGCATGTGTTATTGTAAACTTTATAGCCATGTATGACTGGTACAACACATATAACAAGATGAGAGTGTATACTGTCAACCTAGGGCAACCACTGAAGATAATTAAGATGAATAATTAAAAAACAATTAAAATAAAATTAGTCACAAATAAATAATTCAAATGGTGGCAGGAAAAAGAACAAATCCAGTAGAAAGTAACAGCATGAAGTCAACCACATAATAAATTAAATATAGTTTATAGTAGTAACAGAGTTAATTTTAAAATAATTAAATATAAATGGTCTAGAACTTTTTTTTAACCAAGATGAATTAACAGTGAGCTTATTTATCCATGCTTCCTAAGCCAACAAATATATGCACAAAATATGTAAGATGATGTCTTTCAGGATATAGAATGGTAGGTAACTGAGGGCAGTGTTCCCTGGGAGACAGGAAGAAAATACGGTAAGATTTAGGATGACCCAGGCTTGCCGCTTCAGGAAAGCGAGCTCTGGAAAGCCATGAGGGACTGTCTGCTGCGGAGATGGCACTAAGAACCAGAGAAGTAGCACAGAAAACCTCCGAAGCCATGCATTGATGAAAAGCACGGTTCTGCTCTCCTCCTGCTCATTATATGCTTGAATCTGAGAAGCCCCCCCCCCCAGGATCATGTTTTGAATACTCCCCAGCCAGTGGGATCACTGTTAGGAGAAGTTGTGGAGCTTTAAGAGGCGGGATCTTCCTGGCAAAAGTAGATCACTCAGAGTGAACCTTAGAAAAGTGCAGCAGAGCCTCCATCCTGCCAAGCTTGCTGCTGTCTGCTCTGATGTGAACAGCTATCCTCCGACACACCCCACACTGCCAGGACGTTTTGCTCAAGGGCATAGAACCAAGAAACATGAACTGTAGCTTCTGAAACTGTAAACCAAATAAACCCTTCTCCCTTAAGTTGTTTCTGTCCGAAATCTCAAGGTCCAAATCAGGAGCAGAAGGAGACGGAGCATGAGCAAGGAACTCAGGACCGCGAGGGGTGCACCCACACACTGAGACAATGGGGATGTTCTATTGGGAACTCACCAAGGCCAGCTGGCCTGGGTCTGAAAAAGCCTGGGATAAATCCGAACTAGCTGAACATAGCGGACAATGAGGAATACTGAGAACTCAAGAACAACCGCAGTGGGTTTTTGATCCTACTGCACGTACTGGCTTTGGGGGAGCCTAGGCAGTTTGGATTCTCACCTTATGAGACCTGGATAGAGGTGGGCGGTCCTTGGGCTTCCCACAGGTCAGGGAACCCTGATTGCTCTTCGAGCAGATGAGGGAGGGAGACTTGATGGGGGAGGGGGAGGAAAATGGGAGGCGGTGGAGGGGAGGAGGCAGAAATCCTTAATAAATAAATAAATTTTAAAAAAGTTGTTTCTGTCCGATGCTGTGATATAACACACAAGTAACCAATACACACACTTGAAAACAAGCCCTAAGGGATCCGATTGTTTTCAAGTATCTTAGTGGTGTCAGAGACAATAGCTTACACATGCGCGCACACGTATACACACACACACACACACACACACACACTTAAATTTTTATGTAGCATTTTAAACTGAGGGTTTTTTTAGATTCATTTATTTTATGTGGATGGGTGTTTTGCCTGCATGTATGTATATATTCCTGTGCATGACTGATGCCCATGGAGGTCACAAAGGCATCAGATCAACCATAACTGGAGTTATGGATGGTTGTGAGCCACCATGAGGGTGCTAGGAACCGAACCTGGCCCTCTGGAAGGACAGCAACTGTTCTTAACCATTGAGCCATCTCTGCAACCCTGCTGAACAATAGTTACAGAAATATAAAATATATCCAACACACAAGACAAACTTCTCAAAGTGTAAAACTCAATTTAATACATCACTAAGCAAGTCAAAAAGCAGGAAAAGAGCATTCAAGTGAAAAGAATAGGTTAATCATTTGAAAGTGATATAGAATGGGTATGGGTGTTCAATCTAGCCGACAAGAGCATTAAGATGCATGTTTTAGCTACAGTCCACATTGACAAAACTTTAAAGAGGAACCTGGGTGATGCAGAAGAGATCCAAATAAAATTCAAGGAAGAAAGCATTTAAAATAAGCACACGGACCCAACGGGATTGGGAGCAGATTAGATGCGACGTGAGGAAAGGTTAATGAACTTAACTTCTCAGACTTCGAAGGAACTTTCGTCAAAGGAATTCTTTCAGACTGCATAGATCTGGATGGAGTGTTTTGTTGTTGTTTTGTTACAACTTAGGTTTTTTTTGTTTGTATGTTCGTTTTTTGTTTCTTTTGGGGGCAGTCTCATAGAGCCCAGGCTGGCCTCAAACTCACTGCCGAGCTACACAGCCAATGATGACTTTGACTTCTGAGCCCCTGCTCCCATCCTCCCTGGGGATGGGGAACACAGGTGTGTGCCACCAGACCCAGCTCCATACAATGCTTGAGACCAACCCTGGGGCTTCCCGCATGCCAGGCAAGTATCTACCCACTGCGTCACATCCCCAGCCCCTCACCTTAAATTTGGCAAGATCTTTTTACTGGACAGAGATGGACAAACTGTAGCAAATTCCAAGTTACAGAAGCGTCTGTAAAACTGTGGCACAATGCAAGACAAAGGAAGAATGCTTTGTTTTTGCTCAGGATTTCAGAGACTTCAGTCACCGCTCTGGGCTCTGTTAATTGTGGACCTGGAAAGCCAGAGAACATCACAGTAGGAGCAAATAGAGGAAGGAGGAAGGAAGGAAAACGAGAACAAGAAAGGGATTGGGTAATGACTAATCTCCAAACCAGTTTCCTCCAGCCAGGCCCCAGAACCTCTCAAACCAGTCCTGCCAGCAGGGAGTGCTCAACACCTGAGAGACGTTTTGTGTTTGAACCACAGCTCTAGTCTCTTCTGAGGTGGAGTGACAGCTCAGCAGGGGTTAGTGTTCTTACAGAAGACGTGATTGCTGGCACATTCAGCGGCTCACAGCCTCCCGTAGCTCCAGCTCCAGGGGATCAGATGCCCTCTTCTGGCTTCTGAAGATACCTGTGAAAATACGGCATGTGCTCGAATAGACACAGATATATGTACGTCGGCATGTGCTCGAATAAACACAGATATATGTATGTCGGCATGTGCTCGAATAGACACAGATATATGTACGTGTGTGTAAGTGTATGTGTATAATCATTTTTAAAAAAATGAAGATTTCTGAGGGAAAATGTTTGCCACATGGGGTCAGCTGAAGAAACGACACTGCAGAAGGTTTGCAAACTAAGGATCAAGCAACAGAAATTATCAAATGAAACGCAAGGGGGAGGGGGAGTTAAAAAACAAAAGTAAACAGAGAGTCCTCTTTTCCATCTCTAGAAGCTCAGCTTCTGCATCCCAATGCTTCCCGCAGCTTTCCGTGCCTAGTCAGTCTCTCCTGTAGCATTCGGAACGTACACGAATGTTCCTGAATGGTCACTTCGGTGTGTCCCTCCTGAGTCTGTCACCTGAGTCAGTCCAGGCAGGTTTCCAGGGATGCCTTTTCCCTTCTCCTTCGCTCTTCTTCTGCTTCTTTACAGGCTGGGCCATGTCTCCCAGGATTCTATCCGTTGTACATTTGCTTTGTTGGATGCTGGGAGTTTGTACAATGGTCCATATATATTCTGGAACTTTGTTCTGCGACCAAAAGTCCTGGCAAGAGACTGACACTTTCAAGTCTTTGAAGCCTTGAAGCATTTAATCCAAAGCTTTCTTTTTCTCTTGTCTTACCATCAAGGCAAGACTTCTCTGATTTACCAATGACCCACGGATGCTGAGGTTCTTCAGTCTACCTACTTACTGCCTTGTGTGAGTTTTTGGCATTGCTCCCTCTAGTCACTCAGAGGCTATTTTCCTCTACACTGAACATGTTGGGTTGGGTGGAATACCCGAGGGAGCCCTGAAGACTCCTAGACTCTCCAGTGGGCTCACCTGACATTCTGTTCTTCAGATTCTAGTCTCCTTGTCCTTCTTGAGTTCCTGCCCTGCCTCCTCAGTCTAGGGAGAGCAGCAGAGGTTTAACCCCTTCCTGCCTCACAGCTGAGCACTCTCTAGGCACAAAGATGGGTTTCTGCTAAATGCTAGGGTTTGCCTGTTTGTTTCCGGTCTCTCAGAGGCCATTGTCTGCTGTTGTCTGCTGATTTCTCGGTTCCTG
Source organism: Microtus pennsylvanicus (assembly GCF_037038515.1). Lineage (NCBI taxonomy): Eukaryota > Metazoa > Chordata > Mammalia > Rodentia > Cricetidae > Microtus > Microtus pennsylvanicus. The sequence goes on from NC_134585.1 coordinate 112,428,306, forward strand.
TTGTTTAGTAATGTTCTCATCCTGGGAAATGGGGCTAAGAGGCTTTGTTGTGGTTCCTGTAGGAGGAGGATCAGATGGGACAGGACAGGATGGGCTAGTTTGAATAATTTCACCAGACTCCAGGATAAAGGCTATCTCTCCTGTCTGGCACCAGGCCCCGAGGTGCTTAGGGTAGGTAGACCACAGAGGTCCAGAATGAATGAGTTCCGCAGAAGCCTGATAAATGAGCCAGAGGGCCAGCGATGTCAAGACATCAGAAATACAGAGATTAGAGAGGTGTGACTGGGGCCTGGAGAGATGGCTCGGCAGTTAAGAGAGAGCCCTTGCTGCTCTTGCAGACGACCTGCGTTTGGCTCCCAGCTCACACTGCTCCATAACTCAGTTCCTGGGATTCTGAGGCATTCCTCCGGCATCTGTGGTCAACAGATACCTACATGCATGTAGAGCACAAACATACATTCAGGCCAAATACCCGGTCACGTAAAATAAAGATTGCTTTAAAAAAAGAGCTCAATTAATGGCGACCCTAATGGCTCAGACGTTTGTGTTGTCCTCCTGTGTCTGGATTTGGCCTACCTCACCTGCTGCTCTCCCACACAGGGTCTGTGACTCAGGAGAGAGACCGGGTCTGCGGTTAGGGGCATGGGGACACCGGAAGTCAAGGCCTGCCTGAAGCTCTTACACAGCAGGAGTCTGAGCGGGACTAATAGTTCGAGAGGCTGGCCTCACCCTTGGAAAATAATGCCACCTGGTGTCAATCCAAATAATTAGCTTAACACCATATGTGGTGTGTTATTCAAGGTTTTTTTCCCCTCATACATAGTTAATGGGCTACTGATGCTATCACAGATTAAAAAATCAGCATAAAAGAAGGAAGTTCAGCATCCCACAAAGGATCAGGAGCCTCGCTCAGCTCTGCCTGTGGTTGACTGGTGAGTATAACCTTCAATACTGCCAAAGTAATTAGGACCATTTTGGGAACACCCAGCATCCCAGGAGCCAGGGGCACAAGCTAGTGTCTTTATTGGGCCCTCTGCCGTGGGCCTGATTATTATTCTTCTCACTGATAACAAACCCAGGGTTTACCTGTAGGCCGGGAAGGATCCTGCTTCTGAGATCACATTTCTACACACCTGGCATCATGTTCCCTCCCTGGGCCTGAGAGCCTATTGGCCTACCTGCCTAGACTTGCAGAGAATCATGGAGGCATCCAGAGGGCTGGCCTTTCTTGGGAGGGAGTATTCTTGGTCCATAGACCACGACTGTTTAGGCACCAATGGAGCCGATGACTTCACATGAAATATACACTTGTCCACAAGTGACACATTGTCAAGTTCATGAGATTTAGAGTAACCATAGAAACACCCCTCTTGATGTGTATAAGAGTGATTCCAGAGTGGTTTACCTGAAGAGGGAAGAGTCACCCCTAAGGAGGGGGCACCACTAATGGGGTGGAGTCCTAGACTGACACAAAGGGCAAAGGGCAAAGGACATGGGTATTCATCTCTCTCCACTTCCTGGCTATGGATGAAATGTGACCGCTGCCACAAACTCCTGCCACCAGCACTTCCATGACGGCCTGCATCCTCGATCTACGAAAAACTCTTTCTGCATGAAGTTGTTTTTATCACATATTTTGCCACAACAGTGAAAGAAGTGACGAAAAGCCGCAGGGCAGGGATTTGCTCAGTGACAGAGCACTTGCTCCTGCCTTAACCCCAGAGTGGAAGACAGAAATCCTTGTGAAAGAGACCATATAGCACACCGTGTTTGGGGTCTCCAGAAGGGCCTCAAGCGGGGGGAGGGGTCCATTTCCCTGTGGTTTCCAGGGCAATGACCACCAGATTCTGAAAGGGCAGCCATCAGGCCGGCCTCCTCCTCTGGCCTGACTCCGCCTCTCAGCTTCCCGGGTTCTATCAGCACGTTTGGAGCTTTTGCCTTCTGCCACATCTCCTCGCTGTCACCTGATCCTGGCCATCTCACCCGTGGAGGCCGAGGCCCATGGCCTTCATCACAAGACTTTTGTCACCTGCAACTACCCCTTCTCTCCTAAGCCTTAGCCTCTCTGAAGTCCCCTCTCCCTGGCCTAATAAGGTTCCAGAGTTTCCCATGATGCAACAAAACAACCATGACAGCGGCTTCACCTCTGTGCACCCCTGCCTTATCTCTGCTGTACATGGCCAGTCTTTCCTCACCCACCTCTTTATTGTGTGGAAGGTTGCATAGACTGTCCCCAAACCATATTCATTGTCATGAGATTGCCTCTTGACTATTTTTAGATTTAATGTTATGTGTATGACTGCTTTGCCTGCACACCATATGCATTCCTGGTACATACGGAGGTCAGAAGAGAGTAGCAAACTGGAGTTACTGATGGTTGTGAGTAACTGTGTGGGTGCTGGGAATTGAACTCTGGTCCTCTTGAAGAATATCAAGTGCTCGTAACTGCTGAGCCATCACTCTAAATCCTCTTCATGACTTTAAAACCCATGGATATGTGGATTAAAAATGAGGAATCTGAGAGTTGGGGCAACAGTTCAGTAGTTAAGATCCCTGGCTGTTACTGCATTACGACCAGACTAGGGTTCCCAGAACCCACACTATGAAGATCGTAACAGCCTGGAACTCCAACTTCCAGAGATCTGACACCCTCTTCTGTCTTTTGAGGGTACACACACACACACACACACACACACACACAGAGAGAGAGAGAGAGAGAGAGAGAGAGAGAGAGAGAGAGAGAGAGAGAGAATGAAAAAGACAGAGGGAGAGAGAGAGGAGAGGGAGAGGTAGCGAGATAAGGGGCTTCTCAGACAGTACAGGAGCGAGCTTGGAGGTACCAACTGAGCAGTTATCTTAGGGTGATAAAGACCATGATCATAAACAACTTGGGAAGGAAAGGGTTTGTTTGATTACACTCCCACATCACAGTCTGTCATCAAAGAAACCAAGGGTAGGAACTCAAGGCAGAAACCTGTAGGAAGAAACTGAAGCAGAGGCCATGGTGGTTTGTTTTGTATGGCTTTCTCAGACTGCGTTATACAGCACACGGGACCACCAGCCCATAGGTGGCATGGCCCTCAGTGGGATGCCCTCCAACATCAACTATCAGTCAGGAAAATGCACTACAGGCTAATCTGTTGGGGGCATTTTTTTTTCAACTAAGATTCTCTCTTCCAAAAAAACTCTAGCTCGTGTCAAGTTGATATAAACCTGGCCAGCACACACATGGGTGAAACACCAGTGTCATGATTAGGTTTAGAACAACCCCTAACATGTAGCAAATGCTCAGTAAAAGTGGCCTGTCGTTCCTGGCACCTGTGCATTCCCCAAGGACCCATGCACTTTGCATGCATGGGTCTGAATGTACTTTTTCTTCTTAAATTCCTTGCGTTTTCTGATCCTCCATTCCCAGTCTGCCTGTGGTGGCTCCTTTCTCTCAGGTCCCTTTGTCACTGTGAGCTCCCTATTTTCTCACAAGTCATTCTCTCTGCTTCACATGTCCCTTTCGCCCAGTCACCTCGACACTCAGTGAAGGTCTGCTGCTGCTCTGTGTCCCGTCTGCGATGTGTCCCTTTTACCAGCCGCCTAAGACCAGCACCTCTAAGCCCGCTGCACAGCGCCCCCTGAACTCTGACCGCTGTGTCGCTTCCAGCCCTGTGTCCTACTCTCTCGTGGGTCTCAGACTCTTCAGAGTCCCTTCGTTCCCCAGCCCAGAATACAGACCAGCAGCTGCAAGGAGCTCTCCCGCTTCAACGTGCAGCTTCTCCATTTCCTGTCCTGTCCCACTGCCAGTGTCAGGACCTCACCCTGCAGGCCTGTGGTTCAGCAACAACCCCCCTCTGGAATGCCACTGCCCCTTCTGGCCAGCAGCTTGCACTGCATATGGCTGTGTGAGGTACTTTCTTGGTCACGCGAGGTCATACACCTCTGCCTTTCCTGCCCCTCGCCTTAGTCACGTTACTATCATAGTTCATTGTGTTGGTTTACAGACACCTTTTCAGGCTGTGCCTGAGTTCCGGGAGGGTGTCCTGCCCACACCTCCTATCTCCTCTCCTGCATTGCTCTCCACCTAACGCGTTGCTAAGGAGAATGTTTGTGTGGCTTGTCTGTCCTCTTTCCCCACTGGAATATAAACTCCATGTATGCATAAGCTTTTGACTGTCTTAATGTGTCCTTAGAGCCTAAAAGAGTGACTGGATCATGGTGGATGCTTAGCAAATATTTGTTGGATAAATTATTGTGTCACCGATTGACAGGACACTGCCTGCACTTATATGCCTAGTAACATACACGAAGTATTCACACTTTTCCAACTACCACGAAGTTATGGTCCTGATAAACCGATTTAATCGATAATATCCTAAAAGCATTTAACATACCTAGCTTACAAAACATCATAGCTTGGCCTGGTTTACCTTAAATTTGAACCTATATCCCTTCGCTTTTGTGGGAAACAAAGCATCAACTATATGGCCTGCTTTATAAGTCAATCTTGACTATCTCTTGCAACTTATTGGACACATACTTTGAAGAAGCAATGTGCCACATTTGTTTTTATCCCCCTGGTAATATGATTGACCTAGTCAGTCGCTCCTTGTGGCTGCATCTTGCTAGTCAGAGTAAAAAGCCAATATTCAGAATGCAAAGTCAGATTTCTTTCGACAGGTATTGCTTTTGTGGCAGTGTAACGTTGAAGTGTGTGTATGTATTTGGTATATGTATTATGTATGTATGCATGTTTGCACATGTGTGTGTGTTGTGTGTGTGTGTAAACCAGTGGTAGATGTCTGGTATCTTCCTCCATGGCTTTCAGCTTGTTTTTCAGACAAGGTCTTCTACTGAACCTAGAGGGCATCTGGGGAAGATTAGCTGCCCAACTCTCTAGGGATCCTCCTGTCTCTGTCTCTTCAACACTAAGATGATAGGAACAGGCCACCGCATTTTATGTGAGTATCAGGGACCTGAACTCCAGTCCTCATGCTTGCATGGTAAACACTTTACTGACTGAGCCATCTCCCCAGATTGAAAACTCCTAAGCAGAGCCATTGTAATTCAGACATTCGTATTTATTCTTGGATTAATGAATATTTTATCATATAGCTAGTTTGCTTTTAATGTTCAAACACTAATGTTGTAGCCAATGTTCCCTACTTCCTGGTTTCTCACTGGCTTTCGAATTCCCTGTGTCTCTGCATAATTCCTTAGCTTCACACTGTCTATTCCCTGTCTTGACTGGATTCCAGGTGCTGTTCCCTCCACACCCATGCCCACAGTCAGACAGACACACTGCTGGCCCACTGACTCAGCACTTGAGAGAGGCTTTTCATCATCCTCCACCTGAGACTATTTTCCTTCTCTCCTTCCTCAAGGTGAAGACGAACTGACCCTCCCTGGGGACCGGCTCAGGCCACCCAGGCTCCTCACCAGCATGATCAACAACAAAAAGACCCCAAGCATATGTAGATCTTGCATAGCTTTTTACGTGTAATGGCCCTTTAAATGATCAGTTCCTTTTCCTAGCTGAAATATTTACGGATGTTAATTTTCCTATTATTTACTTTGCAGCTTTCCTGTCTTCCCTCTGTGTGCTAGCTCTAATTCTGGGGTGCCAGGAGAAATGTCTAGTAAAGTGAGATTTGGACCTCCACAGTTCTCACGATGAGCCCCTTCACACCCCCAAAAAGATCTCTTAAGTGTGGGTAAGACAGTAAATCTGTGCTCTTTTAAACTGGGATGTATAGAGCCGGGGAGATGGCCCAGAGGTTAGCAGCATCTGTTCTTGCAAAGGGCCAGGCTTTGATTTACCGCGCACACAAACTGATGTTTATGAGCTTTTCTATTGAGATATTTCTCATTTAAGTCCTGTTTTCGCTTTGTTTTTCCGAGTTCTGGATGTGAGATAGTTGACTTCAGTGAAAGTATCATCCACATTTAACATGCATCATCTGCTGCTGTTCACTTACTTCAGGTATGGATGTCCTGACTTTTCAATCAATTGTTCCCAGCAACCATGGAGGGTGACTCACCACCACCTGTCATTCGAGCTCCAAAGAATCTAACACTCTCTTCTGGACCCCTTTGGCAGCTGTATTCAAAGGTGGGCACGCCCCCACCCCAACTGTCGCACACATATGCCTATAATTTAAAATGAATTTCAATAATAATAATAAAATTAAGCACACAGTATGTGGGAAGGTCTGTGATGGGGTGGGGGACAGGCCAGATATGCTGGCACACACATCTATAATCCCAGCATGCAGGAAGTGAAGAAATCAAGATCAGGAATTTAAGGGCAGCTTGGGTTGACCCTGTCTCAAAAAACAAAACAAAAACAAAAACAAACAACAAAAAAAACCCCAACAAATAAAAAAAGCCCAGAGTGTTGGGAGATGGTAACATTCTGGTTAAGAGAACTGGAGAGGGCTTTCTGTAGCTGGGGATTTGAGTTGGTGTTATGTAAATTTCCTCTAGAATTAAAACAGCCCTTCCTTCAGGGAAGCTCCTTAAGCAGGGAGATACACAATTCAAAATAGTTTCAGGAAGTCCCTGAAATTGACCAGATTCACTAAGTCCCTCCCTGCCAGAGGAAGCAATTAAAAACTGAGCGTCCTTCTCAGAGGAACAGGGCCAAGCCAGAAAGTAGACCGTGAGACCAGACCAGTTGTCTGGAAGAAGCAGAAACCAGCTGAGCTGCCTGGAAGAGGTTTGGACCAACTGAGGCACCTGAAAAGGACCCTCTCCGACCTGTCAAGCTGCCTGCAAGCTGTGCACTGCGACGCAAGTTCCCAGCTTTGTGACCTGTCACTCAGGCTGCGGTGGGCTTTGGAGATGCAGCCATCTTTGAATCATTTCTGCTTCTATAACCCCCATTCATACTCCTGTAAGTAACCCCAATAAAACTCACTGGTTACCAAGCTGGCCTCGGTGGGATGTGTACTTTCATCCGTCAAGGTTCCCTGTCTGGGCTGAGCAGACCTGTGTGTTGCATCTTCCCAGGAAATGTTTTGTCTCACAACACCTGGGTCTTGGTAGATCGATCACATCACAGCAGGTTACAACCTTACAAGCCTTGGGAAAAGGAAAAGGAGAAAGGAAGGTATTGCATGCAGTTAGGCTGACGTTCTGAGAACCGCCAATATATACCATCCCTCCTCCCCTGTTTTGTTTGGAATACACGAATTAACAAAACAAAGAGTAGCAGAGGGTGCCCACGGTGTCACCTTCATTATTGATAAAGGTAAAGCGCTGGAGGAGTCCCCCTAAGAGGAAAGGCCAGCGGCAAGGAACAGCTCCACCACAGGTGACTTGGATTGTTCCAGTGCAATGTTCAGCCATTGGAACTGCCACTCAGCGTCTGAACGTCATCAGCTGAACTTTTCAGCTCTGATACTCAAGGTTGCTGGGTAAAAACAAATGGCACTTAAAGGTGAATTAATCACTTACAATCATTTATTTTGGACTATCCTTCTCTTCCCGCCCACCCTCCCAACACACAAAAAGCATCCTAGGTTATTCAACCTAATCGCCTAAAGTGAGCGGCAATTCCGTTCCATGACAATTCATGCGGCTCTTCGTATTGCACAGGATCCTCTTGGATTGCTTTAATTTGGAAGGTTCTAAAAGTTAAGATGAGTGAGACTCAATTTCCAGAGTTCTCTACGTACTAATCATGTTGGACAGACAGTCAGCTTTACTTGGAATCAGGTTGCTGGGGTCTAGATCTGTGCTCTGGAGTTATTTAGAGGCTGGGGTTTAGGTAGCTGCATGGACGGTTGGGGCCAGTGGAGTCTGGTGGCGGGAAGTGGGGAGTACCAGTCAGCTACCTTAAACATCTGGCTTACATGGAAGGAAGGGGCATGTGTAGTGGAGAAAATGGGGTACAGAGGTGTAGGGAAAAGTGGAGGGTGAGGAGCAAGGGCTTCTCGAGGTTGCAGGTTCCTGAAGAAGGCTGCTTCAGAAGGAGCCCAACTTTCCCAAGCATCACTCCCAGCATTCCTGCAGACAAACTGCAAATTCAGCACTTCCTGCTGTGCATGCCCTCCTGCGAGCTTTTGTCGTGGCAGCAGCGGATCTGTCATTCTGGGCACGGATTTCTATTCAAACCAAGAACGAAGGGCACAAATATTCAACACACACACACACACACACACACACACACACACGCACGCACACGCACACGCAGCTGCCAACTGTTCAGCGCTTTCTAGAATTCTCACTACAACTCTTCAAGGTCAACATTAGCGTTCTCACCACTGTCCAGACAGGGAAAGGAGGCTCAGCAAGGGAAGTGGTCTTAGTTGGGAACTTTTGGCTCTCCGCCTTTAGAGGTGGGCTCTTCAGGCCCTTTCCAGTAGACCAGGAAGAGCAGGGCATGCCTGCTCTGGTAGGAGAGGGGCAGGGAAAAGCTGCTGGAGAGGTGTGGGCGTTTGTGGTTATTGCTTGGGTCATCTCTTGGGCTACATTGGAGTTTAAGTGTGAGTGTTATGTGAGCTGAAATATGTATGAGTTTGGGGGAGGAGTAGAAATTGGTTCTTGAGCCACGTGAATATGTGAGTTGAAGCTTTGATGATTAAAAAAAACCGAGAAGGCTAGACTTTTATGCACAATTGGAGAGAGAGAGGGGGGGGGGTGCTATGTTGGGGTGCTGGTGGGGAGACAACAACACCTTTGGATCATATACTCAGAATGCGGTTGCTGGACTATGTGTTCGTGTGTGCACATGGGAGTTGGGATGTCAGTCCCTAGTCAAGGAGAGAGAGAGAGAGAGAGAGAGAGAGAGAGAGAGAGAGAGAGAGAGAGAGAGAGAGAGAGAGAACGAGAGATTGAGAGAGAGAGAGAACGAGAGAGAGAGAGAGAGAGAGAGAGAGAGAGAGAGAGAGAGAGAGAGAGAGAGAGAGAGAGAGAGAGAGAGAGAGAGAGAGAGAGAGATTGAGAGACCTGGGGGACGCGCCCCGCCCTCCGCTGCAGGTGGGCCGGGCCGGCCGCGGGGCCGCAGCGCTTGCAGCTCTTGGCTGGCCGCCGCGCTGGGCTAGCAGGGCTGGGCTGGGGCTGCGGGGCGGCGCCGGGACAGGAAGCGGAAAGCAGCGGAGAGCGGCGACCGCGGCGGGGCTGTGCCTCCACTGCAGCCCAGCGCAGGCCGCGGAGCCGGGGCGCTGCAGCAAGAGCGCGGGCGTGGAGCGCGGCTGGCCGGCGCCAGGGTGAGTCCGGGAGAAGCGGACCCGGCGCGGCGCGGCGGCGGGGGACTGAGCTGGGAGGGAGGTCAGGCCCAACTGCGCTTGTCCCTGTTCCCCAGCACTCCGATCGGGGTTCGGGGCCTCGGGCAGGAGCCCCCGGGCCGCTTCGGGTCGCGCTTCCCCGCACCCGGGTCCTTCCATCCCTGTCCCGAGGTCTCTCCGAGTCCCTGGGCTGCCTATGCTACCTCGGACGTCCCTTTGCCTTGGCTAGCCTTTGGAGTGCGCCTCTGGGTGCGCATGCCGGGGCAGCAGCGGGTAAATGACGGCGTGTCCGAGGCAGCGGGCGGCAAGATGCGCCGCGCAGGGCAGGACACTATCGGGGTCTACGCCAGCGCCCGGGGTCACCTAGCCGGTACTCGGGTACCGGGACCGAGCTGGCTTAGGTTTCACATTTCACTCACAAAACCGCAGCCCTGGAGGCCTGGGGGGCGCGGCCCGCTGCGCCTCGCGGAGCGCAACAGGCAGGTAGGAGTTTACTTTCAAAAGCGCCGGGGCGGAGCAGAGGCGTGCAGCCAGTCCCAGCCCGAGGAGGAGTCCCTGTCCGGGGCTACCTCGCCGTGCCCGGGAAGCACCGGTAGGACCTCATTTCATCCCGCAGCCATTGAACTGCCCCCAAGCAACGCGCCCAGAGACCTGTGAAGCTTTATAAAAATTTAAAAGCGTCGGCGGTGGAAGCAGGAGTGGGGCGGAGCCACAGCTTGGCGGCTGGGTGATGAGCAGGGGAGACTTGGAGCCGGGCAATCTCCAAACCGGGTATGATGCCCACACTAGAAGGTGAGCTCCTTCTGAAGCTCATGGGGAGGTGTCAGGGCTATTTATCATGATGATTGTGTGGTTGGCGCGTGCGTTTCGTTAAAATCCTTTTGAGGGGACTATGGTCAGGATGCATGTGTTCTTACAAGCTAACTCCGAAAGCTAGCAAGCTGTGAGGATTAGTGTTTTCATTGACATGTTTATGCCTTTTACAGGGTTTGCTGAAAAATATTGTAAGTTGTGTCACCAATCGACAACGTTAATTAGCCTTCTCCTTCCAGTGGGTGTGTTGATTACACAGCTCCTAGGCTCTGTAAGTGAGATGGCAGAAACTGTCTGAACCCAGGGAGGCATAATTAGTCATTTTATGGAACCACTAATTAGAGTTTTTAGAATTGAATTAAATCAGTGTGATATAGTTGGGGCTTTGATGTGTGGGAGGAAACTGTTTTATTCTACATTTCAAAGAAATATCCAGGCGTGTTTAGCATTTCCAAACGTTGATGACTCCTAGTATGATTAGCTAAAAACACCCAGTGTGAAAATTTTCAGAGTTGCAGCGCTGACGTTGTGACTTGGTGACAACTTAATTTGTAAATAAAATGGGAGAATTGTGAGAGTGTCATATTTTTGAGACAGCTTGCCAACTCTCGTTTTTATTGTCTTATTTATTGAGCAACAGGACGGAACCATACAGGAAATTGAAAAGTTTCCTTCCCGAGCAACAATTCCGTGACACCCTCTGTTGAAGAATTAATGTGTTGACTGTGGCGAATACTCTTTTGTTAATCCCCCTAAAGGCACACCCTACTTTGACTCTGATGTAGTTTGGGTTGAATGGGTCCTGATTATACTGGTTAATAATCAGAGGTCTCACTTGGGATGGAGGCTGCTTGAGATGAACTTCCTTTCTCCTTAAAGTCCCAGTCCTGTCCATCCCCAAGCCCCACTTCCCCGCCCTACTGAGGCTATGAGTAGGCATTGAACTGCAGGATTCTTTGTAAGGTTATATGTGGCTTGGAACAATTCACTATTGTTGCCTTCTCTAAGTAAACAAACAATTTTGGTAATTGCTACATATCTTTCAGTTTTCCTGGGCTCTCTAAAAGCAGACTCCAAGTTGAAGTGGGGGCGCTTCCTTGTGTCTGTGAGACCTTGTTTTCTTAACTGCACCATAACGTTCTGTTTTGTCCCCTTACACTTGTTCTGAGGATTGAGGTATTTCATGCAAGTGACCTCAGTCTTAACACACAGTAGGCACTTGTTGTCAGACTGGAACTGCCATCATTGATGTGGCGGGAAGTGCCTGTGCCCAGCGCCTCTGCTGCACACTGGCTTGATTGCTCCGAAGCTGCCCATAAGGAGGACAAATTCAGAGACTATGACTGGACTCCTTCTGATAGCTGTCTAGGTCCTCCTGGAGTCGGAAGAAAAGCCACCTGCATCTCTGCTGCTCTGTCTCCACCCATCTCCCACCCCAGTCCCACTTAGAGCACTGTACCTGGCACCGTGGAATATGTGGAGTGCATCAGATCTGTTTCTGGGGCTTCCGGATCCAGGAGGGGGCAAGGGTTTGCTTGAAAAAAAGATCCGTCATAGACACAGTAACTATCCATCATAGACACAGTAACTATCCACAGCTCTCCATCAATCTGTATCCAGCTGCCGAGAGGTGTTCCAGAGGTGATTAAAGACTCACTTAATCCCAGTTGGTCTGGGAGAGTGAGTTGAGCTCTGGCAAGCCAGGTAAAATGAGGCTGGTATTTTCTTTCCTGGTGAACAGTGGCCCTCAGCCATTCTCCTGCTGGGAGAGGGCCATTGCTTTGTCACAGATGCCTGAGCTCTGCAGAGCCTCCTGCCACCGTCTTGGATTTTGTTCTATGATTTACAGGTGCAAGTTCAGCAAGGTGTCTTAGCCACGACCCTCTGCACCATTCTTCTGCACCTGAGAGCCTCCAAGTGAACCCGCACATGCTACTCTCTGGACCCCCTGTGCAGTAGCTTTTCTCCCTTCCCAGCAGAGCCCCTGTAATTAATTGCTCTGGGTGGAAACTGTTGAGAGGTTCTTATAACTTCCTTTTCATAGAGGCTAGCTTCCGCTTACCATGGTCATTATCATAACCTGTTATTTCCCTTATATGATTTTTTTTTCCCTGAGCACTGTCTTTCTTTCAAGTAGGAGTCATGTATTTTATAGGAGTAAATGTGACCTTAGGGAAAGATTCTCCTTGAGGTCACCGACTTTCACCTTGTTTTAGTCCAGGGTGGTGGGGAAAGTTCACTGCACACTGAGATGCTGTCTCGATAATGTTCCCCAGGCCCTGTGGTTTGGTGTATTCTGGCCCAGACCAGGGCAGGATGCTCTTGGATGGTGGCTGAAGCAATGGTGCTGGTCACACCTGAGCACATCTGGACCATATGTTCCATTGCTGAGCAAGCTGCCCTGTGCACCAACGGTGTAGCTTCCTTCCTGATAGTCCCCAGATCTCCACTTTATCTACTCTCTGCAGGCTTTCTTCTATGGTAAAGGCGTGCCTCTGTGTCCCGAAACAGGCACTTCTCAGGACATTCTCTTCATTCAGTCAGCCAATATTTATTAATGGGCCTCTTGTTTGCCAGCAGCCAGGGAGAGGGTAAGGAACATGGTCCCCGCACCCCAGGAGCCTCTTCAGGGAGCCTGATGCTCAGTTGTCACCCAAGTGAATGTGTAACTTGGAAGACCAGTAGGGAGAATGCAGGTGGTGGGCTGGCCAGGTGCGGACTGGAGGGTCAACGAGGTCTCGCCGAAGAAGTGTGTTTAAACGGAGAGGAATTAGCCAAAATGGTGCTTGTGAAAAGAACGAGCCCCAGCAGATAAACTGGACTCTGCTAAGGTCCTGGGGCTGGAAAGAACCGGACCCCAGAGGAACTGGAACAGTTGCCAAAACTGCTGATCAAATGAAAGTTTCTGTGTTTTAAAGTCCAGGGAACACCATGGGGGGATTTGAAAGCAAGGGGGTGAGTTTGGCTACTACCCTGCCTGGACCAAACACGATACAGGTCCTGTCAGGGGCCAGTATGATAGACGCTGCAGGTTCAAGGATTCCCCATGTACACGCCTACCCGCCTCTATCCCAGTCTGGGCACTGCAACCTCTCATTAGCTTGCTGCCCAGGGAAAGGGACTTCTTTTCCTTACTTTATTGTCTTTGCTGATAAAGGTGTCTCTCGTGCACTTTGTTAGTTCCTTATACACTCATCCTTTCAGAGATGAGCATTGGGATGTGTGCCTTCATTAACTCAAGTGGGAGCCCCTACCTGAGGTCAAGCCCTGTTCTGGAAGGAGTTCACCCTGCCTTTTATTAGTTTCCCTCCTGACTGCTCACTCAGATCTTAGATGAGGCAAGAGCTGGTAACCATGGTGAAAGCAGAGAGACTTAGGAAGGCCAGGCTCTGTGTGGGCTGGCTCAGGTGAGGAAACCTGGAAACCTGGAGGTGTTCCCTAGGTTAGCTCTCTGCTGCCGTGCGCTGACCAAAGAGCACAGCTATGGATAAGAGCTGAAAGAGCAGAGAAAAAAAAAGGAGCATTTGGCTTTAGTTTTCAGGAAGTGTTTATAATAATTTGGGGAAGGGGACCATTGCTCCTGACTCTGAGGAGTTTATCACCAGAGATGGAGAAGAATACGGGGTGAAAACTTGATAGGGGGGTTGTAGGAAGATGTGTTAGAGGAGAAGGGACAACAAACAGCACAAGTGCCATCAAGCTAGAAGCTAGACATCAGTGAAACTTAACTAGGGCAGATGTGTGCCCCTGTTGAAGTCATCTCTCACTGAGCAGGGTCTGGTGGCTACTCCTGAAATATGAAGGGGTGAATCACAGGGGGTAAGATGGGCCAGGAGAAAGAGGACAAGGGTGTGACCTTTGGAGATGACTCAAGGCAGTCTCTGGCTAACTTAGAGTTTCTAAAATGAAGAGGGAAGGATGAAGGATTTAGTGGCAGTGGGTATGGGGTCAGAGTGGATCTCATACAAGATTCTTCTCTTTGGAGAAAACCTGGGTAAGGGTAGTTGGTACAGTTAGGAAGAGACATTTCCCAGAGGGGGGCTATTGAGAGCTGGGGTTTCCTTTGAGGGACAATGCCGGCGTTGCCTTAATGGATGGTCCACATTTTAATGAGGCCAAAGAATGATGATGACCTTCAGCAGAGGGAGAAGGGAACGAGATTTGGGTTCTATGCCCTAGAGATTATACCTCCGGAGTCTTGTTTATTCCTCATACTGACCTTGAGAAGGGAATATTAATGATGTCATCTTACTGGGGACTTGGGTATGGGACAGAGCAGAAGCACCTGCCCTGAGGTATAACAGCAAGGCAGTATGAACAAAGAATCACTCGTGGTGTTCTGGGTTGGAGCTACCTTCCTCTAAGATCAGAAGTTAGAGTAGAACAGAGAGCCGGGAGTTACAGGCTGGAAGGTGGAAGAAGCAAGTGTCACGATGGAGGGGAGTCAATTATGAATGCAGAGAATGGTCAGCTTTCTGACGAAGGAGGCAAACCATGCAATCTGTAGGTCAACAGAGAGCTGGGTCAGGAGCTATCAAGGAAAGAGGATTGGTCCCTGCTAGGCTCCCTATCCTGGCTGTACCTCCTAAAGGTGCTTGTCTGCCAGCCAGAAGGCCAGTGAGACAGGAGCATAGCCCAGAGCAGAAAGGAGGGAGACTCCCGCAAGCTGAAAGCTTGGTGAATGGCTGGTGAAATCCCTGGGAGAGAGCCCTGGAGCTAAGCTAATGTTTTGAGAGTGCCTGGTTGGTTTCACATTTAGTCTTTACCATCACCGCCTTCCTCCCAAGCAGGCTGCTTGACTTCCTTTTACCAGGTAGGAAACTCACAGCGCCAAGATTAAACTGCCTTCTTCCAGTTCACAAGCTGGTGGGTGAGCAGGCCGCCTGAGAGGCAGCCCCAGTCTGCCCACCTGCTGCAGGGTGGGATAGCCTAGAGGGAGGTGCCCTCTAAGCTTTTCTCTTGCTGAAAAAGACGAGGAGGTCATGGAGTTTGGAAACCTCCAAAGGAAGCTCTCAGAGCCACCCACTTTTACTTACCCAGCGCATCTGGTGCTCATGTTGGTTACTGTTACCTCTGACCGCTCGTACAGTCATCAAAATGCTCCCGATGCTCACATTTTATAGATGGGACTTCAAAGAGGTTTCATCGTTTGACTGAGGCCCCACAATTAGGAAGCAAGTCAAGCCTCTGTCTGTTTGTATCTCTGCTATGGGAGATGGCGGCTTGCGCGTGACAAGTGAGCAGATTTGGATTAAAGAAGGCAAGAGAGGGGCTGATCACAAGAGTCTAAGCATGGCCTGGACTTCATGCTTCCCC
Organism: Microtus pennsylvanicus; assembly: GCF_037038515.1. NCBI lineage: Eukaryota > Metazoa > Chordata > Mammalia > Rodentia > Cricetidae > Microtus > Microtus pennsylvanicus. The sequence goes on from NC_134585.1 coordinate 112,443,653, forward strand.
ATGACTAGGCTTTGGCTCTTGCTGACAGACGACTGTTAAGTAATAACCTGATATGGGGAAAGAAGACCAAGCGGTAGTGGCATCCGATTGGAAACCAGCCACTAACAGGGCCAGGGAAAGCAGTCAGGTCTCTGTCCGGTCACAGCTCTGTGGCCCTAACACTCCGGAGCAGGATCTCCTGGCTCCTTAATAACACGGACGTGAAATGGATGTCAGTGCCGTGAGAAAGGCATGGACGGAGCAGGAGGGAAGGAGTGGCCTTGGGGTTGGACTCCATAATTATCATTTCCTACCAATGTGTGCTAGTTTGGGGGTGACTGGGCCATGTGTGCCCTTGGTTTAGGGGACATTTTCATCGCTTTTAGCTTTTAATCACATTAGAGAGTGGGGAGATCTTTTTTTCTTTTAACATGAAGAATTAGTGCTCTGAGGTCAGTTCCTAGTGAAATCATGAGTTGAGGCATCTAGAACAAGGCAGGTAACCCCTAGGCACGGGGTTTCTTTAGGAAGGACCTTCCATCCTGGAAGGAAGAGAATGCCACTTCTAGGCTCAAGGACTGTGTAACTGTGTAGCTGTGACATCCAGGCCCAGTTAAAGCTCCCAGTTTGAAATGTCTCCCAGTCTGAGCTTTTGCTGTGGTCTGGGACCTGAGCCTCCTCCAGCACCGGGGCAGGGTGTGGACTTTGCAACTCCTTTGTTTTCTTCGCACTTTATCTCACTGGCCTTGTTTGAGTTTTAGCCTCCAGGACACTGCAGGGTGGGAAACCCTGCAGCGGGGCCTAGACCAGGCCTGGGAGAGGCAGAACTCTAGATCCGACTTCCTAGTAGTGGAGCCTGAGCATGTGGAGGCTCAGGAATGGGCTCGCAAGTGTTTCCAATTTATTTTTATTGCAGAGCAATATTTGAGGGAAGTGGGAAAGGACCTAGGACCTTGCAACTAATAAATCACCTTTCCTGATGTTCCCGTAGCAGTCCCCGCCCTTCCGTACATCATTGTAACAGTTGTGTAGGTGCACTGGCTACCTGCAGTCCTGTTTCCTGCTTATTAAAATCTCCATTCTTCATAATTGTCATTTTATACAGATACATGGTATTTTCTTCGACTGACTGAATCATATTTTCCCCCTAGCTATTCCTTGGCTTGGGGGGGGGGCATTTACATTGCTTCTGGCTTTTTATTATCATAGGCAGCAAGGCAATTGTGGTGGTTGTTGATTTTTAATTATCTAAGGTAAATTTCTAGGTGTTTGGATTCTCAATGAGACTAAGGAAAAAAAAACTTTAATTGACTTTTGGAAACGATGGCCAAAGTGCTGACTAAGTGATTTCCCTGGGAGTTTTTATAACTGACAGGTGGGGGTGGGATAGACTTTTGTCTGGGGGTTGGCGTGAGAAGTAGTTCCTACAGCCAAAGCCGTGAGAAATACATGTCTCAATGCCCAGGGTTCTCCCAAACCTTCTTCCTGTGGTTGTGATGGGGTCCAGCACGCTCTGTACCCCTCTCACCTCTCAGACACCTGCGAAGCTTGTTCCACGGTGAGCAGCCCATTTGAAGGTTTGAGTTTTACGCTTACCCCATATTCCATAACGGGAACCTCCCAGGAGAGTCGGCTATTATCGGTTTATCTTTCCGCCCTTTTATGACTGACTTTGAGGATTAATCTCTCCATTTTCTCCCCTTCCCAGAGTCCTGTTGAAGAGTAGCATCTCTGAGGCCCACAAGACTTTAGGAGCGAGTAGGTGAGACTGCTCGTGGGAGAAGAGAGCCTGCTCCATCCGCCATCCGGGGAAGCTCGCCATTGCTATGGATACCGAATCCACATATTCTGGATATTCCTACTACTCAAGCCATTCAAAAAAATCTCACAGGCAAGGGTATGTAAGCAATGCCTCAGTCAACACTTCTCTTTGGGAACGCCTGCAGGTTGGTAGGGCTTGCTGTCAGAGAACCAGGTTTTCAACAGCCTGCCCAAAGGGCTGAGGATGTTAAGGGTTCAGCCCGCTGGTGTGTGAGAAGCCAAGCTGTAATAAGAGTGGCTGACAGGCTCACAGAGACAGGGCTCTGCCAATTTACATTTTATAGCCGCCATTAGAGTTGATGACCTTAATTTCTCACAATTGGTTTTAAATTAAAGTTTTCCCAACAGTGGAAATGGTTCTCATTTCTAAGTACTTCTCATAGATGGAAAGTTCTCCCAGAGCTTTACCAAGTCTGTGAATGTGAATGAAAGTTAAAAAGTAGGTGTTAATTTCTCGCTTCACCCCGAGCTGCTGACTCACGGGCCATTAAACATCTGCCCTGAGACTATCTCGGGCATGGGGGAGGGGGGGAGGGGGTGGGGAGGGGGGCACACCGCACACCCACCCACCGACACCCACACGTGGGCATGATTGGCCTGGCATCTGATCTCTCTTTGACTAGTCTTCCAAGCGAGCAAGCTCAGGATTTGAAAACACTGTCCTGCGTGGTGGGGACCAAGTCTCCCTCCTTGCTGATGGAAACAGGCCTGCTTTGGTACTCAGAGGGCCATGTGCGTTCTGGCCTGCAGAATGCTTGCTGAGTGGCGGGACACAGGGACGAATGAATGAACAGACACGTAAATGAGGCAGTGGGTGGCATTGTATTGTGCAGGGTAAGAATACAACAGGTCAGGGGTCTTCTCCTCTGTGAAATGGGTATAGGGAGCCCCTCTCCTAGACTGAATGAGCTATGCTTGGGAAATGAGTAGCTAGGCCATAGTAGGAGGCCTCTCGCTAGTAGCTGTATCCATGCTGTTTAGTCTTGGTATTTCAGCACCTGTGTTCGAAGGTGACCTCTGCTCCTAGCTCGGAGGGCCACTGGCCACAGCTGTGTGCTGTATGGAATGGTTACCGCCCTGGTGCTTGTTTATCTCCCTGAACAGATCACCATATAAGTAGCTGTGCCCAGAGTGAGGTTTCAGGTTAGGATATATGTTTTGTGTCACTCCTGTGTGGATGGCCATGCCTGGAAAGAAGCCTCCAAGTGTTTTCTAGGCTGCCGGAGTGACATCTTCAGGGAAGGGGCTCCTGGTAGTGGTGCCTGGGAGGTGGTGACCTATCCACGTAAACTTGATTTTTCTGTACAAATGTGTAGTTTGTAATTTTTTTAAAAAAGTGAACGGAGCCCTGATAAGGGAGCAGGGGCCTTTAGGCCTAGCACGTAGGGGTCAGAGGCGTGCTAGCTGTGTGAGTTGGAGGCCAGCCTGGTCTACCTGACAAGTAGCCAGTTCCAGGCCAGGCAGGGCTCCGCAGTGAAACCCTGTCTTCAAAAAAAGTAAAACGAATGAGATAAAAGCATAAGGGGAAGATTTTCAAGACTGTGCTCAGGGGACGACATTATTTTTAAAGAAACAGGCTTCTGGGTAGTTCTTCTTCTTTTTAATTGCTTTCTTTTCCAAACATTCCTGCATTATTTGTATAGCTCCCTATGCTGGAGCCCCACTCTCTTTTCCAGTGAGGACAGAAGGCGCGGAGTAGGCACTTTGGTGGTGACATTCTACAGCCCCGATCCTGAGAAAGTCAGAACCCCCTTCTTCCACTGGTTTTAAAAATGATCACAGATTTTGATCAGTGGGCAAGCTTAAGAGATTTGTTCTAAAATACCAGAAACAGCTGTTTTCAAATATCTGCTTTCTGGACCGACCTGGAAAAAGCAGCTGGATTGTTGGGGTGTCAGGCTTCCTCACCCATATGGTATGAGTAGGAATTTAGGGTTTCTTTGGAGCTTGGGGTGAGCAGGAGAGGAGGGTGACTTGCAAAATTCTGAATGGAGCCAGCCCTGGCTTCTTTTGTCTGCACACCCAGCAAGATGTGCACCTCCCAGGCCCATTGCTGCTTCCTGCTGCTTCCCGGGACCTCCTGGGGTCCCCGAAATGCATGGCTCTAGTGCTGTTATGGGAACTGTAAGAGACTATAACTTTCAATTAAGATGACATGCAGAACGCTTAGTTCTTTCTTGATCCCTTATGGAAAGTACTTGGCAGATGCGAGCCGGAGCTGAGGCTTTTAATCAATTGATCAAGGAACACTGTGGAGCTCCTACTGGGAGGCCCGAGTGGAGCTCTGCTTCCCAAGGGTTGATCAGGGAATATTGCTGAGTGCCCATTCCGAGTGGAGCTGAGTGCGTGATTTGAGCTGGAGGGCCGTGTAAGTGCACTGAGTGGATCTTTGAAGCCCCTCCCTCCCTTCTGTTGCATTGTGTTGCCTGAGGGAGGACCACAGAGGTCATAGGAACCACACGGCAAAGTTTGTACCCCATGGTTAAGGAGCCCTCCAAGGCATGAGAGCCAGCTGCCTCAGGCATTTCTGGTCCGAGGAATGCCCTGTAAAGGCTTCTCTGCTTGATGATTTGTGGGGAGTTTGAATGGAGGAGTAGGAAAAGAAAGGGACCTGGTCTTTTGGTAACTTTAGCGCAGCTCCAGCTCAGAAAAGAATAATGAAGTGCCCGAGGACACTGATGGTCTTGGAGGATTGGCCACTGCCCAAGCCCGTTTTCTGACAAAGAGATCACTGATGCCTGCATTCTCCCCAGAGCATCCAGTTAGTTAGCTTGCCGAGAGAGTGGTACACACTGCAGCCAACCTCGTCTGACCTGTGGGGCTCCTGATGCCAGCAGCAAGAAGCATCGTTTTGAGAGTCCCTGCAAGGTCCGTCATGGTCACCCTCTCCCATGCTTACAACGGTCCTAGAATAGTGGGGATTGGGGGCACCGCTTTACAGGTGGGGAAACTGAGGCACAGAGAGGAACATGGCTACCAGATATTGGACCACTTGGCAAGTTTCAGGCTTGTTGGTCCTTTGGAAGAGAATGCCACCTTTGGAAGGAAAATGTGGCTACTGTGTTAAAATGCATTGTTGTAAAGGGCTGCCCAGGCAGTGGTGGAGCCCCAGCCCCGTCCCCCATCAGCCTCTTTGTTCTCCACACCCAGCAGGCCTGCAGTCCACAGGCAGAGGACAGGTAATGAGTGGGTGGTGGTGGGGGAGGAAAGGGAGGAGTAACCGGTGGGATGGCTTTCCCCATTTAGAAACGGACAAGCAACGGAACAGGAGGAAACAGCCTTCCCAGGAAATGGTGACTGTAAGTGGGGACAGTGTGGGAATCTCAGGCATTCCGGCTAAACCGAAGGGGGGTCACAGAGCTCCCCATGGCTCGGCTAGCAAGTTGCCTAAATGATGATGCATTTGCCTGTGCACAGGGTTGCCTCCTGCGTGCTGCCACTTGCCCTCCCCACCCTCTCGTGCCTGTGTACCCACAGTGCACAGAGACACTTATCTTTGCCCCGACAGCCTTATCTTTACTCCTGTGGGCCAAGGAATCAGGAAGACAGATTTAGCGATAAAGATGCAGATTCCTGTGGGTGATGAGGCTGCCCAGCAAGAGCCTCAGGTGATCCTGACCACTTAGGCAGTTAAATCTTGAGTGTGTCTTAATGTTCTATTTATTGGTTTAGTAAACTGTTTATTCCGCCCCCGCCCCCCACCTCCACCCCTGACTCTCAGCTTCATTGGGGAGCTCTCTTCCAAGATAATGGACAGCCACAGTCCCTTTAAGTCACAGCACCAGTTTGCTGTCCCAGGCTGGCCTCAAATTCTGTATGTCACCAAGAGTCACAGGTGTGTGCCATTATGTCTGGTTTTATGTGGTGCTGGGGATTGAACTCAGGGCTTCAGTAAAGCTAGGCAAGCCCTCTACCGTCTGAGCTCCATCTCCATTGCCCCGTTACTGCCTCTGGAGCTACAGAGATGAGCGTTGAGGTATATTCTGCAGTGGAATGACCTCCTAGAGGTTTGTAGTTCTGCAAACTAGAAAGCCCTGGATGGATGATCAACAGTGTTTTTCTTGGACATCACTCTCAAGTCCTGGCTTGACTTGGAGACCTGCCCGGAGCAGTAACTAGCAGCAGTGATTTCTGGAGCTGCCATGTGGTGTGTCTCACTCCCTTCTATGGTGAGACCAGTACTGGGAGCAGCTAGCTGTCTTGGTGAGGTGCCGATGGGAGCCTCCCTGTTCTGGGTAACCCTCCGTTGGGCTTGTGGGCTTTACTTCATCCGTGCACTACCAAAATTAAAAGATTTATTTTATTTATGAGTCTGTATTTGTGTATCCTAAAGGTACTCAGTTACACCACCAAATACAGGTGTTTGCCAGTCTCTCCATGTGGGTGCTGGGAACAGAACTCAAACCTCTGGGAGAGCAGTAAGCACCCTTAACTGTTGAGCCATCTCTCCAGCCCCACTATTTTAATAAAGATGCACTGTGTATTACAGCGCTACACAGCCGAGCACCCCGTGATTTTGATCCCCTGCCATTCCCAAGGCTTTTCACACATAGGCAGACTTCTAAGTAGGAATTTCCACAGCCCCTGAAACAGGGGGTGGGAAAGTCCTCAGGAATAATCCTTGCATCACCTGCCTCCTGATGGCCTGGGGTGCTGGTGAGAAAAAAAGTAGATTCCTGTTGTCTCTCTTCCAGACAAATTCTCTGAGGGCAGGGCCACCCAGTCTCTGCACCCACGGTGGCTTGTCTGCACAAGGGGTCTGAGAAATGGGAGGCACTGGTGTAGAGAGGCAGGTGCTGGAGGACGGAGCGCTATGTATCAAGTTCCTACCTGGCTCACTTCCGGTGCTCTCCGGGAAGCTGTGAGACTGAGTTGCAAAGATACTGGCTGTTCCCATGTCAGCGCTCTCTGGGGCCTTTATGAGCCTTGCCAGTTGGGTGGTCCAGAGAGAGGAGTGTGGTCCTTTTTCGTTCCCATTAGTTTCTGTCTGCTTCAGCCCTCACGGTGTTTAGGAACCAGAAGCTAGCACGAAGTGAAAGGATTTAGTTCCAGAACAATCTTTGCCGGCACAGGATTTGACCTGTGAGGTTTTTCAACAGAGAGCCAGGTTAGATAAGCACGTGACTCAGCCGCTGGTCAACAAGAGAGTGACAAACAGAAGAGCAGTGGGGGGGGGGGCAGAAGGGCATGGGGTCACCCCAGGGCAATCTAGGTGCAGGCGGGATCTGGTGGAAAAGCAGCTCTAGAGTTAGCCTGGAGTTCATTCTGAGGACTGACCAAGCTGGGGGAGCAAGAATCCCCCACACGGCTCAGTGTTGCTCACAGAGAATGCCTTTTGGAGGGCTGGTATTCGACAGCCCAGAGCGCACAGCTGAGGCTACTGACTGTCACGGCCAATGGTGACCACCAATACTAGCTTCAGAGGCCGGTTTCCACAGCTCCAGCAGTGTGACCGCATGGGGGCGTGAACATGAGTGCTAGGAATATTTACGCTATAAAATCTCCAGATTTCGGATATTTAGGAAGAGAAAGGGACCCAGTGGGGAGGAGGAAAGGAAGGTAGAAGAGGGTCAATGTGATCAAAGTTCATTATCTTCATGTATGGAAACTGTCATAGTAAAAGCCCATTGTTTTACATAATTATTTATGCTAATTAAAAAAAATCTCACTGTTCCCCCGAAACAGTATAACGTAGTAGCTTGAATAGATATAGTGGCAACAGACTTGGCTTCAGTTCCTGTTCTGGTCCTTACCACAACTTCTGGAAGGCACTTAACCTCCGTGAGCCTCAATTTTTTTCATCTGTGAAATGGGACAGTAATACTGGCCTCAGAGCCATTTGTTAGAATTGAATGGAGCTAATCCAGTCAAGCTCTCCACAGTGCTGTGTGGCTGGGCCAGAGCAGGGGGAGCTGGCCGCATTACCCAGAGCCCTGGATGAAGAGCTAGATCCTCTGATATTTGGTTGTCTGACTTGAACCACACACAGCTAACCAGAGCACTTCTCTTCCTATTGAACAGGCTAGGAACGGAGGTATTGTCGCTAGAAAACTGCCTGCCGTGGGAAACCCTTTGTTCCTTGAAGGAATTGTCCATGGCTTATCCAAGGGAGGGGTTCCCAAGATAGGAGTCTGCCCAGAGATCTGCCATTCCGTTGTTTTGTTTTAGGGCTTTGTTGTTGTTGCTAAGTAGTAGGTTAATAGGAGATAGACGTTCAGCGAGGAAGAGGCTTGGTCGTGTGCTGCTCCTGGCTCTTTTATTCCCCTTTCTTCAGGACGGCATACTCTCTGTCCCAAGGTCCAGACTCCGCTGTTGCCATTGGCTAATAATGGCCACTGTATGTTGGGTGCTCCCTCCACACCCTTGTGCTGGGCACACGCACGTTCCCTTGTCTGTGTGGCATCCTCATGGCCCCCATTCTGTTTCCCACAAAGGGAAACTGAGGTCAAGTTCCCTGCACAAGCTCACACATCTCATGGGCAGATCGAGAGCTAACTGGCTCTGCACCCAGAATGGGAAACCTTGGGTATGAGGGGAGGTGGCAGTGGGAAAGACTGTTGTCAAATGGCACATGGGGACAGGAGGCCGAGGAAACCCGGATGGGATGTTCGGATGCTGGCCACTGCTTATTGACCCGCCTGTGACCTCTAGGGCTTGGCCACTGTGGCTGATTCCTTTTGTAGTTTTAAGACTTAACAACAGGGTGTCCTCCCACTGTCTCTGGAGGACCACCCACAAAGTCCCTCTGGGGTGCCAGTGTGGAAAGCCTGCTTTTCTCAGGTGGCCTGAAGACACCCCCCCCCCACACACACAGGGTCATTTGTTTGTTTCGCCTTCTTTGTTCCTATGGGTGTCTTTGAGCTCAGCCAAAACCTACAGGAATGGCTTTCATGTTGGGTTTGTAAGAATGAGAAGTAAATGATTCTCTGTCCGGGTTTAGAATTTCCTCTTTTCTGTTCTTGTCCCCCAAAGTATAGGGTGACATTGTGTCCCAGATTTTTTTTTTTTATTTTGGCCAGACCAAAGTTTAGATATGATGCAGTGTTCTTCCAGTAATAAAAAAATTCTAATTAGCTTAGGCAAATGATAACCAAATCAACTGAGTAATTATTATAGTGAAATATGCCTCAGCCATAGTATTTCTAAAATTAGGCTCCGAAAAAAAAAAAAGTGATCATTGTTGGTGGAGGAGTGGCCAAGTCTTTGTTTTGGGTTTTAAATTGTCAGAAAGGAAATACTAAGTAGGGGATTCAAGATAATCTTACTCCTTGCAGGGCTGTGGGGATGGGTAGCAACGGAGGATGCCATGTGTACAGGTGGGGGTGGGGTATAGGTGTAGGCATAGGATTTCCCTAACATCAAAATAAAATTTATGTTTCGGTGAGCTAGAGAGTAATGAACTTGGCAGAAGTTTGATATCTGATGACTGGATTTCTCCCCAGGGAGAGAACACGAGAGAGACACAAATCTCCACGGAGTAAAGATGGCAGAGGGTCAGAAAAGTCTGTCACTATCCAGGCTCCCACCGGAGAGCCCCTGCTGGCAAATGACTCTGTCCCCACTGGCGCAGAGGAAGTTCAGGTAAGGATCAAAGGCACCTCCGTGGGCAGGCTGCCACTCGGCCCCGCCTCCCCTCTGCAAACGTTTTTTTTCCTATGTCTTGTTGCAGTAAGTTCTCTTGGGTTTTTAATTTTTATTTTTCTAACATCTTAATGAGTTTATCTATTTTTCTGGTTTTCCTGCTGGTCTAAGAGACATGTCCTACCATTGGGCCGCTTGGGGTCCTTCTGAAGTGTGATTGGTGGCCTCCCTTGAATGATGTTGGGAAGAAGCCAGCTTGGCTGATGACAAGTCAGAAATGGGAAAAGTTCCAGGCAAGAGTCCCTGGAGACTCATTCCGAAATGGAATGGAACTGGAGAGGGCGGGAAACTCCCTCCCCAAAAAACACCCAAGGAATGCTTGACAATGACGAGAGAAGACAGCCTAGAAACTCGGAATATGAAGAAATCAAGTCCTTGGCTCTCGGATGGCAAGCATGGAAATCTGAATGAATGGGAATCTAGAGTCAAAGATCAGAATCAGAAATATGTTCAGCAAACTTTGGGGTTAGTAGCTGTGGTCTTTGGGGCGCCTTAATGTCAAGGCTATTGGTTGGTGCTGCATAAATTGGAGAAGGGGTTTCCTCTGGCAAGACCCCACAGCTTCTCTCCTTCAGAACACAGCCACTCAGGACTGCAGGAGTTCAGGTTTACTAGGCCTGGCCTGTTTCAGAAATATTAGCTTTAGGATCTCATATGAAGTCAACCAATTTTAAAATATCAACACTTTATTACTTTAAAAAAAATGTGTGGGATTTCTGGCGGGGAGGAGGCAGAAATCTTTAATAAATAAATAAATTAAAAATAAAATAAAATACTTAAAAAATAAATAAAAAAAGAAAAAAGAGAGAGAGAGAGAGCATCTCTGTGGTCTTCCTGACCTTGTTCCAGTGACTAAAAAAAAAAAAAAATGTGTGGGATCTTTTGGAGTTCCTACTGTCTGGCAGCCTACTTGATTTAAATAACCATCTGAGCTATACTCAGAAGTATGTTTGCACACACACACACACCCATGTCTGAAATATTGCATGCCCAGCCTTGCCTCACACAAACAAAGCAATGCACAAATTCACAGCCATAAAGATATAGGAACAGAGATAAGCATATACCCATGCACACCTGTAGGTACCCACAGATAGGCATTTATAATCAGATAGGAACCCTGAAACTGCAATCCCTTCAAGGCTACAGATGCCATTGGGACTGATAACTATGCTTCCCCACTGAATGTGGGGTTTGTTCAGTAGCGAGCAAATTCTTTTAATACTGTTTGCTGCTTGCTTTGGTTCTAAGAAGACAGATGGATGGATGGATGGATGGATGGATGGATGGATGATGGGAGGATGGATAGATGGTGGATGAATGGGTGATGAATGTGTATGTGGATGGATGGATGAAGGATAGATGTGGTCAGTCTTATGACTGGATCATCCTTAAAAGCCTCATGGGTCAGTTTCCACCAGAAGTGGATTCAGAGGTGCCAGTAACCCACCGTGTAGGCTTTTCCTTCTTTGTACCCTGAGCTCTTTGGGAAGCTGTTGATGTTTTCAGCAGGATGGTGTGATGGGAAGGACTTTTGGAGGTTGTGTGTTTCAGCAGCCATGTTAACTTTGGGAACTACAACTTTCGTTCATCTCAGCTTCTTTACCAAAAATCTCGGGAACTCGATTGGCGAAGTTCAGATGCATTTTTCCTCCCTGAAGACCTCAAATTTGAGAGACGCCTTTGTACAACTATACTTTTTTAGACAGAGATGTGCATGGGTTTGTAAAATGAGCAGGCAGGAAGTTGTGTGCACAGCCGAGTCAGAGCAGTGCTGTTACACAACAAAATGTCCACATGACATCAGTACTATTACCTCAGCAGGGCTATCAGTCACGTGTGCAGAATCCAGCTTTTGTCTTCCCGAGACAGTGCTCCAAGGCCAACTGTTTCCTACAGCCTGTGAATTTGTCTTATATTGCAGCAAGTTGTATGTCTTTCTGCTTTGTTTTCTCCTGCTGGTGTATTCTTTCTTAACTGACCTAAATTCACACGCAGAAATCAAATCATTCTCAAGGGTATACTTTGATGGTTTCAACAGATGAACCCACACCCTTCGGCTCAGAAAATTCTCCTGGCTCTTCCTAGTTGATCTGCACTGCCATCCCCTCCTCTCCAGGGCAACCGCTATTTTGATTTCCATCTCAGTGAATTGGTTTTGCCTGTTGGAGAGTTGAATATAATTGGAATCATATGAGTTTTTCCCCACTCAGCATGATGATTTTGATATTTATCCATGGTCTATGTGTTTCAACAGTTCACCCTTTATTATTTTTGCTGACTAGTATTCCAGTGAATTGACCACAGTTTGTTATCTGTTCTGCTGGCGGGTGGACCTTGGAGGTATACACATTCTATAATGGATTAAGCTCTTATGAATATTTTCATAAGTTTTTTGTGGACATATTTCCATTAACTTTTGGTAAAACCTAGGAGTCGAATTGCTGGGCCGTGTGGTAAATATATATCTAAATTCCTGTGAAAGTTTCAGGCCGTTTTCTGGCAGTGGTAAACCATCTTAAACCTCCACCATCAATGCCTGGCTGCTTCTGGCCATTGTCTGTGGTCATTTCTCTCTAACACCCCATAATACCTCTGACTTCCCAAGTTGATAACCTATGTGTTCCTAGATTAAAATCTTTACTACTCACCCCTAGTATTTGTTGATGTGTTCATAAATTTATGATTTTTTAAATGATAAAACAATATTTCTTAGCCTGGATCTTTTAAACATTAAATATGATGTTCTTATTGATTCTTTAAGAATTTTACACATGCATACAATTTATTTGATCATATTCACTCCCCCCAATAACTTTGCCCACATCCACTCTCAACTTCTCACCCCTCCCAACTATACATCTTTTTCTTTAAAGAACTTACCTAGTCCAGGATATGTGTTTGCGTGAGTCATTCCCTGGAGTGTTTTCAATCTGCTATGGGCCAAACCTTGAAACAAACAACTGACTCTCTCACCTCCAGAATCCATTAGCTGCCCAGAGCTCCTCAGTTAGGAGTGGGGACTCGTGAGCCCCTTGCCTGCTCTGTGCTGGAATGTTGGCTGGCTTGATTCTGTCTAGTCAACACAACTCTGTGAGTTCATGAGTACAGGGTCCTGTCGTGCTCCAGAGATGCTGTCATCCTGTTTTCTCCCTGATTTCTGGCCATTACAGTCTTTGCTTCCCCTCCCCTGCAATGGTCCCTGAGCCTCATACAGAAGGGGTATGATACAGATGTCCCGTTTGTGAGTGAGGCACATTTTGGTTTTGCTCTAGTTCCGAATTTCTGTGTTAATTACCATACACACACACACACACACGCACACACACACACACACACCCTTCTGATGAGGTCCTAGAGGTAAAGAGATGCGACTTTAGAAGGCACTTTGATATTACATCCATTTAGCAGAATAATAGCAGTGGTGTCCCCTTGAGGTCTGTGATCTCCCCAACCATGGGTTCTTGGCCACATTGGCTTTAAGTCCAATCAGAAACTAGTTGGTTACCATCATAGCATTCATGCCACTATTGCGGCCATGGGCCTCTCTTCCTACACTGGCCATTATTATAGCTCAGAGAGTTCACAGCTGAGTCAAACTATTGATGATTCCCCCACCCCCAACTCCCCAATGGCCTGCACAGCATCTTCTGTACTAGAAAAACTAGCCAGCAGGGAGGATTCTTTGTCAGTGCCTACTTGGTTTTCCCATTCCCTGTGACCAAAGGATGTGATGTCTTAGCAGTAAGGGTCTTACCATCAGCTTCTGCTGGGCACACACATACCCAGCACTGGGCTTTTTATTTGGTAACCCGTGGCTTCTGGGAGGAGCTTGATGCCTTGTGTAGGATGATTACAACTAAACTCTTTTATATGAATAAACGTGTTTGTGAAGTTTATAAAATAATAGTTATCCCCCCCCCCCACTTAGACTTCCCTTTCCCTCTCCCCTTCCTATTGCCTGTGTCCTACACACCCCCTCCTTTAAGATCCTTCTTCTTCCTCCCCACCAGTGGTCCCTCTCTGATGGGTACTCCAAATGAAACACACAAATCCAAAGATTCACTGCTAGGATCCACAGATGGGTGAGAACGTGGTTTGTTTGGTTACCAGTGATGATGCCGCTGTTTTATCCATGCACTGAAACTACACCTGGCATAAGCTGATGTCTTCATTCCACCACTTTGCTACTGTATACGATTTAAGTTTTTCCAGTTAAATCATAATGCGTGGAACTCACATGGTCCCTGGTGCCTCCTAACTCTGTTGTGCCCTGAGATGGAATCCTAGTTGCCAGAAAAACCGTGGAAGTATTTAACAGACTCTCGTTGAAGGAACAGACCAAGCGCTCCCACTAGCAGCTACCTAGAAGACTAAAGGAAGAAAGCAATGGGATTAAAGATAGAATAACCATAATAACATGCCATGCCCCGATATTCCTACGCCCTTGCTGTTTAGTTTATCATGAAAACATGTTTCAGAAAGAACTTTTGAGCTGATCTGGCCATAGATAGAGTTCTGGATTTTCTTTACTTAATCAATGAGAAATGTTATCAAAGAATTCTTATTGCTACTCCTCACTGAAGTAAATCCTATAAATGTCATACAGAAGTTTAGATAATGTGTGATGTGATACACATTCCGTTTTTATGCCCTCTGCTCTTCAGAGCTACTGGAGGCGAGATTTGGGCTTTGTAAGCCTAGAACTTAGCTGGGGGCGGGGTGCACTGGTTTGTAGTAGTGGGTGACAGGGGCGGGGCGCACTGGTGTGTAGTAGTGGGTACTCTCCTGTAACAGCTTCACTGTAGCTTAGTCTAACAACTGCTAGTCAAGTCGGAGCAGAAAGGCCAGGCCCCTGGGCTTCTCAGGACTTTCCAACCTGAGGGATGACAGGGCATCATAGTGATGGATCACCCAAACAAACTCAAAGGTTAGATTGTGTTTTCTGTGTTCAAAGGACAAATATAGAATCTGTTTTGAAAATGTCAGTAAAAATCGCTAAAGTTTAAAAACGTCCCCGTATTAAAAGCTGATTCTAGGGGCTGGAGAGATGGCTCTTCCCGAGGACCCAGTTTCAATTCCCAGCACCCACATTAGCAACTCACAACTGTCTGTAACTCCAGTTCCAGAGAATCTGGCATCCTCACACAGACACACATATAGACAAAATACCAATGCATATATAATAAAAAATAAATCATAAAAATGAAAAGCTGGCAGTACTTCTGCTTCTGAGAAGGTCGGATAACCGAAGTGTCTTTCTTTTCTGTTTTCTATTTCTATGGTTTTTTTTACAAATCCCCCTCTCTGCCTTCTCTGCCATCAGGATGACAACTGGGGAGAGACCACCACAGCCATCACAGGTACCTCGGAGCACAGTATATCCCAAGAGGACATCGCCAGGATTAGCAAGGACATGGAGGACAGCGTGGGGCTAGATTGCAAGCGCTATCTGGGCCTTACTGTCGCCGCATTCCTTGGACTGCTCGTGTTCCTCACCCCCATCGCCTTCATCCTGCTGCCCCCAATCCTGTGGAGGGAGGAGCTGAAACCCTGTGGCGCCATCTGCGAGGGACTCCTCATTTCTGTATCGTTCAAACTGCTTATTCTGCTCATCGGAACCTGGGCACTCTTCTTCCGCAAGCAGAGAGCAGATGTGCCGCGGGTATTTGTGTTCCGAGCCCTTTTGTTGGTCCTCATCTTTCTGTTTGTGGTTTCTTACTGGCTTTTTTACGGGGTCCGCATCTTGGACTCCAGGGACCAGAATTACAAGGACATCGTGCAATATGCGGTCTCCCTCGTGGACGCGCTGCTTTTTATCCACTACCTTGCCATTGTGCTGCTGGAGCTGCGGCAGCTACAACCTATGTTCACACTGCAGGTGGTCCGCTCCACCGATGGAGAGTCCCGCTTCTACAGCTTGGGACACCTGAGGTAAGGGGCGTGCACACCGAGCAAAAAGGATGACCTATAACTAGAAGACAGCAGGTCCTCGGCCGGCCCGGCTGAGATGCAGTCCTAGATATAAACGCTACAACTGGGGCCGGACTCTCTGGCTCTAGTAGGGGCTGTGTGAGGTCAGGGGTCTCCATGCCTTCACACTGGGGCTCTTGACTGTGTTCAGAGTTTTATCGGACTCATTCCCTACCTCTGGCAGTTTCCAGAGTAGCAGAGAAAAGATAGGCATAGTGACAGCTACCTACCTTGCCGGAAAACTTGGCTTATGGATGATGGATAAAGTGACTATTCCATTTTGTCCAAAATGATGCTTCAGGTACTTGCTATACCCAAGTTTTGGAATCATCCTAGCTGTCCACTGGCAGATGAATGAGTAAAAAAATGTGGTGTGTGTGTGTGTTAGAATTTTATTTAGTTATAAAGAATGAAATTATGTTATTGGCAGGAGAATTGACAGAATTGGGGGTGATTGTGTTAAGCAAAAGTAAGCTAGACCTACAAAATAGGTAATTCCAAGGATGGGAATGGTTTGGTTTTTGTTTGTTTGTTTTTATAAAGGAAAGTAAGCACTCTATGCTGGTTATCACTGTGGAACCTTGTGATATTATTAATCCCAGTGTTTTGGATGCAGAACTGGGGATAGAGGGTGTAAGTAACTTGCACAACATAGCATGTCCGCCTTATTTGGATTCCTCCCATGTCCTGGGGCTGAATTGGTGATCCAGTTATGACATCTCTCCTTCCCTGTAGCAGCTTACTCTTCTGTTTGTTTCCTTCCGTAAATTGTGAGATCTCTGAGACCACAAGCCGTGTCTTACTCCTTCTGGCACCCTTGTTGCCTGGCATGGAGCATGGTACACAGTTGGCAGTCCTGTAGTCCTTGGGTGAGTGATCCAGTGTGGCGGTTTGAATGAGAATGAGCCCCATAAATGCCCATATATTCGAATGTTTGGTCCTCAGTTGGTAAAACGGTTTGGGAAGGATTAGGAGGTGTGGCCTTGTTAGAGCAGGTGTGTGGCTTGGAGGTTTCAAAACCCACGGCATTTCCAACCATCTGTCTCTTCTCTCTGCCACTGCCTGAGGGAGACGTGAGCCCGGAGCTGCATGCTCCCTGCTATGATGATCATGGACTCTCACCCTCTGGAACTGTGAACCCCCAAATTGAATGCTTTCTTTTATACATTTCCTTGGTTGTGGTGTCTCTTCACAGTCATAGAAAAATAACTAAGTCACCTACCTTGGATATCTGGCTTTAAAGTTTCACTGGCCTGAGCAGTAAATGCTGATGCATGTCACATGGCAAGCAGCCAGGACCGGTGAAGACACTTTGGTGGCTGTCAGACTGGCTTTGTCATTGTTTTGGCTACCCACAGAGGTGGCCCTGCCCCAGTTTGGAGTCAGATCCCACTGTCCAATCAATGTCACGTTGGCGTGTACTCGCATCCATGTCTCTGCCTGAGGACTAACTGGTTTAGTGTTCAAGGCTGCAGCCACCATGACTGATTCTCAGAGAAGTTTCTGTTTGGATGAGTGAGCCGTGCAGTGTACGTTGGTGTTTCAAATCCTCCAAGGGTGCAAGTAAAGCTCCGGATGCAAATAAATCAGTAGGGCACTGGAACCTTAGAGAGCTTTCTTCTCTTTGTACTCGAGAGGGACCCCCATGATTATTCCAAGCCCAGAGTTTCCTGCAGCTCCCAGGCACTTGGAAAGAGGCTAACATATGGCTTTTAAGTGGGCAGTTGCTGTGCCAGGCCTGAAGATAGGGGACTGGGGCACAGGAGAACAGGGGGTTTCCAACAGGGCAGCTACAAAGCCTATTGGGAAACAGTCTGGCTCTGAGGCGAATTTTGCCGAAGTCATCACTGTGCCGAGAAACCTGTGGTCCTGGAGCTGGGGAGCAGCATTCGGGAGTGTGGCAGCCGTAGGCTGTGAGTGAGACCAGATACAGCTTTGTGACTCGGCCTTCCTTCTGATCAGGTGCTGTAATTCCCATTTGCACAGGGAAGGGTGAACTCTTCCTCACCGTAGGCCAGTCCAGGCTGCTGGGACAAATGGCTCCTCCTGGGTTCCCACCCTGCTCTGAGACAGGTTGACCTCAACTGCACGTGGGACCTGGGTACTTATGGAAGGGGCCAACCCAACAGCCTCTAGAAAGTAGGAAAAACAAAAAAACCCAGAAACTGACAAGCAGCTTTGGTATCTAACTGCTTAGCTATGTGGGTAAGGGGCAGAACTGGTGGGAGAAGCCAGACAGGAAAACTGCAAGTTTCTGCCAGGCTTGGAGGGGAGCATTTGAGTGGGATTTCTTCCCTGCGGCTCCTCCCTCCCCCTCCTTTATCAGGGCATTTTTGTCCCTTATGTGGTGATTCCGAATTCTGAGGTGGAAGGAGAGGTGTCCCATCTCTCTTTCTGATAGAACCTTGGTCAGGGCTAGGTGTCCTGTGACTACCAGGCTCAGAGAGCTGAAGCAGGGTTGGCCCCTCCCCCTGGCACGGTGCTGGTCTTATCGCCTGCGCCTGCTGATCCATGGGCTAAATCCAGTCCAAACCCAGCAGTGGCTGGAACAATCACTGGGCCAGAAATATAACTTCTGAGCTCTTTTGTGAATTTTCAAGACAGGAGGGAAGCGGGGAGCTGGATGGACAAAGCAAGCTCCCTACGTCAGAATAGCAGGTCTTAGCCAGACCCAACCGAACCCCAGGCCCTTCCGTTTTCCCTTTATGCAAAGCCTTTGCAGTGCAGAGTGACCTATTCCGCTTGTGGCCGAGCAATGGGGAGCTCTTTCTTCCCTGTTCAAAGATGGTTTTCCTGAATGGGCTGAGCTATTTTTGAGAGTGTTCAAAAGAATGCCTCCTCCTCAGGTTCATAAAGGAAATGGTCTTGTTAGCGCTGGTAAAAGGCCCCGGCTGTGGCTTCCCTCGTGGGCAGGGATCGTTTGGGGTTTATTTGAAAACCTTCCGAAATGGGAGAGATCATTGTTGCGGGACGTGAAGTTCCAGAAATAGATGTAAGATGTGCCCTAACCTTTAACTAATGCCTTGGGAGCTACTAGGGCTTTTCATGCTTGCTTAATTTACCTCACCTCTGGGGGTCAGAGCTGGTGGGACTGTGGCATACAGCTTTTCCCACTGAGGGCAGGTTAAGGGACCTGTTTGTGGTCACTGGCAGGCAGCAAGACCTATGTTCTCTGTGGCACCTGAGGTGGGTGTGGAGGTCAATGTCAGCTGCTCGTACACATTCCACTGGCCCAATTCTCACAGTGATTTGATAAATTTTCTTTAACTTTATTAGAAATGTATTTTTTAAAAGCTGACTTATGAGGGGAGTAACACAGAAGAATATGGGAGACAGGTTTTAAAATGACCGTTACTAACTTCAATATTTTCTGTGTCTTGAAATCTTTAAAGCAAAACTCCATAAATATTGGAGCAGGCACTGATGTAGTTGACAGCAAGTAGCTACCTAGCTGGCTCTCAGCCGTCAGACGCCTTCTCACCTTTGAATACAAAACTCAGTTTTTAGGACAGTCCTGTGGGGGAGAAACTGTCTTCTTCACCGGTAGATGAGGAAATGGAGGCACGGAGGCATTTGCCATTGTGAGAGACAACATTTGAGCCCCACGGTGTGGTTTCAGAATGGCCTTAACCACTCCTGGTACTGGCCCTAGACGGAGGTTTTGTGCTCACGTTCGTGGTCCTGCTGTAAGAGCACATAAGGGACTTGCAAGCACCCTGTGTGGGCTTAGTGTACGCCTGGCAGGTGTTAGCTGATGCCGTGGGTGCTGCTGTATTCGTCCGGCTCTTTGGAGAGGATGCAGATGTAAGACTGGCTTTTCTCTCTGGTCCATTGGCTCCAACAGTCCTTTAATTCACCAGCTGACAAAGGCTGGGCCTTGGGGCTGCCGCAGTGTGTTTGAGGCTCTGAATGGACCCCCTTTTTACCTTCTCTACTTTACCTGCTTCAAGGATGCCTTTGCCCTGGTGCTGTGTTATAGCTAGCATAAAGCAACCAACATTTCATTTCTAACAGTTCTGCAGCATGGGATGGGCTCAGCTGGCTGGTTCTCCCGTAGATCTTGCCTGGGTCCCTATGCAATTACGCACACATATGAGCCAGCATGGCTGTGCCTTGCTTTCTTTCTGTATATCCCGAGACACTCTCCATCTCCTCATGGACTCTTTATTGCTTCTGCGTCAGAATCTAGATATCCATGGCAGCTCAAGGATTCAAAAGATATCCAAATAGTTCTCAGGCACTGAGCCCGGCATCACTTCTGGTGTGTTCTTTCTTGGTGAAAGCAAGCCCAGATATAAAGAGTTTGTGTTGGCCCGGTTTGAGCATGTTGTCAGTCATGGTGGGGTAGTCATGGCTACAGGAGCTTGAGGTGAGTGCTCCCATGGTATCTACAGTCAGGAGGCAGAGAGAAATGGATGCTGGTGCTCTGCTCACTTTCTCCTTCTTCAGCCCAGGACACCAGCCCTTGGTGAACCTGTAGTAATAAGGAGCGGCGGCGGGGCTGCATCCCCAACACCCCAGCCGCCTGCTTGGCTAGCTTATGCCCCGAAATAATTACACGGACACAGTATTCTTTTAATCACTGCTTGGCCCTTTAGCTCTAGCCCTTACTGGCTAATTCTGATATCCCGATCAACCCATCTCTAACAATCTGTGAGCACCAGTCTTACCGGGAAGATTCTAGCCTAAGTCCATCCTGGGTCGGAGCTGGGGCATGGCGTCTCTCTGAGGCATCTGCTCCAGAGAGGAGAGCTGTGGAGTCTGATCTCACTTCCTCTTCCTCCCTGCATTCTGTTCTGTTTACTCCACCTACCTATGTTCTAACCAATAAAATGGGCCAAGGCAGTTCCTTTATTAGCTAATGACCTTCCTCCATCATGAACCCAATCTACTTCCTCTCTCATAGCCCTGTCTAAATAATCTCTTCCAGGCTTATCTCCTAGGATCTCCTGGATTCTGTCAACACCTACCACCCCAGGCTCCTCTTTCCCAGTCTGCTAGACTTTATTTTGCATATAGCTCTGATATTAATTTCTCTATGTTAAAGGACTAGAAGTAGGTTACAAGTGGGGACAAAGTGCTTCTTTGGGGTGCTGCACAAATATGAATACCTTGTTGATAATCATTGTCAGGAAGAGAGAAAAGGAACGCACGGATGTCCATGCAACTCCCAGCAAGCACCCTGTAGCTTTTAACTGTCTTTTTCAGTGCTTCATTCACTAAGACTATGAGTACTTTATAAATTGCCAGTGAACATGAACCTCTTCGTCACAGGGCTGGTACCTAACCAGAGAACCTTCTATGCTTTATAAGAAGTGGTTCTGGAATCGCTTTCTAAATCATAGCAATATATGAGTATATACAGCTGTTGGATGGCTTTGTTGAAAAGGTGGTTGGTTTTATGTTCCTTCTTCCACACATACAGTAATGCCCTTGCCCCTAATGTGGCAGTATGTGGAGATGGGCCCTAGTGAAATGACTGGCTCATTTGAAGCCATAAGCTAAGAATCTAAATAGGATTAACGTCCTTATGTACAGGGATACCAGAACACCTTACTCTGTTTCCACGTGCACACAAACACAAGCCATGTGAGATAGTGAAGACAGCCATCTGAAAGCCAGGACAGGAGCGCTCACAGGAACCGAATTGACTGAAACCTTGATGTTGGCTTCCAGGCCTCAAAACTGTGAGAAAATGATTTATGTCGTGTAACTTACCTGGGCTCATCCACGTTATCATAGGCAAGGCTAAGATGGGATTATTATCAGAACTGGCAATTTTTGACACTAAAACGCAGGAATCTGTGGGGTCAGTAAGCACATTTTGTCCCTAGTGAAACAGGGTTGGTCTTGTCCTCTGGGTGGCTCATCCACTCTCTTCCAGGCTTGAGTAGGGGGCTTTGCTCTCCCTGCAAATTCTCTGCTTTCTAGCTAAAACAAGAAAGGGAGAGTCAGGCAGCCTGGGAAGGCTTGTGTCCCTGACTCTGACTCTGGCAGTAAACAAGCAGCCCTTCAGGCTGTAGGTCAGGCTCAGTCATGAAGCTGGCACCTGCCTCCCCTCCTACACTAGGGCCCAACACCAATGGTCTTGAAAGGCTGGTGAGGACCCAGAGCCATCAGCCCTGACACCAGGAGTGTTTTTAAATGCTTACTGCAGTCCTTGGCTTGTATTATTACTACCATGGTTTCATATAGAAATGAGTGTTTTCACTTGTAACTACTTTCCAATAACAATATTTCACCAGTCCCCATGCCCACTCCCTTAAAAAAACCAACGGCTAAAAATGAATGCAAGCTGAAGACTAGAGGGTGCGGGGTCCATGCAGGCTGTGCCGCAGGAGAACTTGGAGGCAGGCTCAGAGCTGCCGTTTGTGGTTTGGTGCTGTGGTGCCTCTTAAAAGTGGCTGTAATGGGAATGTAAGTTTCTGGACACTGTGGCGTTCTGTTTATACAGCTGCTCTCTGGCAGCCGTCACAGCTGGGGTGGCTTGCTGTGCATGGCGTCTGCCCACAGCCTCATGCCGAGGTGAGAGGACTCACCTCTCATAGGGCACAGTGCCCATGGAAGGGAAGCTGGTTTCCACTCCCTTGTCGGGGCGGTGGGAGGGGGGCAGGGGCTGTGGCAGTTGAGTATGCCTTCCTAAGGGTTATGCTTATATATGCCTTCCTAGGACCCATCCTGGTGTGGAAGGCCTCTGTGGGGACCATGTTTGTATGGAAGCCAACTGGTATTTTCCTAAGATCCATGCTAGATCCGTGAATTGCCTTCTTGGGACCCATGCTAATATAGACAGCCTACTCGGGGGCCATGCTGGCAAGGACAACCTACTTGGGGGCCACGCTGGTGTAGATAGCCTACGTGGGGGCCACGCTGGTGTAGACAGCCTACGTGGGGGCCACGCTGGTGTAGATAGCCTACGTGGGGGCCACGCTGGTGTAGACAGCCTACATGGGGGCCACGCTGGTGTAGACAGCTTACTTGGGGGCCATGCTGGCATAGACAACCTACTTGGGACCCATGGTGGCGTAGAGAACCTTCCCCATGACAGTGTGAGTATAGGCAGCCTTCCTGGGGAACTATGTTGGCTTCCTGAACAGGACGCCACCCCTTTCCCTCAAGGGCTCCTGTGGGTTGGTCCCACACTCCAGCTCCCGCCCATAAATACAGGTGTGATTGTGCTTGTCGGGACACCGCCGAGAAGGGAAGTGGTGCCTGGCGCCTCTGCCCTCTGATTCATTGGATGGCACTCAGCTCCGTTCCAGGTATAGCTTGGCCCTGTCTTGCAGTCACAAGTTCCGTTGGGTAGCTGTTAACTGTTGGAGCCCAGACTTAATGACCTGTGCTCCCATAGTCTTCCTAAAGCTAGGGGTGCCGATTGAGGAAGGTGGGACGGGAAGGCCAGCAGAGCCTCTCAGCTGTGTCTGTAGGCCTTCTTAGTCTCTGTCATGGCTGCTTTCAGACACGCTAGGCAGGCCCTGGTCTCTGATCCTGGGGTCTCTGGTGTTTTGTCTTTGTGTGATTCACACAGTAATGTGTCAAATTAAGAAAAGCCAGTTTCCAGATCGGGACTCTGGCCCAGACGGGACTGACAAACAGGTGACAGTGTGATGGGGTTCTTTTGTGTTTTTTGAGACGGTGTTTTTCTGTGTAGCTTTGGTGCCTATCCCGGAGCTAGTTCTGGTAAACCAGGCTGGCCTCAAACTCACAGAAATCCACCTGCCTCTGCCTCCTGAGTGCTGGGATTAAAGGTGTGCACCGCCACCTTTACCCGAACATGGTGGGGTTCTATGCTACAGCCTGAGGCAGAGCTACAGCCCTCTGGGAAGTTAGTGGCAGGGCCATGGGGCTTTCGTCTATCGGAACAGGGCTCCTGGGTACCAAATGCGAGAGGGCTCCAGTATCCCTGGCTCTGGCTGTGACTCATCGGAGGCTCAGAAGGAAAATGTCTATCAGTGCCTTCCCCACACTCAGAGCCCTACATAGGGTCATGCGTGATGACCAGGGAGGGTACACGCCCATGGCAGCTTCGTGTCATTTCTTTCCCGAGATCAGAACAAGCAGGTCTCTTTCACACGCCCCCTCCCAGTGTGCGCATGCTCTGTGTGTGGCTCCACTCGCGGTACAAAAGTGGCTATCTTTCAGAGTTTCGCTTTCATTATAAACTAACATGGCGACAGTAAAAGCGTGGGGAAGTGCTCAAGGTGCCCCCTACCCTGCACTTTGGAGACCATGCTGTGGTGACTCAGTTCTATTGGTTCTGTCTTGGCGGTCTAGTCTCGGTACCCCAGGCTTCTCATTGGCTCGCCCTTCCTTCACTAAGGACAGGATTAGCTGTGAGATTTGCCCTGCTCTGGTAGTCAGTGTGGAGGCCAGCAACGCTTTGCCGCTTGTGATTATTGATTCAAAGCTTCCACCTGCTTGCACTAGAAGACTTGGATCACCTGTGGATCCAGGCAGTGACAGACTGGGATTTCCTGCAGCCTCGCCAGACAGCCAAAGCCACTGATCAGCTTCCCCTTCAAGATAGGTAGTGTGTCTGCCTAGTGGTTAAAGATCGCAGGCAGCCTGGGTCCCAGACATGTGGCACAAGATGCCTTGTCCCAGAAAGCTCACTCTATCTCCTGGATAATAAACAGAAGCCAGTTCCAGTTGTTGCCCCTTCTGGTCTCTTGAGTTTCAAGGTGCCTGCTGCCTGTTATTTGGGAGGGACTTGATCTCAAGATAGCTTTGCAAATACAGACATCTTAATTAAACAGCAGAGAGGGTCTGGAAATGTAAACACTATTTGTGCCTGGCCAGGGCAGCAGCGGCACTCGTGGGCTAATTCTATTTGCTTCTCCGGGACTCACACAAATAGGGCTGCAAGCTGGCCCCAGCTGTGTCTTGCTAGAGCTCTGGGCTAGTGAGCTGCATGCATGCAGACTGATTCGGCTCTCATATATGTTTGCTGGGGAGAACTGGCCCTTGGCTGAATGGTGGTGCGGGCAGGGGGTGGGGGGCACTGACGGTTCTGTTCGTTACTTGTCTGGTTGTTGCTGTCAGATACCTAACAAAAGCAAGCCACAGAAGAAAGGCTTTGTTTGGACTCAGGATACAGCCCAGAGTTGTGGAGTCTTGGCAGCAGGATCCTTAGGTGGATATTGCATCCGCTGAGGGAGGTGAAGATCTGCTAAGTTCCTTCCTCCTTTGTGTGCGGCTCTTCCCAGCTCCCTTAACCTAACCTAGATCCTTTCTCACAGCTTTGTCTCCAAGTGATGCTCAGGTCCTTCCAAGCTTGCTGTCAGTATTAAGCACAGATGTCTTACCCTGGCTGGGAGTTTTTGACAGACAGCAGACAGCTTGAGATCCTGCGGTTTTTGTGTTGTTGTAAGAAGACCTGAGTGTGAGCCCTTAAATGTAGCCCCTGGAGCAGCCATACTGTAAAGGGTAGGTGACAGGGGATGCGGTCGACGTTTCTGTTGGTCGTCTTGGTGTCGGTGTTCTCTTCGTTGTCCAAGTGCCTCAGTTTCCCTTCGCGTTTGTGCAGAACTTCAGCTACCAGCTAGCTCACTCCCCTCTTACCCTTGACCAGCTTCCCTTCTTTCCTGATTCATCTTCTTACTAGCTTCCTAGGGCTGCAGATCTCCCTTTGGTGTCTCAGACACCTGTGGTCTCCATCTTGGCAGGGCCTCGCTCCTTTTGAAGGCTTTAAAGAGACCCCTTCCTCAGCTGTTCCTGCGTCTGGTGCAGTGTGCTGACCGTCCTGGCTCTCCCTGACTTGAGGTGCACCACTCCCACTTCTGCTTCCCTAGATCTTGTCAGGCACACCAGGTTGAGTGACCGTGACACCTGCAAAGATGCCATCTCCAGATCAGGTCACACTCCGAGGGTCCAGACAGATGCAGATTTCAGGAAACCGTCTGAGAAACTACGCTGGGTTTCTCAGAGCCATCCAGTGGTGAACACTGACCCTGCGGCTCCCATTGCAGATCTTTCTGCTCATACTGTTTCCTCTGCTTGGAGTTTTTGGAGTCCAGTGTCCTCAAAGTGGGACCAGCATTCACCTGTTAAGACTTAGCTTGGGCAGTTAGCCTTGCCTGGTGTGTGGACCTCAGCTAGAACCCCATCCCCTTCCTCTACATATGTGTTTGCTTCCACTCGCGTGAGTCTTTCACGTATACTCTTTGTTTGGGTGCTTGTCACCGCCTATTGGAAGAATGAAAGTCCTTTTCAAAGTCTGGTCTGTCAGAGGACACGGGCCCAGCTCGCAGCCACACTGGCCCAGGGCAGGCGCCACTACAATGAACAAGTATGTGGTAGAGAGACGAGAGAGAAGCAGCCTTGTGCACTGGGAAGAGAGGAGGAGCTGGAGACTTGACTGTGGTGAGGAATGGCCTGCTGCAAGAGGCCTGCACTGCTGTCTGAGGTCATGGTGATGTCTGGGGCCATGCCGCTGCCAAGGGCCGCATCTGGGTCTGTGGCCCTACTGCACCTAGGGTACCTGGCCAATGTTACTAACAAAGACCATACAGATTTCCTGTCTGGGCTTCAGTCTGAGTATACGTTGATGACTGAGTGCCATGCTGAGCTGGCCTCACCTCTCACCAGCCACTGCACAGTGGTGCCAACAATGTTGTGGGGACAGGAGAATTGGTCCTGCCCCTCTCCTGGGCAGTTCAGGAGAGTTGGCAGGCTGACCAACTCAGCTACCACTCGGGCCCAGATTCGGGGCTTTGAGTTGGCCCGCCCCAATGTCTACCCCATGCTAGAGCACCTGATGGGAGTGGTCCTGCAGAACCAAAGCTGCAGGATCTCCATGACTCAGGGCAACAGCAGGATAGCCAAGAGGAGTCTCGGTGAGGGGCCAGTATTGACGGTGTAGCAGAAGCCAGAGGCCTTGAGCCAAGCCAATGATCCATTGCCATGAATATTTGCGAGTAAAGCCATTTGGACAGAAGGATATGCGGTGGGACACACTGACACACCACAACTTGTTTTCTTTTGTGGGATGCTTACAAGGGTGGAAGTGGATATGAAAGGACTGGGAAACGAGCAGGATTGAGGGGCGTGATGTGAAATTCATTAATAAAAAAAAAGCATGCAAAACAAAGTCTGGCTTGGAGCTTAGTGACTGGACCATCACAGGTGTTCAGGGTTTGTAATGGCCAGGATGGAGACAGGGCAGCTGATTATTCATCCCTTTCTGGACGTCAGCGTAGTTGACTCGAGCAATGAGCACATGCCCTAAATGGACATCTTTCCAGATTTTACTATGAGGAGAAAGCTGTTTAGTGCTCGTCTATCAGTCAACACACACCCAGGTAATCAGAACAGTGGTCTGGCGCTGATGGGGGGCAGTTGAGTGTAAGGAAGATGTTCACATTTTCTCCTCATGGAGAAAGCTGTTTTATTGAGCTAGAAGGGTCCAGTTAATATTGGAAAAGGCTAAGACTTAAGAGGGCCTTACCTGTGTCATGCTGTCTCCCCTTGGTCTTAGAGGAGTTGAGGATGTGAGGAAGTTAGCCTAGGTGCCAGTTTTCATTAGCCATTTCCGCCATGTGTACTAGTTTGGTTGCAGAAGGCACAGTCAAGCCAAGGGAGAGCAAATGAACAGTAAATAAGGGACCGCGTGTGGAGGTATACATGTATGTATGTATGTATGTACGTATGTATGTATGACCTCATATATGTGCGTGAGTGCATGCTTCTCTAGACTTCAATCCTTCTCTTTCTGCAACCTAGGGGATGGTTTAAAAAGAGATGGTTTATGGCCACAGTTGTTCCTCCAAGTATGAGATGTTCTCCGCAGTCAGAGGGACATGTCCCCAGGGAAAGCAATGAGGACAATAGCAGAAGTTAGAGATTAGTTCAGCACAGTGGGAGAATGATCTTCTTTTCAGAGGTTGGTTTTGTCTGGGGTGTTATCAAGGGAGTTGTTACATAGATTAGCAAAAATAAACCAGGTGAATTCTGATTTCTTTAATTCTTGAATCTCTGGCAGAACAGTGAGTTTTACTTCCATTTCTAGAATTCTAGGAGTATGTTGGTTAGTTTTCTATTGCTGAGGCAAAATACCTGAAATGTTTAGTTTTTGAGGAGGAATGACTTATTTGGGCTCAGCTCACAATTTCAGGTTTCATTTGTTTGTTTGTTTTGTCTTTGCTTACTTGGCCCCAGGCAGAGCTTTGGGGGTGGGGAGCATATAGTCCGGCCAACTGCTCAACCCGTGGCAGCCAGGAAGCAAGAGAGACAGGACCAATCAGCGATCCCAGTGTCCCTTTCAAGAGCACACTCCTAGTGACCTAACTTTCTTCTGTAATCTTCTACCTTCAGGGTTTTGTCCTCACAGTTCCCCAAGCTGGCAACTGAGCCCTGAGGATATAGTCTTTGAGGGGAACATTGAAGACACAAAGCTTAACAAGTCATTCAGTATAAATGGATTTTGAGCCCATGCTTTTATGCCCAGGAGTGGCATGAACCAATCAACCCTATTCCCTATTATAAGATGATTATACCCATTTTCAATAATATGATACTATTTTGTATAAGGCTTTTGGTTTATAAACACATTCACAGGCATGATTTCAGTTCATCTCAACGGCTTCATAAGGTAGTTGTTTTTATCTCTTCATCACAAGCTAAGAGGAAACAGTCTAGAAAGTAACAGAAAGACAAGATCAGATCTGGAATCTCGACTTTCTGCTTCGGAGGCCAGTGTTTTCTCCACCCATGAGTCATGGCTGCCTCCCAATAAGTAGATCGTACTGTCAAGAGGCTGCGAGTTGTCAAAGGATGCTGGAACCTTGTGTGCTTGTGGTTCCTCTCCCCAGGGAAAGCTTTTCAGAGGGCTCCACGTTGGCTCATTCTAAAGGCAGCCCTCCTGGGTGGGAGAGCTTGGTATGGGTGCACACGGGGCAGATCAGCCTCCCCAGCACACACATGGATAGAGAAACTCATGGCAGTATAATTTATGAGGCATGTGCCTTAGACCAGACCGTTTAAATTATATTATCTTATTAAATCTTACCAAGCCTAAACTAAACAGACAAGTCAACGTGGAAAGGCAGAAAGCAAAATCCCCAAGCTCCAATATTTTTCCGCCCTAAATGTCAGTCAGAGTGAACTTGTAGAGAGTCTGAATTCAGCATTTGCCCGCCAGCCTTGAAGCTCGGAAGGCGGCTCTCCCTGAAGCCAGCCTTCGCCAGCACCTCAGGGTCTCTCGCTGGAATTTCTAAAGTCACCAGCCTGCCCAATTCATTTCATTCACCCTCCAGTGACGCACTTCATATCAGCCAGCTTTTGGAGCCCACGTCGCATGGCATAGCCAGGTATTCTGGGTTATGAGTCCCATCCTACTAAAGAAAAAAAAAGCCAAATGAATGAAATGAATAATTTAAGATGACATGATCTCCCTCTTTCTTTCTCTCCAGAGGCGGGAGTTGTCTGGGATGTTATCAATAGAATTGTTTCATGGATTGGGATATTGGACTAGATGAATTATGATTTGTTTGATTATTGAACTTTGGGGAGAACAAGGAGATTGCTTTCATTCCTACAATTCTGGGAATATGGTAGAGTTGTGCCCACAGCCTATGTCCTAGATTTCCTGCTTAAAGATGGCTTGGCCAGCTCATTGCCTTTTGTCTCTGACAGCGTGATGCCAAGCTCCTCACCAGTCTCATTTCCCTTGCCCCTCTCACTCCCCAGAGATGAATCTTGTCTAGGAATCAGGGTTCCTTGAAAGATTTGATTTCCTACATCTCTCATTCCCCCTTTGCCTTGAATGGTTTTAGGAAATACTTCTTGGCCAGTCCTAAACCTATGGGAATCCTAAGGTTTCATAAATGAACAAGTTGAGCCAACAAGTGTTATGTGTGGAAGAAATAAAGGAGGCCTCCCTTGCCTGTGAGGGACTTCTGCAAGGAGTTGTTAAAGAGCCAGAGATTGCATTGCCTGACTCCGTGTAGCATGACAACGGTCTGTCTGTGTAGCGCTGGGAGTCCCTGAATCTAGGGACAGGCCATGGGGTCTAAAGAATGTGAGCGACTGCCTGAAAGAGGCCAGGCCTGCTCTGGCCCTGTGTGGTCCATAGTTGGAAGATACAGAGAAACAGAGGCAAGGACGGTATTGAACACTGACATTGGCTGAAAGAATGCTTGCACTGTATGTCCTGGTCTTGCAGGTCTAGCATGACTTAAGCCAGCATCTAAGCCCCTGAAATGACTTTGATAGCCAACAACAAGGGAGAACGTAGAAAATGATATCAGCCGTAGAGTTCTGAGTATTTCGATCGTTACCATAGCCTGGAGCAGAGCAGGGGGACAGGCGGCCTCTAGCTGCTGATTGGACCCAAGTCTTCGGCTGTTATGTATGAAGAAGCACAGCTAAGCCGTGAACACAGAGAATCACCATCCCAGGTCTCAACAAAACTTCAGGCCTGTCGCACCATGGTTTACTCGGTAAAAAGATGAAACACAGTAATGTTGGCGTTTAACCCAAACGGTGACAACCCCCTTTAAAGTTGGGGACACTGGTCATGTATTGTCTTGGTTCTGTGGGAATTCCACTCCCTCGTATTGTTAGATGCCAGACAAACGGTTCTCTGTAGGCGAGAGTGTGCACAGCTCTTGGAGGAGTTTAGAAACTTGGCGTGAGTGTAAGTCAGCTCCTGAACTAGCTTGTCAGTCTGGGCAGCTGGCCAGGACCTTGCCTGGCTCTGAGTCACCCTGGTGCCTCTGTGAGATGACGGGGTGGGAGAAGGAACAGGATGCCTGCTCTTCTCTTCTGTGATTCTTAGGAGATGTACTCCTTTGGGCTTGAGAGGACTGAGCCCCTGTGGGAAGCCCCAGGTCTCTGTCCCGGAACACCAGCTGCCTAGGGATTTGCCCCAGCATTGGCAGCCAGGGGCCTTGCCTCAGCCTGTCCCAGCCATGCTGGAAGGTGACAGGGTAGGTGCTCTGCTCGAGTGAGACAAGGACAAAAGCCACTTCTAAAGATGGCATTTGTGGGGCGAAGGCATTGAGCAACAGTACCATTTCCTCAGCGCATGAGCCCATGGCATTCTCTGGGCCCCTGCTTGTAGCCAGGATGAAAATCAAAACCAGCAGCCACCACAAGAAGCTTTGAAGATGGCCCTGGGGAGAACTTCTGACACTGCCTTTAAATTCTTCACTTTTTTTTAAAGGATTTATTTATTTACTTATTGATAACACGTATGTACCTTCAGAGTTTATGTGCCCCACATGCAAACAGGAGCCCACAGACACCAAAAGAGTATTGGATCCCCTGAAATGTCAGTTACAGGTGCTTTAAACTGCCATATAGGTGCTGAGGGCTGAGCCTGGGGCCTCTACGAAAACAGCCAGTGTTTGATAGCTAAGCCATCTCTCAATCCCTGCATGCAAGTTCTTAACTTTGGATTATGGAAGAATTTTCTGTTATAATCCAGGCACCTAGAGATGCTCTTCTGCTGGTATAGAAGCACAGAAGGGACTAGTTTGAACTGGTGTGTCTGTATACAACTGAGATTTACGTTCGTGCTTAGGGCGTTATCTTGCCTTAGGCCCAGAGGTTCTGGGAAACTAGTATGGGCAGAGGCAGAAGAGCAGCAAGCAACAGTGTTCAAGGAAGCACGCGAGTAATGGAGGAGAATATACCTTTGAGTTCCTTGTGGGTGAAGGAACCCTTGCCCCACACTGGAGAAAGCCACAGAGGAGAGCAGGGCAGAGATGGAAGCCACACTGAACAGAGCTCAGAAATACATGAAAATCTGCGCTGAATCCCTGCCAACCAAGGGCCACCCCTTGGGGAAGTTACTTTTGCATCCCACACTGTCTTAGTGCCTGTTCGGCCAGTGCAGTCCAGAAGACAACACTCTAACTGAGCCTCATCCCGGCCTGGGTTCAGCTCTTAAAGCAGAGTTCCAAAGGGAGTGGCGGGGGTACACAAGAGCTTGAGCTGGTTAGTTAAGGGTTGCATGGTCAGAATGAAGTGAAGGTCTCTGAGCCACTGTCAGAGCACTGGGATGCCACGTGGTCATCCAGGAATCCAAGGCTGTCCCTGTCCTGGGGTTCTGGCTATTGTACATAATCCTTATAAGCCTGTCATCTTAGAGTGTTGGGAAGAAGACGCAAGAGGGCAAGATAAAACAGAGCCGTGGTGTTTAGCACGCTGGGGTTGGTGAATGTCTTTAGAAGCTGCGGGCATCAGAACACATAGCGTAGAGTGAAGAGCCAGCATCTAGGTTGTTGGTCTGCACCTGGTCCTAGTCGGATACAGTGCATGCCATGCCATTGTGTGCTCATGGGTTTCTGTACCTTTGTTTTCTTGCCTGGAGTGATCTTGAGCATCAGATGAGATGGGCTAGATGTAGGCCCTTCCTGCATCACTTCTGGGTGATCTCTCTGAAACAGCTCCCAGCATGCACCCTTAGTCCTGGGTGTGGGTCTTATCTCCGGGCTCAAAAATGGCAGCTTGGAGCTATCATCCACTGGATGACCAAGATGGCAAGGGCAGGGGCTCCCAGGATCTTATATGATCAGACGGTCTTATCTGAAGCCTCATTTCAAGCCGACTCTGCCTCATATGGAGGCCGTCACTGTAATCTGTGTGTGAAACCTAGGATTAGTGAGGGCCTCAGAAACTGTGGCCTTTCTTTCGTTCATGAGCCCTGTGACCACCTTCACACCTCCTACCTTTGGGTGGGTGTGTGGGAGGCTCCTCAGTTTTCTTTTTTCCTTTGTAAACTAAGGACAAGCAGGAAAAGTTCTGTATACGCTAACCCTAGGTCTCAGTTTCAGGTTGTAACTTTCTTCCCTTCCAACCACTGGCTGGATGGGATTTGGGAAATGACAGAGCCCAGAAGAGGGAAGGGAGCCACTTAACAGTGGCCCGTGTGAGGAGTGTAGCCAGCGGACTTCCATGGGAGGTTACCCTGCCTTGCAGTTACCGACCTGACACGGAGGACCTTTTATTGTAGACCGGTGGTATTCCATGACAACCCTGCGTTAATTTTTACCCTCCCTTCACAGCATCCAGAGAGCAGCCTTGGTGGTTCTGGAGAATTACTACAAGGACTTCACCATCTACAACCCCAACCTTCTAACGGCATCCAAATTCCGAGCCGCTAAGCACATGGCTGGCCTGAAAGTCTACAATGTAGATGGTATGTGCTTGAAACTGTGTGCGGTGCGAAGGCCACAGTTAGGCGCCTTTGTCACCTAAACTTTGCGGTACATTTGCCTCTTCCCCGGGCTCCGCGCTTGCCTTGCGGGCCTTCCCCACTTCAGAACAGTTTCTGTTTTATTTTACTGGTAGACAAACATGTTTTCCAGGGGAATGTCAGTTCACGGTCCACATATATGGCAAGTTCATGCATTTGGGGATTTTGATATTGGAAACTGTAGTTGTGTTTCCTGCCTCCTGCTGGGAGCATCTTCAGTTGGAAGCCCTCGGGAAAGGGCTGCTTTTCCAAGTCGGAGCAGCTCACCCAAAGACCAGAATGCTCCTCCAAAGGCGTGAGGCCAAGACATGTCAGTAGTTCAGGCACCTGGGAGCTCCTCTCGGGCTTCTCAGTCCTGGCTAGGAGCAGGAGTTGAATGGTGACGAGAAGCTGGAGCCAGACTTGAGGAGTCGGAGCCCAGCTTCATTCAGGGTGTCAAGCGCTTAAGTGTGAGAAACTGGACTCCCTCCTTCCGTGTCATTTCTCGCTGGCCACCTGGGATAAGACAAGGGCTTTGCCGACTCCAGAAGAGAATCACATCGTCAGCCAGTCAGCTGATTTACATACATATCAACTTTGGTGATGGCAATCTCTCGCACACACTCTCTCTATATATAAAGTGTAAACTTCACCCCATGGAAAAACTTAGTGAGACCAAATCCTCAGCAGCAGGTTACCCAGAAGAAACTGAGGTCCTGCCACATCTCTCCTATAGCACTCACAGTGACATTCACAGATGGGGCATTTTGTGGCCGCTAGTCGCTGGTGTCTGGGGTGGGGACTGGAAAGGCCGCCCCCCAGCTTAGCGTGTTTTCCTGTGTGTGGTCACCACTGTACGTGCCCTTTGACTCTCTTTTTTCTCTGTCTGTCCTTGTTCTCCCATCCTGTTCTTTCTCTCTCACTGTCCGCTGCATGTGATGTCCCAGCTGCCCTTATGGCCAAACTGAAACTTTGTGTCGCAGATGGTAAGTGACATCATCTTCGGCACGCTCTGGGGGTGTTGTTCTTGGCCGATGTTCTCAGTGCTGAGCCTCCTGCAGCCTCTTCAGAGTTCCTTTTCCATTTCCCCATCAGGCTGGGGTTAGATTTCTCAGCCGCTGTGACTATGGAGTACGGTGCCCAGGGAAGTTATTTTTAGCATCCCTGTGCGCTCCATAGGGGGCGGGTGGGAGAGTACCCTGGTACTGTTTTTCTGTTCCATGTCCTGGCCTTTGATGTTAAAGCTATCCCACCATTCTCCTTTCGTCCAAGGGCCCAGCAACAATGCCTCTGGTCAGTCCCGAGCCATGATTGCTGCAGCTGCCCGGCGCAGGGACTCGAGCCACAATGAGCTGTATTATGAGGAGGCTGAACACGAGCGGCGGGTGAAGAAGCGGAGAGCAAGGTTTGTGACCCCCACACTCCTGGCCCCTCTGGTGGAGTAGTTTATTTTCACCTCCACGGTTAATTTTCTGTTTGCAAACATGACCTGCGTGCCTGCCGACAGTCCACTGGACTCTCGTGTCTCTCAGATTTTGTGTAGGGGTAATCACCACCAGCCAGACATACCTCTAATGCCCGTCACAGGTTCTGGGCACGCTACACCATCTGTGGGTCCTGGATCAGGCTTGGGAATTTGCAGCTAGCACAGATTCCCAGGGGCTTTTCTGCCGCTGCCCTTAGAGGGTGCCAGCCCCACCACACTGTTTCCCCTGTTAATTGAAGGGGACAGAGGTGACTTCCCTTATGCCTGCTGCTCCATTCTTCCTTTTCCTGAGCTGCTGGGGTGGGAGGGAGGGTGGAGCAAGGGGGCCCACGCTCTGGTTTCTTTTCTGTTTTTGTAGCCCAGGCTTTGAACTCTATGTATCTGAGGATAACATTGAACTTATTTTTTAAAACCTTTTTTAAAGCATTTATCTATTTGTGTGTGTGTATGTGAGTGTGTGTGTATGTGTGGTGTATGTACCCGTGTGTCCATGTACTGTTACATGTATGCCACAGTACATATGTGGAGATCAGGACAACTCTGGGGATTGGTTCTTTCCTTCTACCATGAGTTCAGCAAAGGCCTTTACCCTGAGCCATCTTGTCAGTCTGGCTTCTCACCCAGCCTCCCGCTCCTGAGTGCTGGCTTACAGGAATGCCTAACCACATGAGGTGCTGGGGGTCTCTCCTAGGTCTTGTAATACTGGGCAAACACTCCACCAACAGACGCTCCCCAGCTCTGGTTCTTCATCAGCTGCTCCTGTATCCCCATTTCCTCTTCCCAGATGGAGTTTGAGCAGAAGCCTTCCTGTCTCATCTTTTATTGGAAAAATTAAAGCGCAGGTTAAAGTGCATTTTCTGAGCTCATTATTGGCAGAATTGAGAAGCCCCAGGGACCACCGCCTCCACCCCTACCCCCACCCCGGCCCCTCCAATCTTGTTTCTCCTGTTAGTTTTCTTTCTCCTGGTCTCTTCCCATCCCCTGGAGGACAGCTAGGGATGCACAGTGTGACGGAATCTTGGAGAAGTTGGTGGTAGGCACATGAGGCCCTTTGGGTCTTAGGGGACTGTCCCCAAACCCCGCAGTGGGCTCAGCCTTGACGACTGCGCCTCATCTCCTCCCAGATTGGTAGTGGCAGTAGAGGAAGCCTTCATCCACATCCAGCGTCTCCAGGCTGAGGAGCAGCAGAAGTCTCCTGGAGAGGTGATGGACCCCAGGGAGGCAGCTCAGGCCATCTTCCCCTCCATGGCCAGGGCGCTGCAGAAGTACCTGCGTACCACACGGCAGCAACACTACCACAGCATGGAGGGCATCCTGCAGCATCTGGCCTTCTGCATCACCAACAGCATGACCCCCAAGGTGCGCTGCCGGGGTTGGTGGGTGGGCAGTCACCTGACGTCCTGGGTCCCCTCTGTTGCCGCCACACTGCTGTGCTTTCTTTGTTTGTTTATATGCACTTGCGTGTTTCCGTGTGAGCATCTCTCGCGTGTGTTTGGATGCCTCAGAAAAAAGCCAGAAGACAAAGTTAGGACTCCTGGAGCTAGAGTTGCAGGTGACTGAGTCTCCTGATGGTGCTGGGAACCAAACTGGGGTCTTCTGGAAGAGAAGCAAGATCTCTTTAACTGCTGCGCCGTCTCTCCAACCCTTCTACCTCATCTTTGACCCAAGGTCTCTCATTGAACATAGAACTCAGTGATCCTACTGGACTGGCTGATCAATGAGCCCTTGGGCCCCTTCTCTCTCTGCCTCCCCAGCAGTGGGTTATAAGCATGAACTGCCATAGCTGGTCTTTTTGTGGCAGTGCTGAGGATCTGAACCCAGGTCCTCATGTTTGCACAGCAGACACTTTGCTCACTGAGCTGCCTCATAGCCCAGTACAATTGTTTTGTTTAAATGTACGCTTTTAAGACCTCTCGATTCTATTACAGAGAAAACAATATTTCATTTTTTACCAGTACAGTGTAGTGGCTAGGGTGGACCCTAGAGCTAAACCGACCCATTTTAACCTGGGTCTTCCACCAACTGGCTGGCTGTATTACCTTGTGCAAATAGCTTCTAGTGCTATGCCTCAGTTTCCTAACTTATAAACTGAGGGTGTTCC
Source organism: Microtus pennsylvanicus (assembly GCF_037038515.1). Lineage (NCBI taxonomy): Eukaryota > Metazoa > Chordata > Mammalia > Rodentia > Cricetidae > Microtus > Microtus pennsylvanicus. Next base: position 112,479,833 of record NC_134585.1, read on the forward strand.
TAACACTTCATGTTAATTCATGTCATATGCTTAACACCATACCTGTCGTTTCATAAAGCCTAACTTAGTAACTATTGATTTTTGGTAGGGTGCCACCAATTTCAATGCTGTAGAATTTGTTTTACTGAACAGGTTTTTTTTTTTGAAACACAATTAATAAAATCTTATAGATATTGGGGTTCAACTTGAAGACCAGAGAAGCATCGCAGCCACTCACTGACTCTTACCTTGACCTCAGTCCAAAAATGCCGATCCTGCCTGCAGGAAACCTCAGAATGAGACTGAGGCTGAGACTGAGAGCTGGCTCCTCTCATTTTATAATTTTCTCTAGCTCTAGGATTAAGGCTGTGCACCACTACCACCTGGTTTCTATGGCAAGCTAGTGTGGCTACTAGGATTAAAGGTGTGTGCCATTGCTGCCTGGTCTGTAAGACTGACCAGTATGACTGACTTACTTTGCTGATATTCTGGCAAACTTGATTAAAATACAAATGAAATGCCACTGCACTTTTGGATAAAGGCATTAAAACACTTTTAGGGATGGATATTACAGTGAGCACCAATGTGATTTAATAGAGCACTGTGGCCAAAAGACTAAGGGTGGGTGCAGCAGGTGTGTGCAGCGGGTGTGTGCAGCGTGTGTGTGCAGTGGGTGTGTGCAGTGGATGTGTGCAGCGAGTGTGTGCAGTGAGTGTGTGTAGCGGGTGTGTGCAGCGGGTGTGTGCAGTGAGTGTGTGCAGCAGGTGTGTGCAGCGGGTGTGTGCAGTGAGTGTGTGCAGCAGGTGTGTGCAGCGGGTGTGTGCAGTGAGTGTGTGCAGCAGGTGTGTGCAGTGAGTGTGTGCAGCGGGTGTGTGCAGCGAGTGCAGCGGGTGTGTGCAGCGAGTGCAGCGGGTGTGTGCAGCGGGTGTGTGCAGCGAGTGTGTGCAGTGAGTGTGTGTAGCGGGTGTGTGCAGCGGGTGTGTGCAGTGAGTGTGTGCAGCAGGTGTGTGCAGTGAGTGTGTGCAGCGGGTGTGTGCAGCGAGTGCAGCGGGTGTGTGCAGCGAGTGCAGCGGGTGTGTGCAGCGAGTGCAGCGGGTGTGTGCAGTGAGTGTGTGCAGCGGGTGTGTGCAGTGAGTGTGTGCAGCGGGTGTGTGCAGCGAGTGCAATGAGTGCAGCGGGTGTGTGCAGTGAGTGTGTGCAGCGGGTGTGTGCAGCGAGTGCAGCGGGTGTGTGCAGCGAGTGCAGCGGGTGTGTGCAGTGAGTGTGTGCAGCGGGTGTGTGCAGTGAGTGTGTGCAGCGGGTGTGTGCAGCGAGTGCAGTGAGTGCAGCGGGTGTGTGCAGCGGGTGTGTGCAGCGGGTGTGTGCAGCGGGTGTGTGCAGCGGGTGTGTGCAGCGAGTGTGTGCAGCGAGTGTGTGCAGTGGGTGTGTGCAGCGGGTGTGTGGTGAGTTCAGGTCCTCGCCCCAACCACTCAGTTGGCTTGCAGCTGTGCATAAGTGTTTTCTATACCCCCCCCCCCCGATATAAAATAGGGATATCTGCTCAACAAGGTCACGGTGTAAGAAATGATGATAAATAAGGCTGCATAGCAGGTAAATCATAGGGAACCATGAATGACATTGGCATTGGTGCATAGGTAATATTTAATAGGCCTTGTCCTAAGGACATGTTACTCTTACATGTCCCACAGGTCTCAGTGCTACAGACTTGGAAAAGCCGTGCAGAAATCTCTAGAGAGAAACTGCAGCGCTTTTCATTTCTTTCACTCAGTAGTCTCTCACCCAGGAAACCGATCCAACACAGTCAGGTCCATAGTCAGTTTCCTGTATCCGTGGGCTCCTCACCTGTGGTGTCAGCCGGTCATGGGTGGAAACATGCATCCCTGCACTGAGCATGCGCACACACACTCCTGTCACGCCGAGCATATGCACACACTTTCCCGTCACACTGAGCATGTGCACACACTCTCCAGTCACAGTGAGCACGTGCACACACTCTCCCGTCACACTGAGCACGTGCACACACTCTCCCGTCACACTGAGCACGCGCACACACTCTCCTGTCACACTGAGCACGTGCACACACTCTCCCGTCACACTGAGCACGTGCACACACTCTCCCATCACACTGAGCACGTGCACACACTCTCCCGTCACACTGAGCACGTGCACACACTCTCCCGTCACACTGAGCACGTGCACACACTCTCCCGTCACACTGAGCATGTGCACACACTCTCCCGTCACACTGAGCACGTGCACACACTCTCCCGTCACACTGAGCGCGTGCACACACTCTCCCGTCACACTGAGCGCGTGCACACACTCTCCCGTCACACTGAGCATGCGCACACACTCTCCCGTCACACTGAGCATGCGCACACACTCTCCTGTCACACTGAGCATGTGCACACTCTCCTGTCACACTGAGCATGTGCACACACTCTCCTGTCACACTGAGCACGTGCACACACTCTCCCGTCACACTGAGCACGTGCACACACTCTCCCGTCACACTGAGCAGGTTCACACTCTCCCGTCACACTGAGCAGGTTCACACACTCTCCCGTCACACTGAGCACGTGCACACACTCTCCCGTCACACTGAGCACGTGCACACACTCTCCCGTCACACTGAGCACGTGCACACACTCTCCCGTCACACTGAGCACGTGCACACACTCTCCCGTCACACTGAGCACGTGCACACACTCTCCCGTCACACTGAGCACGTGCACACACTCTCCCGTCACACTGAGCACGTGCACACACTCTCCCGTCACACTGAGCACGTGCACACACTCTCCCGTCACACTGAGCATGTGCACACACTCTCCCGTCACACTGAGCGCGTGCACACACTCTCCCGTCACACTGAGCGCGTGCACACACTCTCCCGTCACACTGAGCGCGTGCACACACTCTCCCGTCACACTGAGCGCGTGCACACACTCTCCCGTCACACTGAGCACGTGCACACACTCTCCCGTCACACTGAGCACGTGCACACACTCTCCCGTCACACTGAGCAGGTTCACACACTCTCCCGTCACACTGAGCACGTGCACACACTCTCCCGTCACACTGAGCAGGTTCACACACTCTCCCGTCACACTGAGCGCGTGCACACACTCTCCAGTTACACTGAGCACGTGCACACACTCTCCCGTCACACTGAGCACGTGCACACACTCTCCAGTTACACTGAGCACGTGCACACACTCTCCCGTCACACTGAGCACGTGCACACACTCTCCCGTCACACTGAGCATGTGCACACACTCTCCCGTCACACTGAGCGCGTGCACACACTCTCCCGTCACACTGAGCACGTGCACACACTCTCCTGTCACACTGAGCACGTGCACACATTCTCCCGTCACACTGAGCACGTGCACACACTCTCCCGTCACACTGAGCGCGTGCACACACTCTCCCGTCACACTGAGCAGGTTCACACACTCTCCCGTCACACTGAGCAGGTTCACACACTCTCCCGTCACACTGAGCAGGTTCACACACTCTCCCGTCACACTGAGCGCGTGCACACACTCTCCAGTTACACTGAGCACGTGCACACACTCTCCCGTCACACTGAGCACGTGCACACACTCTCCAGTTACACTGAGCACGTGCACACACTCTCCCGTCACACTGAGCACGTGCACACACTCTCCCGTCACACTGAGCATGTGCACACACTCTCCCGTCACACTGAGCACGTGCACACACGCTCCCGTCACACTGAGTGTGCGCACACTCTCCCGTCACACTGAGCACGTGCACACACTCTCCCGTCACACTGAGCACGTGCACACACTCTCCTGTCACACTGAGCATGTGCACACACTCTCCCGTCACACTGAGCACGTGCACACACTCTCCCGTCACACTGAGCATGTGCACACACTCTCCCGTCACACTGAGCACGTGCACACACTCTCCCGTCACACTGAGCATGTGCACACACTCTCCCGTCACACTGAGCACGTGCACACACTCTCCCGTCACACTGAGCACGTGCACACACTCTCCTGTCACTCTGAGCACGTGCACACACTCTCCCGTCACACTAAGCATGCGCACACACTCTCCTGTCACTCTGAGCATGTGCACACACTCTCCCGTCACACTGAGCGCGTGCACACACTCTCCCGTCACACTGAGCGCATATGCATGCTTTCCTGATACATTGAGTGTGTACATAACTTCCTCATCACTGTCCCCTGAACAACACAGTGTAGCCGCCAGCTAGCTTCATGTTGAGTAGATCTTGTAAGGCCCCTAGAGATGATGGACTCGAAAGTATACAGATGTCTGCAGGTTACTTGCAAATGCTGTGCCATTTTATATTAGGGGCGTGAACATCAGATTTTAGTATATGGGGGGGGGGTCCTGAAATCAGCTTTTCAATTTTTATCTGTATGCACAACCATACATTGAAAGTGGATTGCCCCCATCTAGAATATTCTATGTGATTCCAAACTGGAAATCATTTACAAACGTGTCTAACATGCTATGTGGTATATCGTCTATTGGAATGTGGGGGAAAAGTTGTTTGAGTATTTAGTTACAAAACTCCAAATCCAACAGAGCATGAACACAGGGTGTAGATAGAAAACTACGTGTCTATGTGCAGAGGGATGGTCTCTGGCAAGGACGAGGGACAGCTGTCCTCCCTTATTCAGGGTTGCTAAAAGTCTGATTTCTTCCCATTTCTTTTGAAAACTTATGCCTTCTTGAATATATATCATAGAGTAAGAAAAATCCAGTGTAGAAAGTTGTAATCACAGTCCTTGGGAGGCTGAGGCAAAAGGATCATGAGTTCATAGCTACCCTGGGCTATGTAAGTTCTAGTCCAACCTGGGCTACCTAGAAGGACCCTTCATGGAAACAAAAAACAAACAGACAAACAACAAAAGCAACTAGAGCTGGTGAGATGGCTCTGTGGATAAAGGCGCTTGTCACCAAGCCTGAGTTCAAGCCCCAGAACCTACATGCTGGAAGGAGAGACAGGACTCCTGAAGGTTATTTTCAGGTCACACACATGCCAAGGCATGCATGAGCATGAGGGTGCACACACACACACACACACACACACACACACACACTAAATAAAGTAATCAGTAACCCAAAAACTAAAATTAAAAAAATTTTGAGGAAAAAAAAAGCCCTGTCTCCCTCCACTCCTTACACTTCTCACTAATGAGAGCTGGTGTGTGTTCCAGTGTTTAGGGTGGAAATGCTTTGATACTTGTTCGTACTTCGGAAACCCGCTTTCTCCACTCAGGGCTTCTTGGATCTTCTTTTCCATACCCTCTAACCTGGCTCGCACAGCTCCGACTCGCTCCCTGTGAAGAGCTGGGTCTGATTCCGCCAGGTCCGCAGATTTGCCTAGCCGCTTGTCTGTTGATGCACATTTGAATTGAGTTTCCTGAGTCAAAGCCAGGGGTTGGCTGTTGCTGTGACTCCGATTTCACTGGAACACAGCCACACCTCCTTGTGTACCTATCACCATGGCTACGGCAAGCTGCTTGCAATGCGCAGTGGGGTAGAGGAGTTACGAAAGAGGATTGCTTGAAAACTGAAAACGGCTTGACCTCGGCCTAGGACCAGATGGATATGTGCCAGTATTTTTCAATTTATATTACTGGCTCATTCTTTCTCTCAACTAAACTGACTTGTGTATTTAATTCTGTGCCAGACGGACCAGAAAGTCACTTTAAAAAGAAAGGGACAGTGTTGATGTAGGTCTTGCCCTCTACGAGCATGAAGCTGAGTAGGGAGGAGACAGCAAGTCAGTCATAGTTCAAAAAGTAAGCTGTGACATGAGATCATCCCAGTCATTTCTGATCATGCTTTGGCAGAAGAGCGTGTCGATCCATCTCAAAGGGTCAAGAAAATAGTTTAAGGAGGAACGGCACATGGGAGGATTTAGTAGAAGCAGAGAACTTCGGTTAGCTTGGTGTCCCTTCTGGAGCAAGAGCTCAGAAGAGGGGAGGGAACATTGGTCTGCCTGTCCCTAGAACTGGCCTCGCGGGTTCAGTCCTAACCGCCAGTCACCGTGTGCCAACTGAACTCCAGCGGGAACCGTGGGTGCTTTGTGAGAACTGAACCTTCCCACCTCGTGGTAGCCCAGGGAGTGAGATAGTGTGTCACCTCCACCCAGACAGAGGGTGAATGACTGAGCAAAGTCACAGCCAGCAGGGGATAGAGCATGCAGTTTTGTCTGTGTGGTTTGTCTTGTCTGTCTGGCTTTCCCTCTGCACCAGGTACTTGACCTGCCCTTGAGGATCTTTTGCTTTAGTGGGGGAGAAGCGCGCGTGCAGTGGCACCTGTGTCTACAGGTGGCTTGTCACCTTAGATGTGCCTTCTGACCAATGCTACTCCACTTCTCTGGCCTCATCCTCCAGTTGCAAATTGCCAAAACAAACAAACAAAACACAAAACAAAAACAAACAAGCAAACAAAACCAATGGGGAAGCCCAGGCAGTCTTCCTTCCCCCAGAGAAGGTCTCATGGGGCTTCAGCCTGAGGAGCCAAACTCTGGTCTAGGATCTCTGTGTAACTGAGTAACATTTCCGAGGAATAAATTAGATGACCCCTGGCCGCTTGGCGTAGCCGCCCTTGTGAGTTCCTAATGCTTTTCTCTGGCTTTCAGGCTTTCCTTGAACGATACCTCAGCGCGGGTCCCACCTTGCAGTATGACAAGGATCGCTGGCTCTCAACACAGTGGAGACTTATTAGTGACGAAGCCGTGACGAATGGGTTACGGGATGGAATTGTTTTCGTCCTTAAATGTTTGGACTTCAGCCTCGTAGTCAATGTGAAGAAAATTCCGTTCATTGTACTCTCTGAAGAGTTCATAGACCCCAAATCTCACAAGTTTGTTCTTCGCTTACAGTCCGAGACATCGGTTTGAAAGGTCTATATTTGTGGCTTTATGAAAAACAAAAGAAGAATATATAGAGATATATATGTCCTGGGGGGGGATCCTTTTATAAAGATTTTTTTTTTAATTCTTTAATGCTGACTGAAACTGGCAGATGATAGACCAGTACCCTTCGACCATCTGCACTTTATTTGGAAGGAAGCAGATGTCCACCCCGACAAGCGACTGGTGGCATCTGACTTTAATAGATGGGACTTCTGAAGAAGCTGTTCCCTGGAGTTCCTGTGACAGCTGTAAACCAAAGTGGAGCTGCTGTGTCCTTGGGAGCCTCGCCTTACTGGTCCCTGCCTGTTGCCCCGCTACCGTGTCCCCCTGTACTTCTGGCCGACCCCTCATAGGTTCTAGGGGACTCCCTTTGTCCTGCTTCAGGAAACTACACATCCATACGTGTGTTTGCGCCTATAATTATCCATATCACTACACCATCCTGGGGAGTGGTGGGCAGTCCAGGAAGTACCCACCCACCAGCATCTGTTCTTTGTTGCCTTAAGTTCCGCAGAGAAAGAGCCCAACAGAAACTGTGTGCTGCCGGGTTGCAGCTGTTCAGTGATTTGCTTTCTCTTCTCCAGACGGAGAGAACTACCTGCCCTGTATCTGGCCCCGCTCCTCTAATTGGCCTGAGGCAGGTAGCCTTTCCCTAGGCCTGGGACTGACCACCTGAACTCCACAGTAGCCCCTGTTGAGCACCCCAGACCACAGCCCCACCTGGTGGGCGGCCCTGGCAAGGCTAGCTCTGCCCCCTCCCCCCCCAGAGCTTTCCCAGGGTGTCCACAAGCTCTTTGCACAGCCTCAGCCTCTCCCACAGAGTCCTTTTCAGAAGTAAGGTGTGACCCTGGGGAGCAATTTGGCTGCAGAGCCCCCCTTAGGCTGCAACAGGAGCCCCTGCTTCCTTAGGCCTGCTTCTCACAAACCAGGAGAGACCAACACTGTGACTCCAGTTGGCAGGTGCCTCTTGGAGCCATCCAATTTCCCAGGGAGACGGGTACTCACAAAGTTCATGTGCCAAGCTGCCCTATCACAGGAGACCAAACAATGCCCACACGCTGGCAACTGTTGCTGTCCCATCGCTGTGGTTTGTGACCACCATCACTGTGCAGTGTGCTGCAAGGAAAGGGGTACGCTGCCCTTAATTACTGGTCAGGAAGAGAAAGGGAAAGGGGGTGCTGGGAAAAGGGAGAGTGGGGGGGGGGCGTCAGCATTGCAGTCCGGGAAGCCTCTTCTGTCAGCTAGTTTTGTAACTGGTTTCAGAGGACTGTCCCTCGATTTGTAGACATAGGTGCCTCCTGGCAGAACCCTGTGCCAGGAAGTGCCAATGGAGCCATGTCCTGAAACCTTAAAGTGGGGTGGGTGTCTTGGTCTCAGTTTACCTACCTGTATCTGAAGCAATGATCCCCCAAGTATTCACTCTTTCCTTTCCTGGCTTCAGGGATCTGGTTTCAGGAAAGGAGAACACTGTCACCATGCCCTCTTGTCCCTGCATGTATCCCTTCCTGTTTATGCACTTGGTAAATCACACTATTTTATCTGTCATTTTTTTTAAAAAAAATCAAAATTGGCTTGGGATATTTGTAATATATCTGTACTTGGAAAAGTGAGCATTCTTCACTCCACAACTTTTAGCTCAGGAAGGTGTGTTGGGGAAGGAAGGGGAATGGCGTGGGCCAGGCACAGAGCCAGGAGAACCCATGTTAGTAGCACGACTCTGTTTTGCACACACAGAGTGGAATCATGGTGCTTTGGTCTTAGTTTTTCCCGTTAGGTCCCTTCTGACTGGACGTTCCTTGTGATGTCTTTCTCAGGAATATTTTAGGAGGTAAGGTAAGGGGTGGGCAGTCTGGGAGAGATTGGCTGTGTGTGGAGGGTAATGTCACAGGCTAGCTGCTTGGCCACGGATACCGTGTGGCTCTAAGTGCCATAAATGTACAGAATGTGGGGTTAGATGTAACACAGCTCATCAGCGCTTAAAATACTGTGCTCCCTACGCTGTCTTAGATCCTGGCTCTCTAAGGGGTTAAGTTGGAGCCCTGTATTGGTATGTGCATTTGCAGCAGGGTAAGAAAGGTTTAAAATTAAGGAATTAATTTATTTTCTCTCCTGCCCCCTCTCCCTCTATGACTCTTTGCATAGTAGAATTTCAGACTTCCTGAAATTATTGTTTTGGTTGTAAATTGAATATCGATTTTTTCTTTCAAAACACGAAGTTTGCATCGATTTCTTCCCAAAGGAGAAACAAAAATCAAAGGCAAATTAGGCCCTTGTGCTCTCCCATCTCAGCAGCTTGAGTTACCAGCGAAGTGGGACCATGTGAATGATAGTTTGGAGAAAAGCAGTGGAAAGATGCAGAAAGCTGCATCACACGATTAAAGACAATAAATTTTTATTTCATTTCTTGGAGCCCCACAGCCTATTCTTTTTAAAGGATGTAAATTGTGCCCTAAAGCTAGTAGGATGCATGATCCCGTTAGAGTACACAGGATTCCATTAACTTAAATGTTTATAGATTTTTTCCCCTATAACTTTCAACCTAAGTTATTAAAATTCTAACATTAAGTGTGAAAGAACTCAATGCCGAGAGTAGGTTCGCTATGGCTGCCCTCCCCCTGGTGATTTTCAGTTGTCTACAAAAGTAGACAACTTTTGTTCAAAAGTGTGTGCTATAAAAAGGTGGGACAGTCTTCAATAGTCCATGAATTGACTATTCCAAAAGTCTGCACCATGGAAATTCGAATAGGTTTTAAAGTTATAAGGCTCATTCATCCTTAGGTTAACCACAGAGTCAAGATCTTTTGGCTAAAGTTCACAAAGTAAACCCCAGAGGAAATGCTTAGCCTTCATCCCCCTGACCTCCTGACAATAGCTGCTTCCCTTTCTTCCTCTGATCTCCCTTTTGAGATCTGCAAGAAGAGTGGTTCTTTACAGCAGAGAGGGTGAAGTATGCTTGTCTCATTGCAATTCATTGTTAGGAGCATGGGGGCCTGGCCATTCTGGCGAGTCTTACAAAGGCTTACGGTGCTCACTCTTGCCACTCCTTGAGTGGTGGTGGTCAGTCTCCTTTCTATACCATCTTCTTGAGTGCATGTCTTAAATGTAACAGCTTGTCTTAGTCAGGCTTGCTATTGCAGTGATGAAACACTATGACCAAAAGCACTTGGGGAGGAAAGGGTTTATTGTGCTAATGATTCCACATCACTGTTCATCATCAAAGGAAATCAGGACTGGAACTCGAGCATGGCAGGAACCTGGAGGCAGGAGCTGATGCAGAGGCTGTGGAGGGATGCTGCTTACTGACTTGTTCCTCATGGCTTGTTCAGCCTGCTTTCATGGAACCCAGGGCCACCAGCCCAGGGGTGGCACCACCTACAATGGGCTGGGACCCCCCTCCATGGATCACCATTTAAGAAAATGCCTTCAGACAGATCTTGTGGAGGCGTGTCTCAATTGAGGCTCCCTCCTCTCTGATAACTAGTTTGTGTCCAGTTGACATAGAACTAGCCAGTGCAGAGCTCTGTATGCGTCTACCAACGTATTGAACTCTAGACATCGCCTGCCCACTCATTGCCAACCACTGACCCAGGGAAACAACGAGGCGAAGTCCCTGGTTTACTCTTGTCAACCCTGGCCCTGCTGTGTAAGACTCCCTACGTGTGGGTGCAAACCAGGAAAAGGGAGGGTTGGTTTCCGCCTGTATTTCTCTGAGCATGTGTTGCCAGGTAGACATGTTTGCCTATTGGCAATCATGACATTCATGTGACCAGTGACAAATCAGTGTATGTCTCATGTGTACATGTGTGTATGACAGCCTGTGGGGGTCTACATCTCTTCAGAGAGTTCCTCCGAGCCCCCAGCTTTTGGAGGGTCACTCAACGGTGGCTCCTTGTCTGTGTTCTCCTTTATCCCTTATACCGTCCCCTCACCGAGGAGATGTCTGTGGGAGCCCGTCGTCAGCCTGCAGGCCTGCCCGTTAAATCTGTTCTTGCATTAGGGCCTCTGTGACCTACAAACAGCAAGCAAGAAAGAAAGGGCAAGCTCTATGGGGATTACTGCAAGGTTTACTTCCCTGGAAGCCTCTGTGCGTTTATTATGTAACTTTTAAAAGAAACAACCAATGATTAGTTATGGAAATTGACAGGAATGTCTGGTTGATGATTTAAAGAGTCCTGCAGTGGAGACCTCAATGGTTATAAAAAGGCCTAAAGTATTTCTGGGTAGTGTTTGCTCTTTATGGATCTTGTTACATCACAAAAGATAAATCACTACTGTGAATTTACTACTATGTAACCTTGTCATATCCCATTATAAATAAAACATGCCTTGTTTCTAAACCCGGAGTGCAGTCCTTGACTGGTACTCACCAGAGTCGTGAGCTGACCCCAGTTCGACCCCTCTGGAAGCCCCTACTGAGTTTTAATCAGATGCCCAGAAAAATCAGATCTGGGACACGGGTTTCTGTTTTCTGTTTTTTCAGTTAGTGTATGTAGAGCGATGGGTTTCATTCTGACATCTTTCAAATGAAAATGAGCCGAGTACACATACTAACAAAACATTGTATTTTGTCACAAGGAGGGGAAGAGTGCTGGCACCATCCAAGGGTGCTAAACCAGGATCTGCAGGCTCTGCACCCCTTGTCCTCCCCGCAGGGTCTTGATTAGGGATCCTTTCATTTGCAGGTGACAAAGAGATGAGAGAAGAGACTTGCAGGGGACTCTTGCCTGGTAAATGGGATTTCAGACACGCCCTTTAGAGCCAGGTCCCTCTGCCCACCCTACCCTGGAGCATGAGCTCAGTGGTTTGGCATTTCTGGGTGTGGAGGAGGGACCTGGAGACAACCACCGCAAGTAGGAACCTGAGGCGGAGAATTCCTGGGGAGAACGATCACTTCTTGCACTTTGTGTTTTACCACTTGGTCCCGTGGGAAGCTTCTCCACCAGGCTGACCCACTGGGATACATAATGGGAGGAAATGAAGAAGCCCCTCCTCCCGGAGAGCCCTAACCTGCTGGAGTTGAGCTGCTGCGGCATTGCTCCCTGCAGCCCGGGCCATTTCCCTCCAACATCTACTTCTCCCCGGTGGACCAGAGCAAGAGGCTAGCCCGGGCCTTGCGCACAGGGACCAGAGCTGACTTTTCTAGGTGGGAGGGTCAAGTTAGCCCAGCGGAGGGATGGGGTTATGGTGCTCATGTGGTCACTGCGGTGGGAGTTAAGATGAATTCCCGAGGGTGAACAAGGAGAGAAAAACTCCTGAATGAAATGAAAGCCTAGGACACCGAGCCCACCATCCTGTCCCTTTCTGCCTAGATCGCCCAATTTGCTTCACCATGAAATGCACCTCTTTGATGAATGTTTGTGGAGTGGAGTTTCTCAACACCATAGAGATTCCTGGAGCCTGAGGCAATGCAGGCAAGGTGGCTTTCTCAGAAAGGCCAAAGACTTGTTCTCACCGAGATGAAATAAAGACACTTTTGTCTTAATTCCTGGGGACAAATGTAACAACCTCCCAGGCTTTTATCTTGAGTCTCTGATTCTTTTGGCCCTGAAATGACATTTGCATCACAGCATCTGAGCATGTAATTTGTCTGGTTTTGCCTGTGTTTCTCTGAGCGTTCAGGCATAGCCAGGTACATTCACTGTGAATTTGCTCACCGTGTGGGAGAGTGATTCTCAGCCATCTTAATGCTGCGACCCTTTAATACAGTTCCTCATGTTGTGGTGAGTCCCAACTACACAATTATTTTTGTTACTACTCATAGCTGTAATTTTGCTTCTGTTATGACTTGTAATGTAAATAACTGTGTTTTCCGATGGTCTTAGGTAACACCTGTAAGATGGTCATTAATTAGATAAGCCTCCACAGGTCACAATCCACAGGGAAGAAACAAGGATGTAGGAGTTTTCAAACCCCCAGTCTATGAAAACATCAAATGACAGACCTTTGTCCAGGGGATTAGTTATGGCATTGAGACACCTGACCAATGGTGACAAATTCAGTTCAATTTGCATTATAAGTAATGTAGCTGGAAGCATGAGGTTTTTGTCATAGAAGCCGGGGAGGGAGATGTGACCATCGTTGTCAGGTGCTATTGCCCCTCAGTTCTAGTCTTAAAAGAATAGTCTGGAAAAGCCTGGGATAAAACCGGACTCTCTGAACATAGCGGACAATGAGGACTACTGACAACTCAAGAACAATGGCAATGGGTTTCTGATCCTACTGCACGCACTGGCTTTGTGGGAGCCTAAGCAGTTTGGATGCTCAACTTACTAGACCTGGATGGAGGTGGGGGTTCCTTGGACTTCCCACAGGACAGGGAACCCTGATTGCTTTTCGGGCTGGGGGGGACTTAATTGGGGGAGGGGGAGGGAAATGGGAGGCGGTGGCGGGGAAGAGACAGAAATCTTTAATAAATAAATAAATTTTTTAAAAAAAGAAAAAAATAAAAGAAAATAAAAAAAAAGAATAGTCATTTTGTATAAATGTGGGCAGGAGAAAATCCAATGCTAATAATCTTATTTTTATGATGGTTACTCCAAGCTTTAAATTGTCAGCTCCTCTGGAACCCCCAAATTATGACCTGCTGAACCAAAGTTCATTTTTAAGCAGCCACCGATGAGAACAACTATTCACAGAGCGCAGGAAACCAGTAAGGATGCAGCAGTGACAGACACTGCCCTACCAGGGGAAATGAACTAAACTCTGGTGAGGACCAGAGTCCTTACCTTTCTGGGCCAGGCCTTAGGAGATGCTATCTGACAGTTGCTTTTTTTAGCAGCGATTTTCATCTCTGGATTTTGAACCTAGTATCTATCCTTATCTTGTAGATAATACAAACCATGTGGCATGGACCATATCCTTTTTGAATAGTTAGTATTGTGCTTTGTAACCAAGAAGGGCTGTTTCTGCCTAGCCTGTACCTAGGGTTGTCAAATACCATGTGTATATGACCGTGGTGGTTTGAAAGGATCCTCACAGGGAGTGGCACTATTAGGAGGTGTGGTCTTGTTGGAAGAAGTGTGTCCCTGTGGAGGCAGGCTTTGAGGTCTCACATATGCTCAAGATACCACCCAGAGTCTCAGTCTACTTCCGGTTACCTGTAAGATGTAAGGCACCCAGCAGCTTCTCCAGTATCATGTCTGCCTGCACGCCTCCATGGTGCCTCATGATAGTAGTGGACCAGAGACCTCTGAAACTAGAAGCCACCCCAGTCAAATGTTTTTCCTTTATGAAAATTGCCATGGTCACGGTGCCTCTTCACAGCAGTGGAACCCTAAAACAATGATGATGCGTCAATGCACACCACCACATTGGTTGAGTCCGATGCTCTAACTGAACATTTCTGAATATGTAGCTGAATGCATTGCATGACTCAGAGCCGTGTACACAAGTCCCGTTGTTTCTCTAAGGTTTGTTTTGTGAAATGCCCTCTCGTCCTGATGCTGGTGGCAGGGTTGGTGTCTACCACTGACTGGAAGCTCTCAGAGCAGTAAGCTGCCACAATCAAAGGGACACTGTCGTTTGTTTGCCTATGTCCAGCATTATGAATGCATTTTTTCCTATATATTTTGTCATTAAAAATTTATCTCTGGCAAGAAGATAACTCTAGTTCCTGATAGACTATTTGGCTTTTCTGTTGTTTGCACATGCCACTGGCTAACATACCCAGGAGAGAAATCAGAAGCCATGATTGACAGTTTTCTCCCTCACATAGCAAATCCATCAAGACTTGTCCTTGCCCTATAACTTTCTCAACTTAATTACCTCTCTCCATGTCCATGCCTAGCACCCTAGTTCAGGTCTTGTCTTCTGCAATGGCATTAGCTACCCCAGTTTCTCTTGGGTCTTCCTTTTTAAAAATTTTGAGATAATAGCATTATTGTTATTATTAGTATGTTTACACATGATGCATATGTGACCAGTGCCACACATGGTACCTAGTAGCTAATGTTATTTGGTTTTCTTTTGGGCCCTCCATTGATGCCCTCATCCCTTCCTAATTCACTATAAAACATTTTACACATCAGGTATGCTAAAAACTTGGAAGATAAATTGAGACCCCAAATTGTGTACTGTCTCCCTCCCTTTCTGATGTGACTAGTTCAGGTTTAAGCTCTGCTATCTTTTCAGGGAAGATTTTTTTTTATCTTGATTTGATTTTCTGCAGCTTCGCGTTTGTATGAAAATCAAGTGGAGTATGAGAGAGGAGGAAAGGCAGTGAAGGGTGATGATCACTGTGACGACCATGAATAGTCACTGGCCAATTTATGGGGAGAAAAAGTCTAAATGAATACAGAGTGAAAGATGAAATCCTGAGGCTTATCTAAAACCTGGAGAGGAAGCCAACTTCTCGAGTAAATGAGTAAAAAACCATATTCGAGACAGGAAAGTGGGGGGAAAACCATCACACCGTGGATAGGGGTGAGAGGCGCACAGTCAATTGTGTTTGGAAATTGGTTTTAAATTATTGACTTACTTGAGATGAGGGAACTAGATTATTTGATGGAAAATGTTGATGCTTGCTGCTCTGCATCAGCTACCCCTTCGCTTGCCTGGAATGTTGATAGCGCACAAATTCCTGCCAGTTGCATGGACGGGGATCAGAGAAAGCAATTGATTCGAAGATACTTATCGTATAGATTAATGATAAGCTATTTCCTTGGGCCACCAGCCCAGATGTTCACAGTTCAGAAGTTCACAAGCAAACCCTGCTGGGGGAACAAATTAAAGCCACATGCAGACAGGGGCCAATGGCTGTAGCTGCAGAGCGTGGAGGAATCTTGAGAAAGCAATGTCATGAGCATCAGGACAGCCGTAGGTAAAGTCCAAGAGCAAGAGGCTGGACCAGCTGGCGGTAGACGGCACAGACAGGATGTCGTTCCCGTTAGTGCCAGGATGGTGTGCGAACATCCTCTCGTTACCCAGGCTCATGTCGCCATGGATAATCCAAAATGATAGTTGGCTTTGGGCTCTGCTGCCTGGGTCCATGTCCAAATGTGTTTCTGTGGTCTCAGATTTCATATTGCAGGAAATATGAAGATGCGTTTTCAGAACTGAAGCTGGGCACTTCAAACATTTTTCCTCTATTGTTTCTCTGTTCAGCTACTTGCTCATTCTTACCTTCCCTAATCTACATGCAATGAAGGTTAGGAGTCTATTTAAAAAGTCTGACTTTTTAATGAGTGAGTGAGTGAGTGCACAAAGTACACTCAACACCAAAGCACTGATGGCAAACTAATCAATCACACATGATTATTTAGGAGTGTTAGGGGCCGATGGGAGTCCCAGAGTTATCCCACAGACTTGAAGTTATCGCTAAAGATTTCAGATTGTAAAAATATTGCATTGATTCTAAAGATTCCTCTTAATCCGTCTTGCAAATATTTAGGTCTGCGAGGTGGCTGTGGCCATTCCATCCCCAGACAGCATGGCACTTCCATGCTTGTTCCCAGGCTGCGGCTGTGTCCCTTGCATGAGGGAAAAGATCATCGTGCACCTCAAATGTCCTCACGGAGCCAAGGGGATCGTACGGTCCTGTTTCTGTAGTAGGTGACTCTCCTAAGCCAATCCAGGCAACCGATACCATGCTGCCAAAGCTCTTTGGTTAAGATTCCCCTTCAATCATCACTAGGTTTATTTTGTATATTCTTAATAGAGGTACTCGCCATTAAAGTCGATGAGTATCATGCTTGCAATGTTGTCTCAAAATTTATTACTTGCCTACCCAAACTTGGGCAGAGGAGAAATGAGTTAACAAGTTTCTCCCCCTAAGGTTGCTATCAGACCTATAGGTGAGGAACCCATGCAATGAAAGCAAGATGACATGTCTGCACACGACATGACATTGACTCCTCTCAGGATGACAAACATGAAGACTGGAGAGGCCACAATCTCTCCTAGAAAAGACAAGCGCTTTTCAAGTCTAAGATGGCATTTAATTGACTTTGACTGAAAAGGATTCTTTGTTCCGGATTCTGCATTGAATCTTCCTCTTTCTCTTTTCTTTTAGCAGAAGAGCAGATCTTGTGTTTTTAATTAGCCCACATTTCTAGTGTCATTTGAGTTGATTATGAACTCGGGATGGGAAGTTGAATGGATTCATCCAAGCAATAAAATCAGTTGCGGGAAATTCGTGTGAGTCTGTCTCTTCAGACACGCTCTGGGGGAAAAGGAATGCAGTGTTTTGATCCGTAATGTCAATCCTTTTAAGTTGCAACTACAGTTGTATCTACATCCCTTCAAAGTGTTTGTGCAATCCTTGAGCCCTCTGTGTCTTTCTGTATTAAGGACAATAACCAGACGCATCTCCTAATCTGCTCTAAGGATTAGCTGCGGTCACATATGCAAAGCACTCAATGTCATGCTCTGGTCATGGAACAAAACACTCCATATGTATCAGCTCAGAGGGTTCCTGCTGCTCACTGAACTGTCCACGCAGAAGCACTGGCTCCCAGGGATGCTAAAACAGGAATACCAGAGCACAGTTTCAGATTCACATGTTTCTAGGTCTCTGAGAACAGCGCTGGACTGAGAAACAGACTGCGTTCCCATCAGACCCCCACTCCTTGGCTACTTCAGAGTTCAGCGTCAGAGACTTCTTGGGACAATCACCTCCCCAAGAGTTTGCTTGAAGTGTGACTGGGCCTGGGTGGGTGGAACACACAGCATAGCCTGCTTAGTTTTGTGAGGGGAGAAAATTATATTGAGGCCCTGCATTTTAGACTGAACTGGGCACCCCCAAGACCCTAAGGAAGTGTTGGCTTCTGATATAACTGCATTTGACGACAAGGCCCTTTCAGGTGACAATCAAAGTCAAATAAAATCATATTGGTGAGACCTTAGTTTGATAAAATAGGTGTCCTTCTAGAAGAGAATCAGAACTCCTATCTATCTATCATCTATCTATCTATCTATCTATCTATCTATCTATCTATCTATCTATCTATCTATCTATCATCTATCTATCCTTCTCTATCTTCCATGTGCAAACAAGATGAGAAGCCAGGAAAAGAGGCCTCAGCAGGAACCAACACAGCTGGCAACTTGACATCGGACTAAACTCTGGGAAAGCAGACTTTTGTTGCTTAAACCTCCCAGACTGGGGCTTTCTGTTGTAAGACAGATGTGAATATCATCAAAGATTGAAGGTTCACAGGTGGGGCTTTGAGAGGTGACTGGATCACGAGGGTACTAACCCGTCTTAGTCCATTGATGAGTTCATAGGTGCATGGACTATTAGGAGGTGGGAAAGTAGGTCACCAGAGGGAGGGGCACTAGAGAATAGTTTGGAATCCTGGTCCCTCCCTCTTTCTCTAGGGTTTCTGATGCAGAGTGGCCAGCAGTTTCCTCTGCTATAAATGCTGCCACCGTGAAATTCTTCCTTAACTCCAGCCCCAGGCAATGGAGACAGCAGAACTAAAACTAAAGATTAATACTAATACCGTGAGCTGAAGTGAAATCCCTTCTTTTAGGTTGTTTCTCTCGAGTATTTTGCTATGGCAACAAAAGCTACCTATTACAGTGTGGGGCACGTGATACGCTACCCAACACACCGGGTAGGCAATGACCGCTGCTTTGGCTGGCCAGTTACGCACACATTGACTAAATAAATAGGATCTGCTTAGTGACAGGCAAAGCGCCAAGTGCTTGGAATACAGAGATAAGGACATGGCTTGTCTCTTAAAGCCTGTATCTAGTAGAAGCACAGCTGTGCAGTGTGTTGTCATTTGAATGAGACGT
This sequence comes from Microtus pennsylvanicus, assembly GCF_037038515.1. NCBI lineage: Eukaryota > Metazoa > Chordata > Mammalia > Rodentia > Cricetidae > Microtus > Microtus pennsylvanicus. The sequence continues at coordinate 112,498,485 of NC_134585.1, forward strand.
GCTGTGACCACAGGTGTGCCCCATAGCATGGGAGCACGTTCAGTCACCTACACAATTACAGAGCTAGTAAAAGCACTCATCGAAGCTGGGACTTCATGAAAAGGACCAGTGTTGGGGGGGTGTGTGTGTGAACGAGAGTGGGTTCAGGCTTTGTTGTGTTGAGTTGAAGTCCTCAGCTTGCGTGCCAGTGGATCAGAGACCAAGGTTAGAGACCCTTAGTGGAGGTCATGAACACACAGGTGGTAGCTGATGATGCCACACACGATGGTGCCTGGAGACGTGAACGGAGAGACCCTGTGAAGTGCTGGTTGTGCAAGGGCAGACAGAGGAGCAGAGGGCTAGAACTGGAACCCAGCAAAAGCAAACCAACTCTGAAAGGCCAGGGTAGGATTATCAAGACAGCCTCGATCTCTTCAAAACACAAGTTTAATGTCCGTCGGTTTATTACCATTCCATAAAAGGACTGCCCCAGTTTCAGAAACAAAGCCACACAGAGTGTTCTCCACGTTAACAGATTTTGAAAATAAATTAGAACACTTACTTAGCAACGAAAACTACCGAGCACAATGTTACTTTCAGACAATTCAAAAGGCACTTGGGGATTTTTTTTTCCTCTTTGCCTCAGGGCATCGTGAACTCTAATTAGGCTGCCCTGGTCAGCTGCGGAGTGCTGATGAATGGGGAGTTAATTGACCATTGGATAAAGCAATTCTAACTCAGAATGGGACAGCTCACTAGCAGGGACAGAGAAGGGGCATTCAGTTCCCAGATCACAGGAGGCAGCCTGCAAACTCTTTCAGAGACCCAAACTGTCTCCGTCAGAAAAATGAAAAACCTTCAACCTTCAGCCTCTCCCTACGCTCCCTGCTGGTGAATTTAAGAGGCTTGCCAACTGTTGGGATGCTCAGAGAGCTAACTGACCCCCACACAGCATCCTAATATTCTAGAAATAATGGTGATGCCCACACATTTCAAGGATTCTAATTGCCATCTAAAGGCTTGGATTCCCCGAGAGATTCTGGGTTTGGGGACTGAATTGAATAATCATGTGTCCTTCCTAGGCTCTGGTTAGAAATCCTCTCTCTTTGCTTGTGAACTAATAGCAAGCTGTCAGTTCTGTCACTGCCAGAATCAAAGACAGTAAGTAAACTTGAGTAGAGGTGTCAGGAGATATGATCCCCAGACTCCCAGAATTCCATGACCCACCCCCCCAATGTTCTAGCAAAGAACAAGAGCTGTTTGTTCCCCAATGCTTAAAAGAAGTCAGCATGGGAATCCCCCCTTCCTGCCCCTGCTGAGTGGGACTGCTGGGTTTGGGAAGGCATTCACTGACCACTTCTGCCAAGAACCAACTAGAAAAAGATGCTGGAGAAAGGAAAAGAACCGGCTGGGTGTGGGCACCACTGCTTGCTGACCCCTTGGGTTGTCTGTACGATAGGGGGTAGTTGTGATGTCGTTCTCTTCAGATGCACCCAGGTCTGGAGCTATTCGTCATCGTCGTCGTCGTCGTCATCATCGCTGTCATCGTTATCCTCATCATCAGAATTATCATCATCGTCGTCGTCATCGTCATCATTGTCGTTATCGCCGTCATCATCTTCCTCTTCGTTGTCATCATCTTCAGTGTTGATCTTTCCAGAAAGCACATCCTCGATCCAGTCTTCCAGCTCCTCGGCTGTGGGCAGGTCATCATCGTCTGGGATCTCCATCCAGACGCTGTCAGCCTACAGTGACACACGGAATGAACCAAGGCGTGAGTGGGTGGAGGTTGAGACAGACCAGGACTTTCTAAGGAGCTCTGTTGGGTAGGCCTCCAACTCTCTCACACCTATCAGGGATATGTTCAGATAGACAAATGGAAATGCCAAACTGCAGAACACTCCTGTGCAGTATTCTGTTTCAAGAACAGCAAAAGAAATGGGCGTTCTACTGCCCAAGAGAATGTAAATGTGCATACACATAAATGAATGAATGAATGAGTCAATCTTCTTTCAAATTTCAAAAGTCAAGAAATGTAGAGATTGAGAGAACACTTACCACACGGCAGCAAAGAGACCTTGTTAATTGGCCCCTATTCACAAAAAGAGCTGTGTTCATTGGGCTGCAGTGGGCCCTCTATTGTGGCTCCTTCTCCCCACTGTTCACATTGTTGAATCTGCCCCGCTTCTGTCTTGTTGTGTATTAGATGTCTGGACTGAGTCTAAATTTCCTCACACTCTCTGTTCAGCTCAGTAGCCCTTCCCACCCTGAATTCATCCGTGCTGAAACTTCTGTCATCGGGGTCTCCTGACTGAGTGGGTGACTGCTAACATGGGTTTCTGGATATCAACCTCTCCATCTCTCTTAGGCAATGGTAGCTCCAGGCATGAGTTGCCTGTATAAGAAGGCCTTGTTCTTTGGCTTGGTGAATACAAGAGGATGTTCTTGGGTGGAAAGTTCAAGGTCAACGAGTCAGGTTGGACTAGCTCCATAAGCAAGGAAACACACTCCTCGAGAAGATTGGGACTGGCTTGAGCCCAGGCTCGGGCTGTACCAGCAAGCTCCTAGAGTTTGGGAAAGACCCAAGAGTTCTACTTGCAGCTGTAGACTCCTGAATGATCTCATAGTTGGGGTTGTATAACAGCCAACAGGGTGGCTGAGAGCGCCTGATCAGGTCTTGATGGGGATACTCACATCTGTTACATTCACCACCCCGATCTGTGGCTTGAACAAGTCAATTTTGAAAGTCTTCTCCCAGTAAGCGACAAGCTGCAGCAACAAAAAGGCCAGGTTAGACAGTGGGCAGAGGGCTGGACTCACCTGCCAGCCTGCTGTAGTAACCGGGTTGTGATTGGTTGAATGCCTTTGAAACAATTGCGGACACTCAGGAAATTGAAGGCCAGCTCCATCTCTAAAGCACTTTATGCCTTAAGCAAAAGATGCCACAACACGAGCTGTAACAACACCGACCATAAATGCTTCCACAACTCTCAGGGAGACTAGCACAAAGATGGCCGAGGCCAACCCCCAAATTATAACTTGTTGGTAGTTTGTGGGTAACGAAAGAGCCATTTCTCTCTACCTCCCTTTAAATGTTGCATTCTTAGAAGCCCTTATCTTGTGCCTCCCTGTCACATGAGATGCCTGGGAAAACATTGATAGGCTCTAATTTGGCATAAGATGCAAACACAAGCTAGGTTTCTTCAGTGCAGTGTGGGCTTCATCTGGACAGATCTCTGGCTGGGGCAGGCTAGTGGAGTTAATGGAGACCATGAAGCTAAGAAAATGGAGATGTTCAGGGGCAGAGGCTTCCCTAGTAAATGCGGGGCCTTCGTGGAGTTGGTGTTATGAATCTGGAAATTAGAAATGCCCGGAAATTGCTTTGCAAGTACCCAGATGGATGCAGAACTGACCAAAAAATGGCAGGTCATCTACAAGTTTGCATACTGAGACAGTCGGGGTAAACTGGAAATAACCCAGCAGAAAACAAACCTGCAAAGCAATGCTGTGTGCTTACACGGCCATGGCTTTCTTATGTTTACCCAGAGTTGTGCCATAGACCTCAAATGTTATGGAAGTCTCTGCCTTTGGTTCACCCAACCCCTGTGTGTGTAGGATTTGACGTTAGTGTTTTCTGTCTAATAACCAGTCATTGCCTATGCAACTCATAGCCAGAAAATAACCAAATTGGTATAGTTACCAGCAGTTAGCCATACCAGAAGCTATCAATAGACCAAGCTTTAACTTTACTATGGGTAAACTTTTATATGGGTCTCAGTGGGAATTCCACATCTGCTAGGTTTAGTTTAGCATCCAGGTGTTGCCCTTTCTCAGTGGGATAGTGGTTGTAACAACGCCTGTTTAGGGAGTGAGCTATGAGGACATTTGCAAACAAAGCTCTGTAATCTAGTACCTATGTGGTAGTCTTGAAGGCTCTTGAAGAGACTCAAGTTCAACCCCATGTAGTGTTGGGGATCCTGGCTCTTGGTGCAGCATTGAACTTGGCCAGTAGAGAATGTTCATTACAGTAGAGGAATAGCTTCCTGCGTTATTATTATCACTGGGTTCCTATGTGGCATGAATTCTGTATGCTTTGTTCAAAACTAAGAATTATTAGAGCTTTCTTGCTATTCCTCATTGACAGAGGTTAGACTGGGGTGGTAAAGTCACTGTGCCTTCCACGTGTACTAGGCATGATGCTGAGTCTTAGAGAACTTGCGAGAAGCAAGCCAGGCATGGTCTCTGCCCTCAGACAGCGTGTTCCTTTGCTTCATCAAGTTCTTAGCTCTACAAAGTGTTCACTTCTGACTCTATTCTCTAATAATTTAGGTTGTCTCTGGAGGCTCATGGAGAGGTGGGTGGCGATACAAAAGGGCCATATTGTTGCTTAAAGAAAGAATGCCCCCAGCTGCCCTGGATGGGCCTCTCCAAGAGTAGTCCCCTCTTGGCATCTCAGAAGTGAGGACACTGATAAATCTGGCCACTGCCATGATTCCATAAAGCCAAGGTCAATGCTGTCCTGAAAGCATATGCACCCACTCCATATGCAGTGGCCTCTGGGTTTCTTCAAATGTCTTCTACTCTTTCAGTTTGTCCCTCACGCTTGAAGACTTTGTGCTAAGCACAGATGCAGATGGTGAAGGCCACCAGGGATGAGGCCTTGGCCTGGGCCACTCACCAGTGGGAAGTCATCTGGGTCAATCCACAAGATGCTCAAGTCAGGGTTGTCCGTGTTGTCCCGGGCAACCTGTTTCAGGATCTCCAGGAACTCATAGCCATCTGAATAGGGTTCAAGAAAGTTGAGTCACCCAGTGCATGCAGCACTCCTCACGTGGAGTACAAGAGCATGGTTTTTCCACAGGGCTTTCATGGCCATCTGGTGCATGCCCTCAATTACAGACTAAGTCTATAAAATGAGTCAGATGAAGAGCCGCAGACATAAAGGAGCTCATACAGAGAAAGCCAGGGCAATTTTAAGCAGAGAAATTGAAAGGTCACAGGGAAGTGGCCCCCTTTCTAAATGAAGATTTCCCTTCATTTGTTCACCAGGAGATGAAAACTGAGTGGCCTTAGTGACAAAGGTCAGTCCCAGAGCAGAGGAAGCTCTCTGCCTGTCCCCAATAATTCTGTGTTCCAAGCATGTGCCGTCCCTGGGTTCCCCACATCTGCTCTACGGCCCTGGAACAGCCTGGAATTTCCAACGCCTTCAAACTGGGTCGGCCTCCCTCTGCTCCACAGCCCACTCCGGCACAAGCTCTGGTAGCGCCAGCTCTCCCTGTCCTCTGTCAGCAATATTCTCTGCCCCAGAGAGGGGATGAATCATAGGAAAAGCAGGGGCAGGCCTTCCGCACTTTGAGCCTGAGCCCTGCAGCACACAGTTCTTTCTTCCATAAGCAAAAATTTTGCAAGAACATTTAGTAAGTGATACTGGAAATCCTGAACACACCCCCACACAGAACTAGAGCAGAGACAAGTGGTCTGAACCTGGCAGGTTCCTGATCAAAAAACCACTGTGTGTGTGTGTGTGTGTGTGTGTGTGTGTGTGTGTGTGTGTGTTTGTATACATGTGAGGAACATACATCATATGTGCACATAAGTCCACAGAAGACTCTCTGGAAGTTCAGGGAATTCAGAAGAGAACTAATATTTTGTTAAACAGTTATATTAAGGAAAATGAAAAAAACTCAAGGAAGCTCTTAGCAAGTCCCCTAGCACTTAGCAAGAAAGTCCTGCGTGAGCCACCAACAGCCAGTCCATCTCAGAACCTTAGCAGAGATAAGATCACGGTGGCAAATCTGATGACGTTGTCTTGCAGGTGGGAGGAGAGGGCCAGTGGTGGTGACCTGCTTGGAACAAGGACCACAGAGGCAACAGGACAACAGACTTCTCAACAGATGCCAGTGTGTACAAGTGACGGTGACCCCACCCAGCTCTGTGTGGGTACCGCAGTGACTGGGTGGGGCTAGAGGACCAGTTGTAGAACCAGCTCCTACCAGTATACCAGCAGTATACAGCTCAAAAGAGACATCTTAGGTTTGGTTCTAAACAATCAAGTTACATATCTGTGATAGCTGAGTTTGTGGCCTGAGATTCACACCCTCTGTACAAACATAGGGGTTGTGCTTTAGAGCCCACGTATTCGCTGTTTGGAGGATGCGGATGGCAAAAGCGTGGTTCTTATCTCCTGCATGTAGGCATCATCGAGAAAACCAAGCTTCCCTCCTCCAGCCTCAAGTGTCCTTGCTGCCGTCTGGGTACATTGTGGCCCCTCTTCTGAGCATGTGGTCATGTCTCAGCAGAGGACAATAAAGGGATTCATGGAAGAGTTGTCTGTGGATTTGTGGATCCAAATGCATAGACCAGAAGAGAGAATTCCCCCCAGATCCCGCAATTATGACTGCACACCTTGGAGAAGAAAAGGGCAATAATTGAGGTGACATGGCCAGTTCTCTGGAAGATGAAATGAAAACGGGAAAGGGGACCTGGACAGGTTTTACAAATCACAAAGAGGGTGAGGTCCCACAACACAGACCACATTCAAGCTGAGTAAACGTGGACTGGGTCTCCTGGAGGGAGAGCAGAGATTCCCACGCCAAGGTTGCAAAAGGCCCAGCCTATGACCTACAGATGCTGCTGTGTTCTCATGGAAAAGCTCATGTAATGCTGAGATCTTATTAAAGGAACATTACATACAAGATCACGCCACCCCTGCTGTCTCTAAACTAGAGCAGGTTCAGCGATAGAAAGAAAAAGGAAGATTGAGTAAAAAATTGGGTTCTGTAAGAAAAAAAAATACATTCAAGTCTGTGTTAACCAAACGAATTCATAGATGTGGCTTTATTTCCATGTTAAAGATTGTGAAAGGTTGTTTGTGTGTGTGTGTGTGTGTGTGTGTGTGTAAAGAGAATATTCTTCATGTATAGGGAGAGCAAGGAAAACTCAAAAACCATTTCTTCCCAAACAAAATGAATAAAATTGACTTTAAAGGCACAAAGCTTCATCAAGTCCCACATGATTGGGACACAGCTGGAGGCAACTGAGCCAGGAAGGATCAAATGACTGTTTCCTATATAAGTGACCTAGCTCAGAGGCCTTAGACTGTGACAGGCTACCTTTCAAAGTGAAGAGACCATAATCTGTGCTAAGTAGATAGATAGGAGAAGGCTAGCTATAGACTCTTAGGCTTGAAATTGTCTAGCATAGGCACTGGAGGACTAGGCCACCAGGGAATCACCTAAAAAGGAGACCTAAAGTCCCCAGTAACCAGGCTGGTGAAGAGCCCCAGCCAGAATCCTCTGTCTCTCCCTTTTATTTCCAGGGTAGGTCCTTCTGATCCCAGAGCTCTTGATCCTAAGAGGCACAAATCTCTATTTCTACACTAGCTTCTTTCTTGACCGACACCGGTCGTTGCTCTTTATACGCAGAGTCTGCCACCTGCCACTCAGCCTTCCTCTCAGGGGCATTTGCACTGAGCACTCACTGGGTCCTGAGGATCCTTGCATTTCATCTTCCCGTCTAGGCTGCATGGAGGATTTTACTACCTTCATTTTTCCAGAGAGCTCGAAGGAGGCAGCTTGCCCCTGCCGTCTATGAGTAAACAGCAGAGCCAGGAGTCGAACTCGGGTCTTCAGTCTACACACCTACAGCCAGTTACTATTCCTCCTCCCTCTGAGGTCTCGGTATTCCTACCACAGAGCTGCCATCTTCCTTCCTCACTTCTGTACCTGAGTTTCCCTGGATGTGAAACTTTGTCCTCAGGAAGGTACAGGCCAGGTGAGAGAGGAGATGCAGTGTGGCCTCTCTCCTGGAAGTGGGGGTGGGCTGCCTCTGCCCTTCTGACAGAAATTGGAGCAAAGCTCCTGTCCTGCTTCTGAGCGTGCTCCTGAGGCCTGCCCTGTCTGTGGGGTCACCCCAGTGATGCTTTAAGTAAGCCCAGAGTCTCCAGGATGGCCTAAATAAAGAAGGCTGTGAGAACAGCAGGCCCTTCCCAGCCCCCAGACTGCAGGTCTGGAAGTTCAGGACCGAGGGCTGGGGAACGAGTGTGGAGCCAGGTTTCCCACGACAAGCAACTGGCCTCTGGGAATTGCATCCCTGTGTGACGAGAACCCAGTCATTATCCTTTCCTGCTTCCCTGGCAGAGGTTGGTGGGAACAGGCCTGCACCAGGCCCTAGGGGACCAGGTCTAGGTCACTCACAGTCATCTAGAGAAAGGCCCCATTTGCAGATGTGATTGTGTCTGAGACTGAGCTACGGCCCAGGAGCAAACAGGCCTATGGTGCTGCCCAGACTGCCCCTTCCTCGCAGCCTCCTCCTGGCTGCTGGCTATGCTCAGTCCATGGAGACTGAGGATGCTCTTCCTGACTCCACACGCTGGGCAGCTGTGGACCGAAGGGTTTCTGCCTGGGCTTAGGAAAGTTGTGGCCCTACAGTGGCCTCCTGCCATTGTCCACGTGGAAGTGGGCAGCTAGGCAGGCCAGAGGTGAATATCACCCAGCGTGGAGGCTGCCTTCAAGGATGTTCTCTTTTTCTTAGGCATGCCTTTGAGTTTCTATGTGCTTCAGACCCAGAGCCAAGTGGGTCCTTGGTTGTATGGAATTCTCCAAAAGCAGAATTCTCCAGACTTGGGTCTTGTGCGAAGACCGTGAGGAGGTCACAAGGCTGGGAGTCTCCCCCGCTCCCCCTCCCCTTTTCAAAGAACTTCTACTGCAGTGAGACAGCCACTCAGAAGATGCCATGGGGCCCGTGGCTTTGAAGCAGGTCCTGCCATTTTTTGCTCTTTGGATCCCAGAATTGGTGGGGAGAAAGTCAAACGATACATTTTCACAATTCAGAGACACATGGAGATAGATAGAGGGATGGACTGCTGGGTCATCGTCCCAGTTCTACCACTTAGTATTCATGAGAGCTGGGGATGATGTTTAACTTCACAGTACTTGTGCCCCTCCTCTATATACTGGAGAATATGGAGTAACCATTCCTATCTGCAGAGCTGGTGCTTGCTGGGCGTATAAGTAGCATTCAGCACCCAGCAATAATCAAATAGTGAGGTTGATATATCAAATTTAAATTATAGTGCTCCAAGAAGCACTTAGTGCCCCTATTTGAGACAATTGGTCTCTAACCCATTTTTGCAAGAACCCCAGGGTAGGAAAACTTCAGGGGCAGCAGGGCTTGAAGCCCCCTTCCAGGGCTTGTTGCTAAATCTGCTCAGGGCTTGCAGACGGCAGCCATCCTTGTGTTTCTAGCTTGTTAGTGTGAATATTCCCAATGCCCTTAGAGGGTTTCCATCCAGCGCTCACTCATGTAGAACCGCTCTCAGCAAACCTTTCATCAAATATTGTAAAGAAGATGTCAGCCCAATGCAGACGCATCTGGGAGCAGCGAGGAGGAAGACTCTTTCCTTTGCAAACCTGTCGTGCAGCTCTGCTCTGAGCAGCTTAAGAAAAGATGTGGGCAGAGGAGGGTGAGGTGCAACGAGCCGCTGGCATGGATGGAGGGCGCGAGAACATCCTATCATCCTTCCCAGCCAGGCCGGGGAAGCTCACAGCAAGTGAAGACTCCAGGTCATGATATAGGGCCAGAGAGCAGACATGGATGCCTGCCAGGGAGACCCTCCTGCGCTCAGCCTTCTGCTGAGGGGAACACAAACTCTGGCTGTAAGGAGAGTTCTTGGGGGCCAGGACACTGAGGAGACCAATGCTGCTGCTGCCCCGGAAGTTCACAGTCTGCCTCAGGAACTTTCGTGGGCCCTAGGAGGATGCCTTGTTATTCACGGGACCCTCATGCTGCCAAGTGACTCTGCTTGGGTCTCACTTCCTTGGTACGATCTTTTGATCTCCTAGCCCTGGCCCCTTCCCCACCACCCTGCAGCAACACCGCACGAGCTTGCAGCCTCCAGCAGCTGGGTTGCTGTTGAGAAGTGCTATCAAAAAGAGGACCCACGAGGAGCCCTCAATAAAGATAAACTCACTTTTCTGCCGTACCTCTAGCCCTGTGATTTCGTGCACAGCACTGAACTGGCTGCGTCTCTGTTCTGCTGTGGCTCAAACGTTGGAGGCAGAGGGGTGGAGATGGAGGGAGGCACTCCGAATGATCGCCTGGATGTCAGATGCCGCCTGAGAGAGGCACAGAAGTCTGCCTGCCTTGTGGTTAAGGGTGTGGACTGGGAAGCCAGACAACCCTCACTTCATTCCACTGTTCCCCAGCCTGGTAACCTCCCTTGGCCTCTGCATCCTCAATTGTAAAAGGAGAATAACAATTCAACTTTCCTCGTTGGGTTGTTGTGACAGTTACGGCCATCATTGCCACCTTTGTCATACTCCTGATGCATTTGGACATCACGAGGGCTGGCTGCAAGGTTGGCCTGGACTTAGAGACCCTGGGCAATGTGGTCCAGTCAGTGAGATTTGACAGCTCACTTCCTCCCCTGACACCAGGATAATAATAATAACCGGCACACACGTATCACAGAGTGGCCTCGGGATTAACATGGCTGTTTCCTCATGGTTCCTCAACGCAGACATTCCTTCTCTAAGAAGCAACTGCTATCCTGAACCCACCACCTTCCTCTTTCAGAAAGTGGGTGCAGTCTGGTTAGATAAGCCTTCTAGCGACCTGTTAGTCAGACCATAGGAATCTGAGTAACCAGCTGCAGGCATGCACCCTCCAGGACCTCAACCCAGCCTTGGGCCCCAAGCAGCACCTCACTGCCCAGCAGGTAAATGCTGACTGACCCCAAAGTCAAGGACTTTGATTAGAACCCCGGTTCAGGTTAGAACCCTGAGTGCCAAGGCAGCCCCTGCCTCTGAAAGATCACGTTCCTGACCTCCCCTCCCAGTGTTGCTCTGTTCCCCAGGGACAAGCCCCGGCTTGGGATTTGGAGAGAAGGTAGAGCTTCAGGGCCCAGGGGTGTTTGCACAGGGAGGAGGTGGAAGTCCTTGTAGAAGCTTGATTCATTAGGGCAGCAATCTCTGTCAAACAGGTTTCTGCAGTTCAGGGAGACCTCTTTGTTCTATTGTTCCAGACAGCCAGACAGGCCTCCTTGCAACCCTGGGAGGGGGCAGTGGGGTGGCAAGGAAGCCCCCTGGAGTCTTGCCAGCAGGCAGCTGCCAGCAGCAACTCTGATCACGCAACACCAAGGATCCGATTCTGTCTGATTATAGCCTGTAAACCTGGGGGCTGAGGGTAGCCAGAATCTGTAAAAAAGCAGCTGACACTACAGGAAAAAAAAAAGCAAAAAGAAATACTTGAGGAGGATTCTCAGCTCTGCAAGTCTATGGTGGGAAATTCAGCCTAGCAATGGATACTTAAGAGACTAGCTCTCAAACAACTTGGCTTTGATGCAATGGAACATTACTCAATCTTAAAAAAAAAATAGTCAAGATAGATACTATATAGTGGGAATACACACACACACACACACACACACACACACACACACACACTATGCTAAAGACAAGATGCCAGATGATGACTTCATTCATATGGAATGTCCAGAACAGATAATTAGACAGACAGTATGCAATTGGTGGTTACCACCTGTGGAGAGGGTCGGTAATGGGAATGACTGTCAATGGGTATTGTTGGTAAAGGGCTGGAATGAGATGGTGCTGACCTGCACCGCCTTGTGAGGATAAAATCCCCACTCTAGCTAGCTTTAAAGAGTGGCTGCTATAGGGTGTACATTGCGTTGATTTCCAGAATCACATCATTAAGAAAGGTCTAACTACTTGCTCCGTAAACATCTGCAGGGCACTTGCCCTGTCAAGCCACTGAGGACTCAGGCTTGCACTGATAGGTAAGCCAATAGGTCCTTTCTTCCCAGCACCCTTGTGTTCCCTTAGACTGGGTTGAACTTCTCTGAGTCTCTGTATCTTCGTCTGAAGCTAAGATCTGCTTTGTTGATGTTGGTTGGCTAACTAGTTTTGGGTTTAAGGTGTTTTGGGTTTTGTTTGTTTGCTTGTTAGATTTGAGGCAGGGTTTCATGGAGTCCAGGCTAGTCTTGAATTTGACACATGCTGAGGATAGTCTTCAACTTCTGATCCTTCTACTTCTACTGAGATGACAGGCCCGCACCACCACCCGCAGTTTTTGCAGCACTGTGGACGGAGCCCTGGACTTCTTGCACGCTAGCACTTCCCAGTTCTAACCTCTAAACAATGCACCATGGCAATGGAAGTTCTTAGCAAACATATAATTCCGCATTTTCTGGAGCACTAGTCCCAAACTTGATGATCCACCATGATTTGCCTCAGAGCAGAGGCCCATAAAACCACAGATTCTAAAGGTCTTGACTGAACCAGCCCAAGGGGGCCTTTGCTGTCAAGTTCAGGAAACCCTGTTCCAACTCTTTATGGCCAAAGCCTGGCTACTAGGCATCCCAAATGACTAGCCTTGACTTCCATGACTGCCTCTGGATTGTTCCAGGCCTCCCCCACACGCTCCTCCTATCTGCTCCTCCACCTCCCCTTGGGAGGCTGCCTTGTGGATCACTGTTTTGGGGAACTAGCATTTTGACTCTTAAAAAATTCACTGTTCTCTCCCTTCTCTTTCCATTGGTGTTGATAAGATGGAAACCAGGGAATGTTGCCCACAGTGCAAGAATAGCCAAGTTACCCTTCCGGTGGTAGAGAGACTTGTACTCTAAAAATGGATTGTTTGCTCTACCTTTCCTCTCTGTTTGGCAGATTTTTCTAGACCGTTCCTATGCACATGGTGCTTTCCAGAGGAAGACAACGTATGTTAAGGTTGGATTGGTTTATATAGGTTCGATCATAAACTGACAGACACACACACACACACACAAACACACACACACACACACACACACACACACACACACACCCTGTAAGGCTAGGAAGTTTTAGTGCTCTCCTTGTGGGTTCATTCCTATTCTGAGTAGCTGCACACAATCAACACAAGTTGCCTACGCTGACCTTGAACTGCCGACGCTCCTATCTCCTCCCCAAAGCTGGGATTACTGCCCAGCTGTGTGGCTGACAGTCTTTGCAGTTCTGTCCCCTTGGCTGAATTTGCTGCTGAAGACTCACTCATACCGACCAGATGACCACTAGAGGGGGTCAATTTCTTGCTGTTGAACTGATACTGAGAGGGCTTAGAAGCCGGTTCCTGCCAATGGCTAAACAGATTGGTGAGGGTGGGAATGGGGGCTGGCTAGGTATCCTACCTGGGTCACTCCTCTCTGCAAAGGCCACGATGTGGATCCCGTTCAAGTCATCTTCCTGAAAGAGGAAAATAATCAAAGGTTAATCTCAAGAGAAGAGAAATATAAACGAGTGTGTCAGGGACAACAACATGGAGCCTGCATGGAATAGGGGGCAGGGGATGGAAATGGACACTGAGGTGCAAAGGGGCAAGACAGGCACACGCAAAGGAAGCAGGGACTGATGGGTGACTGGCAGGACACATGGAACTTTGATAAGGGACTCGGATCAGTGGGTTTCTAAGACAGGACAACACACACAAGAGTCAGAAGTAAATAGTTCTCACGCCTGTGGTCTGGCGAGTCCAGAGAGCAGCAGCAGCGGGAAATTGGAAAGCGTGTCAGTCTGGCTTATCAGAGACTCCGGAGCAACAAAAACTCTGGAAATGGCTCTAGCCAATCTAACAGTTTCAAGACAGTTCTGCGAACTTGACAGTTCTAAGCGCCCCCCCCCCCCAGGAGATATCATTGGGGATGGACCCAATTACAGGGACTCCTGAGCATGACTGGTGGATCCTGAACCCCCACCTTGAGCAGTAAAGAACCATCAACTCAACTAGGATTTGGGTCTCTGGTGCCCACACAAGAAAAGGGGAGAAGCAGAGCCCCTGGAGCAATTCAGGGATGCCACTACGTGAGTGCATGGTCTGAAGGAGGCCAGAAGAGGGTGTTAGATCCCCTGAAGTTAGAGGTATAGGCAGCTGTAAGGGATAAGCTGAATGTAGGGGCTGGGAACCGAACTCAGGTCTTCTGCAAGAACAGCAAATGGTCTTAACCACTGAGCCATCTTCCCACCCCTGGCAGGAACATTTCTATAAATGTGGGAGAATTTGGAATTTGGGACTATGGTGGTTTTAGGGTGTTCCTGGGGAGGGGGAGCCAGAGCAAGGGAAGTAAACCTGAGGACATGTCAGATAGCAAAGAGCATTTCACAGATGCACGTTTGGGACAGGAAGACTACCTGCCTGTCCCACCTTCGTGTTGATTATTTACTGGAGAAGGAAGAGTGAGGGTTTGGAGGAGACTCTTGTATAACAAATGTGACCCTCTGGAGACTCCATGCTACGAGATGGAGAAAAAAAGTCCAATGTATACTGATGACAGTTGCCAGGAGAGAGAGATTCACTGGGAACCCTTGTGTCATATCAGAGTCGTCCTATGGGGGTAGGGGACTCAACCTCCCCCACCTCCGTTTTCCATTTCGATTGCTTCTAATGCTGCTGCAATCCTATCTAAATGCTAATTTTTCCCCTTTGAGTTTGGCATGAACAAAACCTCCAAAAAAATCTAAGATAGATTAAATAGAAAATATTATTATTAAAAACAAGAGAGTGGGGTCGGCGTCGGCCGGGTTCTCTGGGGAATTGAATGTTACAGATATATATGTGTGTGCACCAGGTTATTAGGGAAACCCGACAGCAACCAGAAGGAGACTCTGACGTTCACCACCGTTTGACGATCACGTCCGTTTGCTATGATCGCCAGACAGACTCCCCCGGTCAGGTCTCATTAGGCGGCCCCGTGTCCCTGTCATCTGCCATCAGTTGGAACTGAGCACCCGTAACTCTGTGAAGCAGGCTTCATTTCTGCCTCCCCTTCTAGAATGCACTTGGAAATTGGTTTTAGAATTAAGAATCCATATTCATTTTCTGACAGGCTGCTCCAGGCGGGCCTGTCACTATCGTTAGCGGAGACGGGCTCTGGATAGAACACTATCAGAGGGACAGGGCAGCTCAGGCATTCGGGGCATGATCCTGTATCGAGCACCTGTAGAGAGACGGGGAGGCCATGCTAGATGCTGAGAATTTTCCTCAATAAACTCGTGGAGCAAGAATTCACGTGCAAACCGTGAGTCAAATGCACATCATATTCCTGTTCAGTACTTAAGAATCACTTAAGGAATCTAAAGCCGCAGAGATAGTGGTTACCTAAGCGGGACTGATTAGTTCTGTCTAACCCAGAGACCCTCTGTGCTGGTCCACCCTGTCCACCATAATGAAGGGTCATAAGCTGATAGCTTATCAACAACAGGAATCAGGGACTTATTTCTCACCGTTCTGGGGGTGGGAAGTCCAAGGTGCCCTCAACAACAAATTCAGTGTCAGATAAGGGCTTGCTTAGTCTCTGGTCTTTGGCCCCCCTCCTCCTTTCTTTTTTTTTTCTTTTCTTTTTTAAGATAGCAACTCCCTATGTAGCCCCAGCTGAATTCACTATGTAGCCCAGGCTGTCTTCAGACTTACTAGCCTCCTTCTGGGAGTACGCACATGATTCACCAAGGCCAAATTAGGGCTGCTTCTTCTTCTTCTTCTTCTTCTTCTTCTTCTTCTTCTTCTTCTTCTTCTTCTTCTTCTTCTTCTCCTTCTCCTTCTCCTTCTCCTTCTCCTTCTCCTTCTCCTTCTCCTTCTTCTTCTTCGTTCTTCAAGACAGGGTTTCTCTGTAGCTTTGGATTCTGCTCTGGCCTCGACCTCACAGAAATCCACCTGCCTCTGCCTCCCAAGTGTGCCACCATCTCCTGGCTGGGGCTTCATTCAAAACAGCAATTCCAACTATGAAGGCTCAGTCATGGCAGCCTGTCACCTTTCCAAAGGCCCCACCCACATGTGACATCACGTTTTCAAAACATGAATTTGGGTGAGCTACAAATATAGACCATGAAACCAACAGCGAAAGACAGTGCAGTTTCTCTGAAGAAGCTCATTGCTGCTGCATGCGATGAACGTGTTTAGAGAGGTTAAACACAGCCTGTGCACTTGGTGGCCATGCCACAGACCCTAAGGAGGAGGGGTGTGGAACCACTAGTCAACGCCCTTCTGTAGGTCCCTCAGCTTTTTGTCTGCTCCTGCCTTACAATGAATGTCCTGGCTTGGGGTTGTGGATGTTGAAATTACTATTATTGTTATTATCTTATTTATGACTATGATGGTGTATTATTATTATTATTATTGTGCGAGCATGCGATGGGGAAGGGAGCGTGCCACAGCAGGCGTGTGGAGGTCAGACAACTGTGTGGAGTCAGGTCTCTCCTTCCACTTTCATGTGGGTTCTTGGGGGTTGAACCCAGGTTCCCCGGCCGTGCGTAGCAACTACCTTAACTAGCTAAGGCACTTCCCCTTCCCTGAGGCGTTAAATTTTGAGGCTATTTCTCCTACATAACCCTCAACATTAACTCTGGGTGAGCAGCATTTGCTTGAATAACACTCTTGTTAACACAGAGTAACAATGCAATGCACCGTCCACCAGTTCAAGAAAGAGCCTTGTGTGTAAAACTCTCCTTCCGGGGGGAAAAATGTTAGAGAACCTAGCCCTGCCAAGAAGAAACGAGTGTTATCTACGTTGGCAGCTATGTTACCACCTCCATATTTTGTCCTATTTCCTTCACCTCTATGGAACTTTCTCAGAATGAACAGACTTAAAGAAAACAAGGCATAGCTCCCTAAGGCAGTGGCAACACCTTGGGGCTAATCGAAGGCTCTTTAGTCCTATCTTGGAAAGTATTCTGCGTTGCAAGATTGAAAAGCATCTTTCAGAAGAGATTACTGGGACAGAGGAGATAACTCCCTAGCTAGGTAAAGGCACTTGCCACTAAATAGGTGACGAATTCATTGGGACCTACATGGTGGAAGACAGGAAAACCAACTGCTACAGGTTGTCATTGGGCCTCTATGTCATCAGACATTGGTACCATGGCACACATGCACCCCACACACATACAAAATAAATAAAATTAAAGTAATGTTTTTAGATAAGTCGCTGGCCCTTATCCGCTGTGGGCAGTTGGCAAGGACTCTGGCTATTGACACGCAGTCTCAGAAGAACGGTGAGCCAGCACCAGGTTTCCATAGGCTCCCTTGCCTCCAAGTTCTCTGAACCGTAGAAACTATGGGTTCCCCTCAGATTTCCACACAGCAAATGCCACTAGCCAGCATTTTCTTCAGTGCTAAGGCAGGTATGGCTTTTTGTGGGCTGCTGTCTTGAAAACCTGCAGGACTGCAGAGAGCTAAGGGTAAACTGAGTGAGGCCGGCTCACTCCCCTGTCCTGTGCAACTGTTTTGTAAGGTCAGAGAGAATGGATTTAAGAGAAGGCTTGTAAGTCGCAAACTAGTCCCTATCGACAACACCTGTAGTTTAACTTGCTGTGGATAAGTGGTCCATCTAGATACTGCTCTTTGGAGCGGTGCCCCCCAGCGTGGGCACAGGGGCTGGGAGAGGCATGGACCTGACTTCTCACCAGTCCTTCTGACCAACTGGTGGCTGCTTTTCCTTTTTAAAACTGTGAAGACGTCTAGGAGAACCTGTGCTACTCTTTCCCTCATTTGGGGACTTGAATGAGGGCTGGCCAGATCATGTGACCAGTACAGAAGGCAGTGTTGGAAAGGAACAAACCGCTCTTGCTCTCTTCTTCTTTGTTTTGATTCAACTTACTCAGTGAAAAACAAAAAAAGTAAAAAGAGGTAGTGGCAGCGGAGGCAGGCAGACACATCCTTCCCACCTTTACCACCTCCCTCAAGGTGATAAAATATTTGTCTGTGTGGTGAGGGGAGGATTTCAGAAGCTCATAGGCTCAGGGGCAGGGAGGGGACACAGGCTTGGAAATCCTAGTCTTGAGCAGAGTCTGGGAGTGGGGATGTTTCTGCAGCTGTGTTCTCTTTCTCCCCAGAGACTTGACAATCATGAATGACCTCAGGATAAAGAAAAGAAGGACCGAAGACACCACAGACAAGGAAAAGCAATATGTGGTCTCAGTTTAAAATGGCGTTTCAGGTTCTGGAAGAAAGCCTGAGAACCTGTTCTAGGGTCAAGGGCAATGAAGAAATCTAATACCCAAGTGCAAGTGTCAGAATCTACATTAGATGCTGGGCCAGTGTAAAAAAAAAAGGGGGCTTTCTCTTGCAATAAAAGATACTAGTGGGACTCCTGGCCAATGTGAGTAATGTTGAATATTGATTTCTGGATTGCTTCGTTTTGTTTTTAGAGACAGGGTTTCTCTGTGTAACAGTACTAGCTGTCCTGGAACTCATTTTGTAGACCAGGCTGTTGTTGAATGCTTTCTGGATTCTTATCACTATGACCATGAGAGAAAAGCACTTAAAATATTTTGGGATTTTTATGTCAGCTACAGAACTCTCAAAGAGCACAGAAATATACTTACATATATGTATTTGCTTATGAGCATATTCTTATATATGAGAAGAGAGAGAAAAAAAACAAGGGGGTAAAATATCAACCTTTGAGGACTCTGGGTGAAATAGATTTTTCATATTATTTTATAAATCTGAAATGATTTGAAAGTGAAAAGAGTTTTTAAAAGAAATGCTTGCTTGTCCAATTTACAGCCCACAGGTCAGACCAAATGAATGAGGTCCGAGACAAAACCATAAGCTTTCTGAAACCATTATGAGATTTATTTGTGGGGTGTTGTTTTGCTTTTTTGGTTTTGTTTTACTTTCGAATTTTTAAATTTGATCATGTGGTTCTGGGGGCTGATCTTTCTAGATGACATTGTGTTGGAATGTCAGAAGTCTGAACAGCGTTATAGGCGTTTGCCATCCCTTTACACTCAGTAACAAGCCCTTGAAAGATGAGTTCCCTGAATGTGTGCTGTGCTTTCAGAAACAGAAGCAAGTCCAATGCTGGATGTGTGAGTTCCTCCCTGTGCAACCATGGCGCCCAACTATGAGTTTAAATTTTAAGTAAATAAATGTTTTCATTTTAATGCCCAACACCACAGAGGTAGCCTGTGGGGACATGGCCACTTTAGGGAGGGATATGGAGAAAACATGAGATTTGGGTTCAGATAGCCTTGCATCCCAAGAACTAATGCTTATTAGTTCTGTGTCCTTGAGTAGTTAACTTTGGTTGATCATAGTTTTTCCCTATGTAAAATGGGCTAAAGTGGTATTTGTCCCACATCTTTAAGTGAGACACCAGCAATGGCCTAGAAAACACCCCCAGACTCTGGTTGTTTTCTGTCCATAGACTTCTAGTGAAGCTGGGGTGGTGCACCCCCAATGCCTGTCGATGATACTGTTGGAGCCACCCAAAGTCTATGACACAGACCAAGAGGAGGAGCTGCCATCCCCAGCTTCTAGTGTCTCTCTCTAGTGTCTATAGCTGTCATTAACCAAGCACCTGCCAAGCCCCGAACACTCCATCTCACTCATCCCCGCCAAAGTCCCCATTTTAACTGGGGAAACAAAAGTCAGAAAGACCACGGGACATGCTATAGATACAAGAATACTCAGTGGCAGATACTGGACTTGAATCCAGGTCTCTACGACTTTGTAGACTGGGCTTCTTCTACTGTGCCGCCCAACCCAGCTGGTGGCATCTGCATGGAAGCCAACCTCTAAGGGAGATAAATTTGAGCAATATTACCTAGAGACTAGTACCCAGGAGGATTATACTGGATCCATGAACATGGGCTTTACATGAGCATGAGGCCATCCATGTTCCCAATACTTCACTCTCTAGATGCTCAACCCGGTCAGTAAGACTTGGTACTCAGAGGATAGCCTTCTTGAGGGACACATACCACAGGGTTTTGCCATTTCCTTACCCAGGTTTCAAACATGTCCTCCGGGCGCAAGCGACGCAGGGTGGGTCTGCAAAAGAGAGGAGTTTCCTTGAGTAGGGATCACCACAGGAGACACTGAATCTCAGCTCCGCGCAAATTAGACGCTGGTTCCTAAATTCACCTCTGCCCCAAGGAAGCAGAGCTTTCCCACCTGCCCTGTCAGGAAAGAACTAAGCCCAGCCCACTCAGCCTAGTCAGACTTGTTAGATCCAAGGCACACCAAGTACATGGGGATGGGTCAGAGGGAGCAGCTCCTTCCCACTGTCCCCTCCTCAAAGAAAGGGACTGCTCCCGAGAACCCAGAGTCAATCCTGAACAAGAAAATGGGACACACAACAATTATTCCTATGCAGAATGCCAATTTTAAACATTAGGGTCATCCATTAAAAACCTCAACAATAGACATCATGTTTACCCAGTGCTGTCTTTCCTTAGGGTCTGTTTAGGTGTCGGGGTCATGGCGCTTCAGGTTCGGTGAGCACGTTTGTTCGTGTCAGGGAGGAAGGAAAGGTGAGACCGCGGACGCACTACCGTGGCCTGTGTTCCCAGGTGGCTCCAGAGGCAGAGGACTCCAGATGGTGGGCCAGACCAGACCAAGGCCTCTTGTTTGTGTGACGAGACCCTGCCCGGGACACTGCCACACCCATTTGTTTACGCGTGAGCGAGGGTGTCTTCTCTGCTCCAAGCCCAGAGCTGAACAGCTGCGACAGAGGCCGTTTGACCCCAGAACTGTGTAAATATTTACTATGTGGTTCTTTAGTGAAAAATTTTTGTGGATCTCTGCTAGAGATGCTCTGAGTCCCAGCAAACATTCCTATCCCAGGAGCTGCCTGTAGAATTGGCCCTGGCTATATTATTACTTAATCACTCAGTCCTACCTGCTGTCTGAGACGTTGGGAGAATAACAACTCGAAGGTTGGAGAGTGGCCAAAGTTCCTCCCATAAAGCACCAGGAATGTTGCTCCACACATAGGAGTTGCCATTATAACTGTGGAGTTTTGTTCCTGTCTTACTCTGGCTTGAGTAGTCTAGAAGGATGTAGTCTAACCCTACCTGCAAATGTAGAGCCTTATTCAGAAGTGGTAACATCCTTGATATTGGTCAATGAATGCCAAAGCCACAGTGGCCAGTTCTGCTCTGTTGGGTATCTTCTTCTACGCTATTGCTCTCAGTGGCTCTGGACTCTTGGCCGTTACCCAGACTCATCCCGACCTCCACATGTACCTTTGATGCTCTGTCACAAACTCCACAATCTCCTCTTCGGTGTAAGGTTTGTTAGGGATGACAATGGGCTCATCCATGAACGGCTCGTAGAAGCCGACTTCATTCATCTTCAAGGACAGCTTCTTTGCCACCTGTAAGAGGCAGAAATCATACAATCGCTCACTGAATGCTGGCCTAGAGGAGCAGGGGGCTATCTACCCAAGAGAGGGTGCTTATCTTCTCTGGTAAACAGCATGAGCGCTCAGGGGCAATTTTAACTTAAATGTTGGAGTAGCAGAGACTCTATTGCTTGTAGTCTGGGCTGGGTTTAATCTGCCATCAAAGCAGACTCAATAGAAAAGAACTGGAGAAGAAGCATGAATTGACCAAGGCGGGGAACGCAAGTGTGTGGTTATCTTCCCTCTGCTGAGTTTGCCAGGGCCGGAGGAGCGAGCCTGCTCGCAGGGTGGCTTTAACTGAAATAATTTGGATGGAAAAGGCAATTGATGGAAACCATTATCGTACACAGGTTCACAGAATCAAAAGCCAGGCCATTCACCTGTCCTTGATCCGCTCATAAACTCGAATTACTAGTTGAGCCAAAGCACGGGACTTACGAGGGCCCAGTCTTTGTCCCAAGCTTGGTAGGTGTTTTGTTGGGCACTGGGAACTGCCCAGCCATAAGACAACTAGCTGCTCTCCTTTGCCTAGGAGGGAAAGGCTCCCTGGGACCTAGAACTTTCAGTGCTAAAGTGCAGATTGTTCCCAGGAAGCCAGAATGAGTGGCTCACCCTATAACTAAGCTCAAAGAAAGCGCCCGAAGCCTGACAGATTTTTTTTTTCTCTCTCTTGTTAAAGGGGCCACACACCAGTGCTTTGTCAGGGTAGAATGGTTGCTGTGTTTGCCTGCAAAGTTGCTGAGCTCAGGACCTCTCATTGCGACACGCTTTGAGAGGCCTGGAATGTGCAAGGCTCAATAGGAAGCCAAATGCCATTCTCCAGCTCTGAGCCATGGTCCAAGAAAGCACAGGATAGAACAGTGGCTCCTTTTAAACTTCACACCACTGCCTAGGAGCTGACACCTTGTGGTGGTAACCAGAGCGCAGTGACCCAGTAACCCAGGGATTAGGACTACTGGGGGAAGGGTGGGTGTTACACAAGCTCTTACACAAAGAGGTCTATTCTGTGGAAACACTTCTGTCCATAAGTATCATCACTTGCTATTAATTCTAGGTCGCTTCATTCCAAAAGACAAGCTTTAATTCCGACATCCTACGCAGGGTTGAAGCCAACAGGCCACACACAGGAAGAGCTACAGTCAGGCTGGGCCTTGGTGTAAGCCCATAACCCCAGCCCTAGGGAGGCTGAGGCAGGGGAATCACAAATTCAACATCAGATTAAACTAGAGTGAGTTCGAGGCTGGTCTCACTTGTGAAGATCTTGTCTCAAGATAAAGAGTGGGCTGAGGATGAAGTTCAGGGGTACAGAACTCTGTCTAGCATGCGTGAGGTTCTGTCCCCAGCACACACACATGGGGCGGGGTGAGTCAGAAAGCAGGAGAGAGTTTTCCTTACACCTGATCGCCTCCCCTTGGGTGGGTACAGTGTAAATGAGCAGGGCCTGTATTGACATAATCCTTTGCACACCTACCTACGGTACAACAAACTTGAAAATGCCAGGTCCTGCTCTCCAGGTTCACTAGCTCACTCATGTTCTAAGAGCCAGGTTTCTGGCCGATGAGAAATGATTACTTTGAAAAAATCTGCAATACTGTCCTGTACGTGGCCTGCTTACTATGTGCTGGCCACGGCTGCAGAGAGCTTTAGGTTGGTTATGCTATGCAGTGCGTGCTATGAACGTGTCCAGAGTATTGCTCTGCTCTGTTTTATATATGAAGAATAATTTGGGTGGGCGATTCATCAGGATGAGAAGGGCAAGTCCACGTCTACACTCAGAGGGAAAAGTAAGCGCTCCCTCTAGTTTCTCGTATTCCGACATCCTTTCCTTTTGAGAATTCCCCTCTCCTTGACCATGTAAAGAAAGGAATCTGTAGATGCTCCGTAAATAACTACACTGGCAGCCTGCATTCTAACGAGATGTTTTGTTGTCATCTGTCATGAGTTCTCATTAATCCGTCCTACATCAGGGGAAGTAATCGTGCCCTGAAGGTGAGAGCTGGTCAGACCCACAGGCATGTGCATGTCTGTGTGTGCACAGGTGCCTGTGCACAGGGTCTCTGGACCCTGGATGCTACTGCCTCAGTCCGCAATGTTAAGTCTATGGATGTAAAATTGGATTCTTGAGGCCTTAAGTTCTAGTCTGGAAGAGCCTAAGATTTCCAACAGTCTCTTGGCTCTTTCCTCCCTCACCATCTGCATGGTAGCCTGTACTTCTCTTTTTTTTCCAGCCTTGGATGATTGCATTTTGGATAGCAGGGACTGAAGGAGAGTTGACTGGCCAATGGATTTATTAGTTCCGTTTGTCTGTAAGTATTTAGCAAGGCTTTCCTGCTAATTTCTTGTCCAGGGCAAGACTCTAGCAAAACCTGGCTCACGGGTGTTACAATTACATAATGATGCATTGTACTCTCAGATGATACCAGAGAGTTCCATAAAAATAAAATTGCTCTTGGTTTTCTTTTTTCCTTTAGTTGGAATAAAGCTCGGTACTTTCGAGCAAACTACAAAAGACAATGAATATTTTCCTGGCCTTTGCATACACGGGGATTTTGACTGTGACTTTGGGGCAGTTTAACAGGCCAGTCCCGTGGTCAGCAATGAAGAGTCAGGTGAGCAGGAACCTGGATCTTCTCCACATCTCTCTTCTCCAGCAGCTCCTTCAGGCCCCGGTGTGACTAAATCTTCATTTCACTGGTCCCCAGGAAGAAGGAGAAGGGCAACTTTAGAGTAGCCTGATCTATACCACAGGGATCCGTGTGGGTCTCAAACCCGTGTGTCCTGTAAAGTTCCCTGGGAGGAGTTTTTGTTTTGTTTTTTGTTTGTTTGTTTCTAAGTTTAGAGTCCTAGGGCCAGAAGGATGGATCAACAGTTACAAGCATATTCTGTTCCTGCAGAGGACTGGATCAGTTCCCAGCACCCACGTTAGGGGGCTCACAGCCACCTGTAACTCCAGTCCAAGGGGATCCGACTGATATCTGTGGGCTTCTGCACTCTCATACACACACATGCATAATTAAAATAAAATAAATATTTCAAAAACTAATTCATATTCCCGTGTTCTCACACAACCCTAAAAAATCAAATTTTCTAAAATAATTACATAGATTAAGGTTTTTTTCTTTTAGTTGCTTTATCATATATATATATATATGATATGTATAGATAATCATTTATATCTGTTGTATGTGTCTTCGTGCACATTCATGTGATATGCCTAGTGGGTGTGTATGGAGGTCAGAGAGCAAATTATGGGAGTCAGTCCTTCATTTCACCATGTGGGTCCCTGGGATTGAACCCAGGTCATAAGCCTTGACGGCAAGCCCCTTTACCACTGAGCCATCCCATTGGCCCACACAAAGACTTTTAAAAGCTCAGTAGAGGAAAGAAGATGAATTGACTGCAGCTGGGAATGCTGACATCGTCAAATCTACTCCAGCAGCCTTGTCCTCTTTATGGGCCTCTTGAATTGTGTTACTACTGGGTTCTTACTAGTTTTCTGCCCTTTCACCTCTCTCTCTCTGAACTCTAACTTCTACGAGACCAATCACAGGTCTTGCTTGATGCTGTTGAGTCCTGGAAACCTAGAAGTCACTCGGAAAATGACTTGCTAACTGAAT
Organism: Microtus pennsylvanicus; assembly: GCF_037038515.1. Taxonomy (NCBI): domain Eukaryota; kingdom Metazoa; phylum Chordata; class Mammalia; order Rodentia; family Cricetidae; genus Microtus; species Microtus pennsylvanicus. The sequence goes on from NC_134585.1 coordinate 112,523,259, forward strand.
GGATGAATCCATGAAGAAGAAAGACCACTGTGTCGAATGTTTTCTCCTTGTGTGAAAAACTGGACCCAAACTGATCTTGTGTTCCTAGCGGCCACTTCTTCCCGGGCTTTGTAATGGCCTCAGTCGCTTTGGGGCTGTTTTTTTTGGGGGGGGGGTTGTTTTTGTTTTTCCAGATCAGATTTGCAATCTCCGATTGTTTGAGGATTTTCTCCCTTGTCTGGTCAGATGCCCTTGCCACAAACCTGGCTGTCTTCCTCCTCCTCGGCTTTATTACTTTTTCTGCTCTTGAGCTCATTCGCCCTCTGCTGGACATTGTGGAGGCCGCAGTCATGCCTTGTGGATCCCACCACCAAGTCCCGGGTGGCATTAGCCTGGTCCCCGGTCTGTGTTCCCTAGGGAGGCGCAGAAACTGCCGCTCTCTTTTCAAAGAGTGTGAGCCTCACAAGGCCACGTGAGCGGCAGCATTTAGGACTCTGGCTTAGCTGGTAGTAGAGCAGCTTTGGGGGGTTCGCTGGTCTCCCTGTCTTCATAGGCACAGATGTGAAGTCGACATACCATAGCCACAGACACGGAGTCACACTCTGGCTAGGCTGGAAGGCACTTCTAAAAACAAACTGCCCTGAACTCTGAACACACTGCCACTCAGAAAACTAGGAACCTGGTGATTAGCCACGCCCATCTGCCCAGGATTCTCTCTGTTCTTCCCTTCACACGAACCCGCTTTAATTAAAAAAAAAAATTACACTGGGTCCCATCAAGAAATTTTCATGCAACTGTGTAATCTCTCCATACATCACTACCCTTGTCTTCCTTTTTGTTTTTCTAAGAGAGTTTTACTTCTAATTTCATGTCACATGTATTACAGGGTTTTGTATATAATACAAAATGTAGAACCTATGCATTACAGAAAACATGATAATTGTGTTCCCTAGACTGACTCAGTTCACTCCATATGATGACCTCCAATTGCATACATTTTCCTGCAAACATTTCCTGCATTCTTTGTGGCTGGAAAATGGTCATTATGTGTACTTATCATTTTATCAATTTTGTTTTTATTTTATGTGCGTGGATATCTTGTATACGACTCATGTTCCTGGTTCCTGGAGAGGTCAAAGAGGGCATCGGAAACCCTGGAACTGGAGGTACACTTCATGGGGCCTAGGACTCAAACCTGGGTCCTCTGGACGAGCAGCCAGTGCTCTTGACTGCTGGGCCGTCTCTCCAGCCCCACATTTCCTTTAACTACTCTTCTGTTGATGAACACCAGTTCTTTTCTCTCCGATGGGGTCCCATGTACCCAGGCAGGCTTTGAACTCCCTGTGCCGCTGAGGACGACCTTGAATACCCTGTTTGTGTGCTCCTGTGTGCAGTGCTGGAATCAAACCTAGAACTTGGTGCACATTAGGCAAGTACTATACCAACTGAACTACGTCCTCAGCACTCAGAGCTACAATCTTAATCAACCCTGGCTCAGCAAAAGCAGAGGCCAGTGACAGCTCCAACTCGGCCTTCTGCGTTCATCCTCCCCTAAAACACTGTGTGACCGCCCCTCCTCCTAGGTCTAGATGTCTTTGGTTAACAGCAGTTCTTATAGCTAGTTAACATCTCCTGCACATTTGCGATGGCCAAACTCCAGCCACACACTCCACCCGCGGCTTCTTTCTCTGAGCACAGCTGTAAAGAAGAGCATCTTTGACATCAGGTGAGACTCAGATGTCAGCCAGCCTTACCTCTCACTGACTGTGATCAAACCCATCTATCTCTCCTGGCCTTGTACAGTGAGAATATTGGCTCCTCTGGTAGGCCCTGAGAAGATGGAATGCCCATCCTTGTGCATATTAAGCACTTAAGAAATGATCATTCTCCCCATCTTGCCTTTTCTGTTCAAAAGTTGTCCCAATTCTAAACCTCAGCCAACGAGGGTGAACTGTCTTTGAATTCGGGTTAGCTTTTCCTTTTGGGTTATGGGCTTGAATATAGGGACCACAGCCTCAGAAGTGCTTTTCCAGACTCTTCTAACACTTGTGGACAAAGAGGCAAAGAAGGATGAGGGGCTTGAGTTGTCCATGCGACTGAACATGTCGAAATGGTTCTCAAAGGTACTTACCCCCTTGTCAAAGGTGGCGAAGAACTTGATGTAGGGCTGGAAGTGTTCGGCTGCCTCTTGGAAGGCTTTGTAGTCTAGGAGGGAAGCCACAGGAAACAGGGACATTTGCAGGAGGCAAACCACACACTTGGAGAGAACTGTGTTAAATAACTATTTAATACCATCTCAAAAGTAGTTGGAGCTGAAATTGACTGGCACCCTTCCCCCACAGGTTCATGAACAGAAAGCAAGAAATAGGGGAAACTGAGGAAGAGGAAGGAAACAAAGAAGACATGGAAGAACCCTGAATCAAAAAAAATCACATGGAAAACTCCAAATCAAAGGGAAAAGAAAAACCAAAAACCTTCTTCCACCCAAATGCAGGGAGTTACAGCTGCACCGCAGAAGATGCAGCTTCTGCATAAATGAGCCCATAATCGGAAGGAAACCGACCGCACTGTGCTTACAGTTAAAAGAAAGACAGGACCCTAGGAAGCTTTTCACACTTCTCCAAAGAAGGGCTCCTAGGTACATCTTACGGTTGGTTTTCCTTTTTAAAAGCAAGTTGGTTTTCTCAGCCCTCCTCGCCATCCTCCAGCTCTTGCATCCTCTCTGCCCCCTTTTCCACCATGTTCCCTGAGCCCTGGGGGAAGGGCTTGATGGTAGAGACGCCCCACGTATACTGGACACTCCCAGCTTCTGCACTGAGCCACAGCCATGAGCGGCTTTCTAGCCAGGCTTGGGAGCTACACAAACCTCTGGATATAAACTTAAGTATTCATTTATTGGTTTGTGCTGATTTGTTTCTTGAGACAGGGGTTCCTCTGTGTAGCCCAGGTTGTCCTGGAACTCACTCTGTAGACTGTGCTGGCCTTAAGCTCATAGAGATCCACGTCCCTCTGCCTCCCAGCTGCTGCGGTTAAAAGCCTGTGCCATCACACTCGGTTAAATATAAATATTTAGAAGGCAGTTTGATAATGTGAGATATGATAGGGGGTCCTGGGAGGAATTCAGGGGAGGCAGTCAGGGGTGAATATGATCAAAATTGTGTGTGTGTGTGTGTGTGTGTGTGTGTGTGTGTGAAATGTTCAAAGACTAAAACGAGGTTTAACTTTTAAACTCTGACCCTCTAAGAAGATTATTTTAAGTCAAGCCTATTCTTGACTCTGGTTTCAAGCGTGTATCTGAATTTGTCACGGGAGGAGGGAACCACACCCGTGTGAGAAAGCTGCACTTTATTGCACCTGGGCAGGGACTGCGCGAGGTGTCTGGAGTCGGGCCTTCCGTGAAGGATGGGAATGGTGGTGCTTATAAATTTTACAACCTGCAGTCCCGCCGTGATGGACTCGTCAGAAGACTGGTTTTCCTCCCTTCTCACTGGATTTTATACTCCGTAATTAGGCAGATTTGTATAAGATTCGGTCATGGATTGTTTCAGAATAATGCTGGCTCAGCAATGCCCAGGTAAAACAGATGAACACACTAATGTAAAGAGAGCACGGGGTTTCCGGAACCACAGCCAGGGGAAACATCTCAGTAAGTTAAGTAGCTGCCTGGCAAACGCAAGGACATGAGTCTGGGGTTCAGTACCCAGAACCCAGATAGTAAAACCCCAAAGGAAACTGCCTTCTCTGAAGAGTGGATGGGAAGTGGGGTGGAGGGAAGGTGTTGGGGGGAGCAGGAGAAGGGGATGGAGTGGGAATTGGAATTGGTATATAAAATGAGAAAAGATTGTTTTTAAAAAAATAAATAAAATTTAAACAAACAAATAGTTAAAAGCCCAGCAGGGTGACAGATGCTTGTCACTTCAGTGCTGAGGAGGCAGAGGCAAGTGGATCCCTGAGGTTGCTGGCCCCTACTTGGAAAGTCCCAGGCCAGCAAGAGACTAGGTTTCTTAAAAAAAAAAAATTAAAGGGGAGAGCAGGGGGGAGGGTCAGAGGAAGGAGGGGTAACTGTGGTTGATATGTAAAAATGAATAAAAAATTAAAAATAATAATAAAGTATGTTCTCTGTTGCACCCTACATGAACACACTCTCACACACACATGCGCACACATGCATGCACTCATATGCACACGCAAACAGGTATACACACAGGCCGAGCATCTAACTAAGTTTAACTTTAAATTACAGGGTCTCCTGTAGCACCAGCCCTTCAACATCCTGCCTCTACATCCCTCTACACTGGAACTATAGGCATAAGTTACCACCATCAGCTAGTATTTAGATTTTACTAATAATTACAAAACAAGTTGGGCCACATCTATGTATGCATTCCTAAGTAAAAACATCATTTATTTTTCCATACATAATATGCTATGGAAATATACGGTTGGGTTTCAATCCCATTCATGGTCACAAGAAATAAGAAGATTATAGCTGTGACCAAGAAGAAGAGTCCGTTATCTGGAAGTGGGGATGCTTGGGCCCATGAAGAGCGGGGACCAGACTGGCTAAATTATGTCAAATGAAGAGAAAAGAATGTTAGCAGCGACGGAAAAGGCAATGAGTGTGGTCCATTCCTCTCCCACCATCCAGTGTGTGAACAAGTCCGTTACCAATGGTGGTTTTCAAGGAACTGAAGAGGCTGGCGCTTTAAGCCATCCTTGGGAATTGCATGCCGCTATTTTAAGCCTCATACCTAAAGTCACAAAGCTGCCTTCTTGGAAGTGACTCAAGAGTCTCCTTCCAGATCAGAAAACTATATATTTGTTCCCCATCTCAGCTCCTTTTTTGCTACCATTACATAAGAAGATTAATAAGCAAATAAATAATAAAACCAGGAGGCCCAAACCCCTTGCAGGTTAACCTCTTTTTATGCCTACATGCATGATCACATCTGCCGTCCCCCAACAAGGCTTGCAAGGCCTTGCAAGCATAGCCTGCTAGTTAGGGGTATGAGCACTAAGGATTACATCCTGGCTTCTGCATCTGTGAGTGACAAGAGACAGTTAATCAGATCTTTGTGTCCCATCGTTAAAATGCGGATAACTGCTTGGAAGAACAACCCCACTCGCCTGTCACAAGGCAATCTTCTAGGCACAGGCCCTGGCTATCACAAATGGTTATAAAATGGGGTCGTTCTGGTTTTTGTCAGTGTGGCAGAGCGGAAGGTACTGGAATGCACTTTCTGTGCTGCTCTTGGCCTTGACCCCTCCTGGGCTGTTGCATCAGGATTGGTGAAGGAGAGGGAGGGCGGAGCGTAGGAACAAATGGAGAGGGAGAACTGGAACGGGAGCAGAGCTGCTCTCAGCTCGTGTGTGCCAGGGCTCAGGTAAGGTTTCTGCTCTGTTTCGTCTTTTAACGACTCAGAAAGTTACCCTTCCTGTTCTCTTCCCTCTTCTCTCCACTCTCCACCCTCTCTTGCCTGCACACCCACTGCCCTGATGCTGGGGAAGGGCCCTGACTCACACACAACCTGGCCACAAAACCTTCATAGGAATCTGCCCAAGGGTGTGGTGGCATCATAGGCACAGATGAATGGCCAGCTGTGGGCTCGACCAGAGATTTTTCCATGTTTTCTAGCAACTACTGAGCCCATCCCCACTCAAAACTCAATTAATTCTCTCCAACTGACAGGGAAGCTCTCCAGCTACTGACCACAGGAACTGCCAACATCAGGAAGATGTCTACTGGGTGTCCCATTTTACAGGAGATGCTGATGGGGAGGCAGACAGGTGGGAGAGTAGAGGGAGGGAGAAGGCAGTTTATTCTGTAGAACACACCCAAGATAATACATACACACTTATACACACAATAACATACATGAAAAAACATACATACACTAAGACACACAATAATACACACACACAATCACAAATGCAATCAGACACACAATCACACACACACAAACACACACACACACACACACACACACACACACACACCTTCAAGACTAGAGAACATGGCCTGCCTTTAATGTTCTTTTCAACTCACCACCTATTCTGCACAGTTTCTGCCCGTGTCCCTTTGTACATAAAAAAAGAAGAAATTCAAGTTCTATTCCCCCCAGCAAAAGAGATGTTAAAGCCACACCCTCTTGTGGGATAACCTAGCACCCTTGTTAGGGCTAGCCTTCAGACTCATGTTGACAGAAAACTTACATTCGGAGTCCTCATTCTTGAAAAAGCCGAGGAGCTTGATCTGGTCCTCGATGCGCTCGAAGGCCTGGACTTCCAGCTTGTTGTTCACGATCTCCACTGGGTCTTCGATGAGCTGAAATCACACACATAGGCACAGACATGGTCACAGACACACATACACACACATAAAGATGTTCAAATAAGAGGGATCTTCTCCCCCCAGTGGAAGAGAGAACACCTTGGAGAGTAGGGACACTTGGGCACAAATTGTGCAAATAGGCAATGAGATGGAAAGAACACTAAGTCAGGTCATGTTCTCTAGCCTGGAAGGGGTGTGTGTGTGTGTATGGTTTTGTGTGTCACGGTATGTGTATGTGTGATTGTGTACGTGAACACAAAGGTCTTGAGTTCACATTCTATCCTACCCCATTGTGCATAGCAGGAATTTTTCTGTTCTGAGGAGGGGGTACTCTATTCCTCTTGACAGTTATTTTTTAAAAAATTATATCTTAAGTTATATATTGACAATTATCAATATATATAATGTGTACACACACACACAGAGGGAATACATGTGTATTGAGAGACAGAGAGAGAGGGAGGGAGGAAGAGAGAGAGAAAAAGAGAGAGAGGGAGGGAGAGAGAGGGGGGAGAGGGAGAGGAAGAGAACGGGAGGGGGGAGAGAGGGAGAGAGAGGGAGAGAGAGAGAGAGAGAAAGAGAGAGAGAGAGAGAAAGAGAGAGAGAGAAAGAGAAAGAGAGAGAGAGAGAGAGAGAGAGAGAGAGAGAGAGAGAGAGAGAGATTGTGTAGTGAGCCCAAGTGAATGTGTGAGATCTGTGCAGAGCAAGGTCTCAGTGTCTTCCTGTATCTTTCCCTCGCCTTGAGGCAGGATGTCTCACTGACCTGAGAGCTCACCCTTCTGGCTAGGCTGGCTGGCCAGCCGCCTCTCAGCACTGCCTGTCTGTCTCCTCCTGGGTGTGCAGGCCAAGGAGACATGGCAGGCTTTTCACATGGGTGCTGGGGATTCAAACCCAGACCTTCAGATGACTGTTCTTATATAGCAAGCACATTAACCCACCAAGCCATCTCTCCAGCCCATAACTGTTCATATTCCTGGAACATAAAGTGTTAGGAAATATGAATAAACTGTGAAATAATTAGCTAACATCCATTACTTTGGATACTTATCATTTGTGTGATGAGAACATCTGAGTTCCCTCTTAGCGAATCTGAAATGCATGTTTTTGTTTTTTTAAATATGTATGTATGTATTTATTTATTTATTATACAATGTTCTGTCTGTGTGTATGTCTGCAGGCCAGAAGAGGGCACCAGACCTCATTACAGATGGTTGTGAGCCACCATGTGGTTGCTGGGAATTGAACTCAGACCTTAGGAAGAGCAATGCTCTTAACCGCTGAGCCATCTCTCCAGCCCCCTGAAATGCATGTTTTTATTCACTGTCCTGAGTACACTGTCTCAAAGGAAGGAAACCCGACTTATTCCTTCTACCCGCTGAGACTCTATGCCGTGGATCACAATCTCCTCATGTTCGACCCCATCCCTGACTCTGGTAACCGGTATTATATGGACTTTCTGTTCTATTTTTTTAAAGACATTCAATTAGCTAAAATTCTACCTGTAAGGAAAAACACGCACTGTCTTTTGAATATGAAGTGTCTCTCCCAGTCAAGTGCTGAGGCTTGGCCCACCTTGAGGCTTCACTCACTGGGATGTGATTAGGTCATGAAGCCTCTGACTCCTTTGCGGGGTGAATCCACTGACAGTGTTAACGTCTGATGATGCTCTTGGGTCCTGATGAGGATTAGGAGAACGTGGGTCACGGAGGATGTGCCTTCTGTGTTTGCCGAATCTGGTCCTCCCAGCCTTCCTCTTTCTCTCTCTGCTTTCTGGCCAGCAATGTGTAGTGTTTGCCCTTCTGTGCCCAAACTCATAAGCGTGATGCTCTCCAGTTTCATCCTGGTTGTCTTGGAAACAAGACTTTTTTTTTTCTTTTTCACCGGTTGAGTTGCACTAATTCTGTAACATTTCCTGACACTTAGTGGCCCGGTTTTGGATCTGTGGGGACAAGTTTGCTAAAGGTCTTGAGAAAATGATTCCTCATTTTTAGGAAAATGATGGGAGTAGGTTTTCTTTCCTCCACGGATATGGATAAAGATGTGTGATAGATGGGGCCTAGCCTCAGGGCACCCACCTTGAAAACAAAGGCCACCTGCCGGCTATATGCCAGCTTGACCAAGCTATCATTATCTGAGGGAGGGAGCCTCAGTTGAGAAAATGCCTCCATAAGATTGGTTGCAGGCAAGCCTGTATTTTCTTAATTAATGATTGATGTGGGAGGGGCCAGCCTATTGGGGGTAGTGACACACAGACTGTGGACCTGGGTGCTATGACAAAGCAGGCTGAGCAAGCCATGAGAAGCAAGCCAGTAAGCAGCACCCCTCCATGGCCTCTGCATCAGCTCCTGCCTCCAGGTTCCTGCCCTGCTTGGTTCCTGTCTTGGCTTCCCTCAATGGACTATGATTCAGGATATGTAAGCCAAATAAACCTTTTCCTCCCCAGATTGTTTTTGGTCATGGTGTTTTATCACAGCAATAATAACCATAACTAAGATAGATTACATACTGAGAACAGAATTATCTGTGGTTTATGGAGATAAAACCCCAATTTGATAAGTCTAAACATCGCCCTAATTCTGGTTTACTGCTTTTGTGGGTCAGTCACACTGTTTGTCGTTTAATGGAGGCTTGCTTTGAGAAGCCTCCTTTTAGCTGGTAAGTTTGGAGCAGCGCCATGCTGGTCCAGACTTACAACATTGCTTTTCCTGAAGTTCCCTAGGACTTCTGTGTTAATGAGACAGCTGAGCAGAGACTGTGGACATTCTATTTGGCAGCCCCTTTCTGCCCTTCTCTGGCTTCTGAGAGTGTAGAGAGAAAGCAACAGTCTGCTGGGTGTCTGCTAGAAAACTGTTAGTGTGGGTGGCCAGCTGTGAGCTCTTCGTGTTAGTGTTGCTGTTTGTTCTAAGGACAGAGTTGCCCCGCAGAGCCCAGGCTGCCCCCACAGAGCCCAGGCTGCCTCAACAGAGCCCAGGCTGCCCCCACAGAGCTCAGGCTGCCCCCACAGAGCTCAGGCTGCCCCCACAGAGCCCAGGCTGCTGGCCTTTCATGCACAGTCCTCCTGGCTCAGCATCCCCGGTGCCATGGTTACAGGTGCATCACCATTCCTGGCAGGATTGGGTTATCTGTGCAGACCACAGGTGCCAAAGCCTTTAGCCTTGTAGCTGTGACCGGCAGTGTAACTTTATGCATGGCCAAAATGTTTGGTAGCATTTCCCCCTCTGTTGGAACTTACAGATTTGAGGAAGCGATACCTCATTAGCTGAAAATGAATATGGTTGTTTTTTTGTTCTCATTTTTTGTTGTTGTTGTTGGTGGTGGTGGTGGTATGTGTGTATGTGTTTGAGGGGGTATTCCTTAGCTCTGTCTTTCCTAAAATACAACTTTTTTTTTTACATTTTCTTCTTTTGTATGTGGGAAGATGTGTGCACACCATTGTGTGTGTAGGTCGGGGGGGGGGTGTTAGAAGACAGCTTATGAGAGCTGATTCTCTCATCCCGTGGGACTGGGGAATTGAATACAGACTACCAGGTGTGACGGTAAGTGTCTTTACCTTTTGAGCCATCTCATCAATCTGCTAACTTCCTTTATACCACTCAGAAAACTCAGGAAGACTAGGCCTGTGGGTCCCCACTTCCATCTCAGGTTCACCCCTTCTTTCCCCACTTCCCATGGCTGTCTCTCAGTGTCACTATACCAATACCAATAAAACACCAGTGGGTATCAGTGTGTAACTGGTAAGAGAACACCGTGTCACTTCTTTTATACACACACACACACACACACACACACACACACACACACTCCCATCACTTCTAACAACTGGTTCAGTGACTTAAAGGCCTGCTTCCTGGTAAAAGCAGATTCCGCGATAGTGCAGGTGCCCCTTGTTGTTTTGTGAAGCCCGAGAAAAGCCATATTCCACACCAGGATCTCCAGCTCCTTTGTTCCTGCACCCCAGGTGTAGCCTCCCCTCTGTGAAACAGCTGCACACAAGGCCGCCCACTAAATACTTACATCCAAGAGAAATTCCACCAGGACATCCGCAGCGAACTCCCCGTCAAACTCAATGGTGCGATCACCCTTCAGAACGTACAGGCTTCCTTCTTCATTGAAACCTGGGAGGGACAGAGGCCCAAGGTCAAGGTCATTCAGGTATGGAAAAACCTTCTACATGCTGAGTGGCAGTGGGGTCAGGATCAGTGGAACTAATATTAACACAGACAGGTCAGGCTTTCGGGGTCAGCCGTGAATTTGAAATTTCCTCTCAGTTCCACGACTGCTTTAGTTTCCAGGAATACTATTGACCCCTGCCATTGTCCTTACCAGAACCTGTACTCGCCACTGCTACCTGTCACCTGAGCCTGGCTTCAAGCCCCTTGATCACCTAATGTCAGCCCTACTGCTCCACCCACGTTGGCTAGACCAGGGCTCCTCATCCCTGGTCCCATTCTTGTTACTTCTGCACCGTATGGTGTTAGGAAAGGGTGTGTCCAGCACGGGGCACAGAGCCAGACTTTACATCTCTTTTCCTTTTCTCTAAACCTAGAATGACCTCCATCCCTGACTCTATCTTGGTTACTTCTTCTGGTTCTGGCTTAGAACCCATTTTCATCTAAGGTCTCTGCAGCCGCCTGGGTCTTCTATGGTTGCTCTCGGGGCTTAAAGGTGCTCACTCTGGGAGGACAGTCTCTACCAATAGGGGTGTGCTCTTTTCCAGGGCACACAGAGCTGGGTGGGCCAGCCTCTTACACAGAGCTGGGCGTCTGTGTGTGGACAACCCTGCTTCACGGGCCTCTTTACTAGGGCCCCTGGTTGATGCTGGGAGGCAAACAACAGCTTCACCTTTGCCCCAGTACCCTTGGTACAAGGTGCTGTACTTTAACAAATCCTTGCTGGGACGCTGTACCCTCTTCCCCGGAATATTAAACAGCCAAGATTGATATTATTGCAAATCCACCACATTATTAATTCTTCAGATGGGTCGTTTTCAACTCTTTTATCCAGGAAACGCTGTCTCCTAAGGAACTACAAAGGACCCTTAGGAGCAGGAGGGCTGGGCCACAGCCTGCTGCCCTGAACCCTATCTGAGGAGCTACTGACATACCCCAGCATTGGATACACAAAATATTCTTGACTCTGAGAGCATCTGATCTTGAAATGTGCCCCAGGAAGCATCGGTCAGCATCTTGTTTGGGATTTTGTCTTGAGTGAGGCCAAGTAGGGCTTCATATCCCGTTATAGCCATGACCAAAGTGAGGCAATCAGGAGAGGAGGGTGAGGGCAAAGGGGCGGGTTTGCAGAACACAACCATATCATGAAAACCCCAAATATCCAACATCTACATTGCAGCTACTTTCATCCCTCAATGGTGACCCTAGAGAAAAACATATTTAGATAGACCAAGCGCCATCATGCCCTTGGCCAGTCTGTTCTTGTGAATTCTCGTTCAGCCTGTGCTGCCTACGTCTGAATATTTCTAGGGCACTAGCACTTTTTAAAATTTTACTAAAAATTCTTCCAAATACCACCCACTCACTAAAGCAGTGGCAGGTTGGGAGCAAGGCTAACAATCAATGAGCTGCTAGGGAAAGAGGTAGAACTCATTAAATAGTTTTGACTCTAGGAAAAGTTGAATGTATTTTACGTCTATGCTCAGGATAGAAAAGGTATTTTTGAGACATCTCCAAGGAAATCGATATGCCAGTCATTCTCAGTAAGTCATTATAGGCATGAGTTCTTCCTGTGTCAACTTAAGTAGTCTTCTCTAAAATAAATCTTATCTTTAAAAATGTCTGCTCTTCTCAGAATTAAAACAGTAAAGAGTGTTTTGTAATTTGCTAGGATAATGCATCTGCATGTACCTGGGATAATGCATCTTCCTGGACCTAGGATAATGCATCTGCATGTACCTGAGATAATGAACCTGTATGTACCTGGGATAATATATCTGCATGTACCTGGGATGATGCACCTGCATGTACCTGGGATAATAAACCTGCATGTACCTGAAGATATCTATTGAACCACCACTAAGATTTTTTTTTCTTCTTCTGTGCTTACTACTCCAAAGGCAATTAACCTTTCTTCAAAGGGTCTGTTTCATAACCTCCTGCTATTTTTAATAGCCATTCTCCACTGGTCATGCAGAAAAAGCTAAATGGACAGTGTTGGGGTGGTATTTGGAAACCAGCGGGGTTCCTTGTGCCCTTTCTCCTTGGGATTATGGAATGGGGATCTTAAAGGGCACTTGATCATGACATATTGACATGAGAGATTACTGCTCTCTCTGCCTTGTCGCTTAACCGTGCCTCACCTAAATCCATCCAGGCTGAAATTTTCCAGCTGGGGTTCAGCCTTAACTTTGGGACTTCTGGAGACTCTGATGTAATTGCACAATGTGCTGAGTGCTGTTGGAATGTTCCCAGAGAGGCCCAGAGAAGCCACTGAGGCACGAAGATGCAGTAGCTGGGCTTCTAGATGCTGTGGGAGCTGTCAGTCAAGGCCCTAGAGCTTTACATCTCTTTCTCTCTGCCTGATACTGATACAAAGATAAATTAAATGATTCCTGCCAAACCATTAGATCGAGGCCTAGGTTTACTTTTATCAGGCTCTTCTCTGACCCAGAATGGTGTATGCACTATCATTTTATGTGTTTGAAAATAATCCAGTTACCATGCAAGATAAATATAACTGCTTTTTTTTCCCCCAGACACATTTGTTTCTTCCTAATGGATTTCAAATAACAAACTTACCCAGTCTCTTGGCAAGCTTGGCTTCTTTCTTGGCATCCACCATCACAAAGCCTATGTTTTTATGTTCCAGAACCTGGGCCACGAGCTGGAGACAAATAGGTAGAGGAAGTGAGTTAAGGGAAGAGTGACAGTAGAAACCATCCCAAGCATCAGGGCCAGTGCCCTTTGCACATCCTGCTCCTCGGACCTCTGATGAGTCAGCAGAATGCTGAGAATCTGAGCAGGGGGCTAAGGGGAAAGATCTGGAAAAACACATCCATAGCTACAAGCCCCTTTCTGCCCTCGAGAAGACAAAATTGGGCCGCAGAGAATGCAAAAGGAGCCAAGGAGCTCAAACACTCAGTGGACACCTGGTACGGAGCCTTGAGCCCTTCTGCAGTTGTCAAACAAAACTGTCAGGGACACATCTTTGAGTGAAGGAGTCCTGAGGCCTGGAGGCCTCCTGCCCCTGGACAGGTGCCCGCTGGCATCTGGAGGCTTCCTGAAACCCATAGTGAGGAAAAACAAGGGGAAGTGTTTGAGGCTGGAGGTACCATTGACCCTAAAGTTCAGGAGGATGCATCAGTGCCTTGGACAGGGAGGTGGCAAAAAAACAAACAAACAAACAAACAAAAACACTCTAGCAGACAGCAGCATAGGAGATGAATGTAATGCTATTTTATTTGTATTTTAATAAATAAAGCCTGCCCAAGGATCAGAAAAGTAAAAGAGCCACACTGGCCAGACTTAGAGACCAGGTAACAATGGCACACACCTTTAATCCCAGTAGCCACAGTGGCACACACCTTTAGTAGCCACACTAGTTTGCCATAGAAACCAGACGGCAGTGATGCACACCCTTAATACCAGAACTAGAGAGGATTATAAAACAGGAGGAGACGGCTCTCACACAGTCTCATTCTGAGATTCCTGGAGGCAGGATCGCCGTTTTGGACTGAGGTAGAGGTAAGAGCCAGTGGCTGACTGTTTTGCTCTTCTGAACCCCAATTTTTGTTTCTGAGTTTTTATTAATCGTGCTTCAGATGAAGCCATGTGTAAGACTGGCGTCCAACTAAGCTTCCTGAAACTCTCAAATGTCAGAGCTCCATTTCTCTGTCGTCTTGCCATCTCACCAAAAAAAGGGCCTTGACAGAAATGGGGATACCATGAAATACGAAATGTCTGGGGATTGAACCTAGGTCCTTACAAAGCACACCGAATCATTGTGCTACACTCTGAACCTGAATACTACTTTTAAAACACATATATTTGTTAGGATTATTTCCTACCAAGAGCTCCCTGCTGACGCAAAATTCCCAGTCAAGCTGAATCAAAACAAGCCAAACTAAATATTTCAATTATTTCACACCATGGTGGTGTATTTTCAATTTTCACATCTGTGTTTTTGTTAGTATAGAATATATCAGTGTATTTTTATGTTTTTCTTATAGCTTATAACCTTGAACTTATTTATTATTTCTAAGAAATTTTTCTTTCTTTGGAATTCTTGGGAAATGTCTGGGTAGATAATCATGCCACCTGCAAAGGTATCTCCTTTTCCCATTTGTCCGACTTTCCATTTCCTTGTGTTTCTGCCCACTTTTCATTCTGCCAGTGAGAACTCTAGTCCTGCATTGAAGATGGTACCTTGCTTTCTTACCTGGCCTTTTTTATTTCATTTTGTTTGCACCTCAGTCTTCCAGATGGAGCTGTTTTTCCTTTCTGTCCTTTTCATTCTGCTACATATTTTACAGGTTGATCCTGTGTATTCTACAGTCCTTTGGGGGTTTCTCGTTTCCCCCAGAAACTCGGGGACTCTTTGGCTCTGCCGGTGCTCTTTGTTCTGCTACCCTCTGTTCTGTGGCTGTTCTTTCGCTCCATCCTCCGTTCCTGTGTCTACCCCTGTTGTATCCCCGCTGTCTTCTTCCTTCCATTCCCTTTCCAGTTAGACCTCCTAGGTCCTCCGAGGTGAGCACAAATCTGTCCTGGCCTAGTCACGCTTCCTTCTCATCTGTCCTCAGTCTTTCTCTTTTTCTCTGGCTCTGAACCAGCCCCTCCTTCTGAGACTAAGGATCCTAACAGAATGCCGATCTGCTGCAGGAATGCCCGGTGCCTGCAGTGGAGAGAGGACCCCAGGAACGGGGAATCACTGCCACCCTGAACATCCCAGAACGTTTCTCTTTTCTTGGATTTTGTCCGGGACTGGGAAGGCTGGGAACGCCGCATCGCCGCTGTGACTCACCATGAGGTCCCCGTGCCAATCGCTGCGAAATCTCTCGGGTGTAGGCTATTGTATAAAATCCATCAGACCATGCTGTGTTCTCTCGGGTGTAGGCTATTGTATGCAATCCATCAGACCATGCTGTGTTCTCGTTTCCTAACAAATACGTTTTTTTCATTGCAAGCCACCCTGTCCTATTTACAGAAGTCAAAATCTTAAATGAATGTTCCCCTGTCAATCATTCAAAGCCACCACACCCAGCTTTGCAGTACAGTAAATTCCTCCCTCTTCTCCGGCCTGAGCCTCGACAGTAGTCCTTAAACTTCAGTCGGCACAAGAATGACCCAAGGCTCTGTTAAAATGGGGTTTCTTGGTCCTCCTCGACTGAACTGAGAAGCTAGAGCTGGGTGGGGCTCAGGAATCCACACTCTCATCCACCACTGCGCAGCCACACCCCGTGGTTCTGAGGCCCGGGCTCTCCAGTCAGTCACTCTCTGGAAAGCGCAGCTATGAATGATTGCTCTTCCTCCGAAAGTCACACGGCAGTGTTCCAGCTGTGGGCTCACGTTGGCTCTTTTGATCTCTCCATTTAGTGTGGGAGGTACTACTAATCCAGGGAGGCATGGAAACGGTCCACTGAGCACTGAAGGCCCTCATCACCCAGCTCTCACAGCCTGTATTATGTCCACGTAAAGGTGGAAAGAGAGCTGACTCAACAAGGTTGTCCTCCTAAACGCCATAGGCGTGCGGTGCCGTGTGTGCCATGACAGGCACGTACCACATGTCCACACCCCCCAACACACACACACACACACCCACACCAGGAGAGAACGAGAAATTAACTTGGAGAATTAAACAAGAGTGTTTGATTCCAACTTCTCCTCAGGACACACCACCACATATTTGTTTATTTTACGTAAGCACAAATGTGTTCATCTCTTGGGCGTGTGAAACATAGCCTTTCCTGTCTTGATATCTGCATGGGACTTTTGAATATGGTTGAGTGGTCAGTAGCTATCACTGTCCTATATCACAGGTGGGCCAGAAAGCCCCAATACGTGAGGTGTACCTTCCCCCTCCTCCCGTTCCTCTTCCTCCTCAGCATTCTGACTCCAGATTCCTGTACCTCCTGAATCGCTGCCAGCTTCCATCCTCCCTCAACCCAAAGCCTGCCCCTCTGAGCTTCACCGTTACCATCACCAGCTCTAGCATGCAGCCTTCACAAGCTTAAATCAGTCTGAGCCAGCAGACACCTAAGAGTACTGTGGGAGTGAATGAGGAAGGGGCGGCGGTGAAGACCCGAGACCTCTGAGTTAACTCTTGGTGTGACTGGGTTCCTGAGGACCGGTAGTCTCTGGGGAGGCTGGAGTAGGCAAACTGGTCATGGCTGCCTCTTGCACGTGGCTCGTTTCCTCCATCACCCCACTCCTACACCCTAAACCCCACCTCACTTACCCTCTCTCCCTCAGGTCTCCAAACTTTAGCAAAGCTTGGGTGCCCAGAGCAGGCCCAGGCTCATCTTTCGCTCAGTTGTCCTTTCTAGAAAGCCCGTGGCCCATCCCCAGGAGTGAGCTCTGGTACCTTCTGTAATCTGGGTTTATATCTCTTCTGCGCTGTGACTCTTTCTTCACTGTGGCCATCTCAATTGTCTCCTGTAATCTGTGCAGTTCCTTGGAGACAGTGGGTGCACGGATGGATTGGTCTGAGCACATCACAAGTTCAAGGAGCTTGTGAGCCAGAGAGGCAAGAAGCAATTATCAGCCAATACTGTGAGTCCCGGGCGAGAAAAAAGGTTGCCTCCATGTTTCTTAAATTCCCAGAAAATCGGAATACTCTTTTATACGTGACTGTGATTTTCTCCTGCTAGCTTGCAGCCATTCCTGACTGGTTTGAGTTTGGTGGGTTCTTTCTCTGTCTTGCTTGAGAGGTCATCCTAGAAACTAGCCCCATCTGTTGGCTAGTTATATGTGGCTCCTGGAATGGAAACATTGTTCACTCTCTCAGAATCATTAGGATTTGGTTTGGCCATTGCTGATTTCTTTTTACCCAAAAAGAACTTCTAACAAAGTTCTATATAAATAATATCATAGATACCATGATAAATAAACAAGATAATAATTCAGTAGCTGACAACTATTTGTTTTTGGTATGTCGTTCTCTTTCTGTTATTATATTGTATTTATACTACCATTGCTGTTGGAAAGATCGGGTCCGTGTGCATGCCACCTTTAAATGAGTAAGTGACCTATACTTGTTAGACCCCAATGATGAAGAGCGTGGGACTTAGTGTCAATTCCTGGATTGTATACTTTATCACTAGTCTGTGCTGTGACTTCACTGCACAATGTAGGCAGTAACAATATCTACACCACGGGACTCTTTTAAACTTTTGAAGGTCAACAGAAATAACAACTATGAAGTGTTTGGCATGGGTCTTCACATACAGTAGATGCATAATAAGTGTAGATTTCCTCCTTAATAGTATGAAGGCTGGGCCGTGGTAGTGCATGCCTTTAATCCCAGCACTTGGTAGGCAGAGGCAGGTGGATCTCTGTGAGTTCGATGCCAGGCTGGTCTTCAAGAGCTAATTCCAGGACAGGCTCCAAAGCAAAACAGAGAAACCATGTCTTGAAAAACAAAACAAAAGTATGATAGCTGAATATGGTTCTGGATTGTGTGCTGATCCCCAAGTATCAAAGCCCAGGGTATCAGAATGGAAAGAGAAGTAACGATCGTTAGCTAAGGATGAGTTAATGAGAGAGGCAGCCAAAAGAACAGGGCATATTTAAAGGCTATGGAGTCTCATGAGAGAGAGAGCTTGTGGGCAGGAGTGGGAGGCAAACCATAAAGAGCCTGGCAGGCCATGAGAAGTGCTGTGGGTTTGGTTTCCATGAACTTTGGGTGTGTCTAAATATCCCTCCATAACCACACAGCCCTGCATGGTGGGCCCTCTGCCTCTTCAGCTTAACGAAAGCCCGCATCTAGATATGTTCTCCGGTCCATCTAGAAGACACCCTTCAACGTTCTTCACCAATTCTGTTGTCTTTGCAGTGTACCTGGGCATGCTAGTTTTCTAGAAGGTGACCCCTGACCCAGTTCTGCTGTCTTTGCAGTGTACTTGGACATGCTCATTCTCTAGAAGGTGACCTCTGACCCCTGCTCTCAACTCGGTACTTACTCGGGGACCCTGAGATTTTCCTCTGCAACTTTCCCTTGGTTTGGATATGATGGTTGTGATTATCACCTCTCTACTGTCGGTGTTCAGGCAGCCGGCTCTGTGTCTATGTCTGCCTTTCTCCCATGCTATCTCCAGCACCCAGGAGGGTAGCTGAATGACTCCCAAATTAGTGCCTCAAGTAAATGAACCAATTAAAAGGGAGACTGCTTGTGAGAGCAGAGGCCATTGGGACAGTAGACGGGCAGAAGGAGTGAGAGCATCCACAGGGAGTAAACAGTGTCAGCGTACGTTTGAAGGGGGACATGTCAAGGGCTGGACCAGAACAAGCTAGCTTAATGGAGCAAGTTGTATTTGGAGGAGCTAGGAAGTGTCCTGTGTCTGAGATGTATAGGAAAAAGAGTGAAGGGTTGAACTCTGGGGTTGGAAGTTATAATTTGGAGTTGAGTAGAACAAAGAGATTGACCTGAGTTCAGAGAGGGTAGACCCAGGCCAGGCAGAGGAAGAGTATGGGAAGAAAGGGCATCCAGGTGGCAGGCAGGCGTGTGGTCAGATCGGGAGATGATTCTGGTCTCAGACAGAGGTTTGGACCATGAAGAAGCAAGAGCCTTATATGGTGGCGAGTATGAGCGGAGAGATAGTACTAGTACCAGCGAGGCCCAGGCCTTCTTCCTTGGCTTTCGAGAGAGAACAAAGGAGAGGGGCCACGAGGTGATTTAGGGTCTCCAGCCAAAAACCAGAACAAAGGACAAATGGTAACGTCAGGAGAATATTCCAGAACTGGGGTTAGATTCGCAGAACTAATAGAGTTACAGTGAATTCATGGTCACAGAAAACACTCAAGCTTCCCAGAGGAGCTGAGGGTGTGAGAGGCTGGGCCACTTAGGGGCCTGGGGCATGACAGAGCCTCAGGTCAGAGTTGGCCATGTGAGAGGCTGTGAAGCAGATGCGTGGAAATAGGTGCCTGAAGAAGCACCCACCCCGTGCAAGGAGGAGCTGCTCAGAATCTGAAAGGCATGAAAGGATCACTATGGTGCCCTGACTGCAGAGTCACTAAGTCCTGGTGCCCCAGGGAATCCAGGAGGGGCAGGACCCCCGGCTGGTCTCCCTCCTGGACTGGTGAGCCATGGATGACCTTGTAAAGAAAAGCCGGGACAGGCGCCAATGCAGGGAACTGGACAGTTGAGTGGGTGGCAAGGACAGACTGGAGCAGGTGTGGCTTGCTTGTTCCAGAAGTTTGTCCATGAAAGGAAGTCAGTGCACAAGGGAGTGAGAGGGACAAGTCCCCCCTGCTGCCTGGCTATTGCCCTGGGCCTCAGAGGTCAGGGCATCCGATAGGTCTGTGTGTGCCTCCCAAGTCCCTGCATAGGACTGTGTGTGCCTCCCAAGTCCCTGTATAGAATTTATCAGCTCTAACACAGGGGGAGAAGCTGGAATTTCCTTCCTGGATGGAGGCAAGATGGGAAAGAGGGGAAGGGTAAGAACTCTGGAGAGGGCCACTTGAAAGAGGCGGCTTCTGCAAACTCAAGAATCTGCAAGCATCAAAACCAAGAAGCCTGAGGAGAATTCTGCAGACCTCTGCTCAAAGACGCTGTCCCTCAGGCCAGCCACTAACAGTACCCTGGCTGCACTGCTGTTCTTTCTAAGCGATCCAGGAGCCAGAGAGCTCTGCTCTCCCTGTCCTTCCCCAATGCCATCTGGCAACATGTCAAACTACTCAAAACTGTGTCCCCTGAAACCCGAGAGCCCACGTTTATCTCCGGTATCTCCTGTCGCTTTTGGCCACTCTCAAGCAAGTCCTGGGCTATGTATAGCCTGGCAATTGGCACACATTATGTCAACCAAGGAGGCTGCTGGGGATGAGGACAGCTATTTATGAGAATCAAGCATTTACTGAAGCCTTTTGAGGCCGGCGGTGGGTAGCCCTTGAAAGTGCTAAGGGGGGAGGGAGGCTTCTTATTTTCTTGGCACTTTGGGGACCTATCACCCCACCCAGTGCCAAAGCAGCGACCCAAAGGCTGATGCTGTGTGTTTGCTGCATCCCTCCAGGCTAAACGTCTATAAAACAACCACAATAAAGCACCAATTAGGGAAACGGTGTAATGGCTCAGTGGGAAAGCCCCTTGCCGCTGAACTTGACAACCTGGATTTGGTCTCTAGTACCCACGTGGTAGAAGGGTACAACCGACTTCACAAAGTTGTCCCCTGACCTCTATACATGCCATGGCATGAACACACACACACATACACACATTCACACACACACATTCACACACACACACATGCACACACACACAATTAATTAGATTAAAATGTTAAAAAAAAAGATAGTACTGAGTGGGTATTCACTATGCCAACCACAGCACTAATTGCCTCATGCGAATTTTCTTATGGAATCTTCATGAGGGGCTTCCAAGGAAGAGCTCTACGGATGAGAAAATGGAGGAACAAGAGGCTAACTAACTTGTCTGCAACCACAGTTTATAAACAACCCCACTGAGAGTCCAGCCCGGACACTGCTCCAGAATGGGAGCGCTCCTCCACCGCAACCCACTTCTGCAGAGGGAACCAGAGGGACCTGAGCCCACGCCCTGGCTCTGCTGATGACCAGCTGTGAGCTGAGCAAGTTATAGCTTCCTTGATCGTCAAGTTTCTATTCAAAAAAGAAGCGAGAGCCAATTGTTACCAGCACGACCTATATGCAAGCACTTAGTGGAGGTGTATTCCCCGTAAAAGCCGCTGTGGGGCAAACCCTATTCTAAACCTTGTCCTGACCACAAGCACACATGGGTATCTCCTGCAGGGGAAACTGGTGCTCACACAGTCCTGCAAGTCCACCCAGTGCTTTTCACTCAGCACGTCTGAGATGGAACCCCAGAGTGGATTTTTCTGCTCTGATCCCATGCCTCTAGCCCTAGGCCCACATACAGTGAGAACCTTTGCTCCACACAGCTTCTGACACGTGAGCACCGTCTCTCACTGCACAGCTTTGGGTGATATCCAGTATGACAGAATGAGGGAGGCTGTCCCTGGAGGTCAGGGCTTTCGTTTATCCATCTTACACTAACAAGAGCATTTCAGGGAATAAAAAACAAATGGGTTTAATTCCCAGTAACACACACACACACACACACACACACACACACACACAGAGAGAGAGAGAGAGAGAGAGAGAGAGAGAGAGAGAGAGAGAGAGAGAGAGAGAGAGCGCTCTAACAACAAAATTAATCCTAAGGCAATATTTGGGTCTGGAAGCACAGTGATAGAACATTTGCCTTGCGTGAGCAGAGCTCTGGTTCAATCACCAGCACCATATAAATAAATAAACTGATTAATTAATTATTTATTAACATGGGGGTAGGCCATGCCCTTTCCTAATGTTCTTAGCAGAGTTCTGTTCTCAAGAGCTGTGGAGATGCAATCTGGCAGGAGACTCCCTGAAGCCCTCCCCCAACACACGCACTGAGAAGAACCCCACACACGGTGCCCAGACCTTTGGGGAGTCAGAAAGAGAAGGCTGCCCTCTACATTCACTTTCTTTTGGTTAGTATCGTCTTTTATTAGAAAGGAAAGGAGGGAGTGCCCTGCCCACGGAGAGACCTCCCGTTTGTCAACGAAGGGCTTAGACTTCTCTGTCCTTTGGTGCACACTGAAAAGCAGAAGCCTGATTCTCCTTGGCTGAACTTTATGAAATAACTGAGCCAGGCTGGATCTGAGAATTCAGGGAGGCTGGGGTGGATTGGGCTGCATCGTAAGTGCAAGGTCCCCCCAAACAAAACAACAACAAATTCTGACAAGAAATATTCCAATCACATCTACTAATGACAGCAGAGGCTATGGAAAGCTAGCTTGTGTGGCGAGGGGCATGTTTTATGGGATGTTACATAGCAGTGAGTTCAAAAGCAGTCTGTAACTGTGCACCAAATATGTGTGGGTCACTTTTACAAGTGTCTTGTGTCTGTTTTACAATTATAAGATTGTCTGGGAAGAAAATACATATTGTGGCCATTGGAATATTTTACAAAACAAGCATTCAGACTTGGAAAATCCCACTCTGTCAGCAACCACACGGCTAGCACACAGACTCAAACTCATTTGCTTCATAGGTAAATTGGGGGGGGTCAGCTAATAGCTTGATATCCTGACCTAGGATGCTTGTGGGGAAGGGGTGAGACAGAGCCAGGGGAGGGCCAGTCCAGCACACAGCAGATGATGGGGAGGAGAGGGTGCTTGGCTTGGGTACCCAGCAGCAGGAGGGAGCTCCTGGAACCAGGCACCCTGAACACTCCGATGCCTTGGCAGCCCACAGCATCGCAAGATGGCGTGCTGGATCTCTTCCTGAGAGGCTGTCCAAGCAGAAACAGCTTGGGTGGATAATTCTGGCCTGCTGCACGTAGCTTAGACTCTGCAGAACCTTCTGAGACATCTTCAAACAGCCTGACGCTGCGGGATGAACTAGCTTTCTAGGGCGAACAAGTCACATTAGGTGTAGACAGAGACTGCAGCTCACACGACACGCCCCACCCCAACTTGCAAAGCGCAAGTTACCAGAGAGCCGGGCTGGCGAGGAATAAAAAGCCTTTCAGTTTCTCCAGCAGATTCCACGTCCTCTTTCTTTTACTGCTTTATCATGTAAGAGTCCTTACTGTATCTCCATGGTGCTGGCTTTCACGGTAGCTCATTTAAAAATGGGTGCCCGTGAGAGGCTATCAAACCCCGATGATACAAGATGGTGGGGAGAAGCTTCGAGATGAACTGTGGTTCTGATGTACGGGGTAGGACTATTTTTATTATTGTACGTGCTCAATGTGTCCGGGGCTCATGTGCTGTGTGGTTCGTGTGTCACACAGAGGGCTCCAGGGATCAAACTCGGATTATTCGGCTTACTAGATAAGCGCCCTTACCCACTGAGTCATCTTACCAGCCCCTCCATTTGCGAAATCTTCACGTCTTCATTAATTCTGTACAGGGAAGGCTTAACTACAGTCAACTGAACACCCCCTCCTCCCCACTAGCTTCTTGTTGCTTTACTCATCCCAGATCACCTGCACTGTATAAAGTGCCCAGCAAAGGCCCATTCTCCAGTTTCGGGGCGCCAGAGCGTCACATGAGCTGGGAGTGTGGGGAGGGGGGAGGATGCTTCTCCTGGAACAGCACGGGCCCTGTGTGAGGACTCTCAAAGCCAAACCAAAATAAGCCTGACCTCATCTGGTTTTTCTCAGAGTGGAGCAGGTGTGAGACTGAAGAGGGCCGTCTTTGGGTGGGGAGCAGTTGGACAACATCCCCGAGTCCTGCGTGCGCTGCTATTCTCTGCCCAGTATTCCCACATCATCCCATCTGCAGATTCACTCGACTCCAGCAGCTTCATTCTGCCTTGGGGTTTGGAAGAGCAGCCACTGGGACGTGTGCCAGTGCTAAATGGGCTCGGAATGCAGGGTCGGCCTGAAAAAGCTTGGGGCTTCTTTCTGTCCATGTGCACAGATACACGTGGGACTGAGAATCCCAAGGTTTGGGAAAACAAACAAATAAACCAACAAGAGCATATTTTACCCATATTTCAGTGGGAAGAAGCAAAGGAGAACACGCAGATTTTAGGATCACACAAATTCAACCTCTTTTCTGTCCTGTACTTAAAAAGCAAAGCAAACAAACACACAGAAAAACTTGATCTGGAGAGAAGGCTCAGGCTGCAAAGATCCTGGCCACCAAACCTGTTTAATGACCTGAGTTTGAGCCCCATGACACACGTGGTGGAAGGAAAACCCATCTTCAAAAAGTTGCTCTCCGGCCTGTGTATTACTGGCGCACATGCCTTCCACTTCACCAAATTACGTAATTCGAAAAAGAAATCAAGCAAAAGTGTTTTTCCAGTATAGACAATGTGTGTACAAATCCCATCCTTTCCTTTCCCATCTCTTTCTCTTTCCACCTATCCGTTCATTCTTTCATCGTCATTTACCCATTAAAGTCTAGCGAGGTGCTAATCTTCTGCCCATTTAAACACAGTAACCGCTTAGGAGCCACATAGAGCCCAGCTGTAGAATTCAGCGTGGCTAGGTGTGGGTGAAAATCCCGAGTATCAAGACACATGCTTTCATCACTTGGTACTGCCTACAAACCAGAAACTCTCCTGGTCAGTTGTACACTGGAAGGAGCATGCTGCCTGAACCGAATAGGTATGGGTTCAAATCCTGCTTCGTGCTGAATTGTCACTTCCTAACTTTGTGATTTGGACAATTTTTCCTCAACTCTCTGACTTCCTTCTCTGCGATGTGGGAATATCAGAATTATATAAACTATCATATGCAAGGTTTCTGCAGCGGGCCTGGCTCACAGTACATTCAGTAATACCTACTGTTTCCCTTCTCCTCCTTTCCTTCGATATTTGTTCAAAAAAATATTACACTGTACCCAAGTGTCAGACCCTGTCCTGATTCTGAGACCTGTGAGTAGGACAAAGTCCTGAACCATGTAGATTTCACATTCTATAGAAAGTGTCACACAACATGCAAGATGTTACCCAAGTGCTAAGGAAAAAAGAAGAAGGGTAGAGGAAAAGCGGCCTTGGAGAATATATATATATATATATATATATATATATATATATATATATATATATCTCCTTCTATCCTTCTATATATATGTGTGTGTGTGACATCTTTGATAAGGTGACTCTGTTGGTTTGAAAAAGAATGACCCCCTTAGGCTCATATATTTGAGTGCTTGGCCATCGAGGGTGGCACTGCTTGAGAGATTAGGAGGAAGTGTGTCACCGGGGGTGGGCTCTAAGGTATCAAATGCTCAAGCCTGGCCCAGGGTTCTCTGTTCCTGCTGTCTGCAGATGCAGATGTAAAACTGTCAGCGCCTTCCCCATCATCATGCCTGCTTTCATGCTGCCAGGCTCCCTGCTGTGATGATACTGGACGGAACCTCTACAGCTGTAAACAAGCCTCAATCCGACACGTTTTACACGGGTTGCTATGGTTATGGCGTCCCTTCACAGCAACAGAGCATTGACTCAGACGGTGACACTTAAACACAGACCTAAAGGAAATTGACTTTTATCATTTGCGAAAGAGGAGCATGGCAGACATCGGAGGCCGTGCCATCTGTCTTTGCAAGTGAGATGACTGTTTGATGCACAGATGAAAGAATAACCTAGTGTCACATTGCAGAACATTCTCCCATCTTCTCTGAATCACCTTCCCATGATTCCCTTTGGCTATCATGGCCTCTGCATACCCTGCGTCCATGTGCCCTCACTGTCCTTGATGTTGCATCTCTTAGGAAAGGAATAACAAGGCACAGCAGCCAAACAGATATGTGTCTTCTCTTCTCAGCTAAGTCCTGAGTCCTCCCTAAGTGTACTTTGTAGGTAACCTTCTGATTTGGTCTCAGAAATCCAATTCAATGGAAAACATTTCAAAGGGGCAACACTCCTTAGATGCCGGTATTATTCTCTTTCAGGAAAACCTTTCCAGCCATGAGGTATGAGGGTCAACATGAGATAGCTGGGAGACCTGGCTGAGTACCACAGCAGTCTTGAATTACTGAACCTCAAGACCCAGCTTAACCTTGAAATCAGAGGTATACCAGTAGGCCAGCATCATTCAAAGGAGTCCAGAAAGCAAAGGTCAAACAGATGCAACATGATGTTTGGCCAAATAGATAATTTCTTCAGTCCAATAGAATCACCCAGTGCTTTGAGAATCATAGTATGCCTATTAATCACCTGGGGATCCCATTTCAATGTACATTCTGATTCTAGGATGGGCCCCAAAAGCCTCCGTTTCCAACATACTCTTGGACAATGCAATGTTGTATGACTCAAAACCAAATGCAATTCTCTCTCTCTCTCTCTCTCTCTCTCTCTCTCTCTCTCTCACACACACACACACACACACAGATGAATAAAGATAATAAACCCTTAAACTTGAAAATAATGTTTAAAAGAAGAAGGTACTTTGTCCAGAGTGAGAAAATTTTCACATAAAAAAGTAAATTCAGAAAGCTGCCAAGATGGCTCAACGTGTTTTAAAGGCATTTGCCACCAAGTAAAGAAACAAGGCCAGAATGTAGCTTCTGGCTTCTTCTCGCATACCACAGTGTATACACACACAAGTAAATAAATACTTATAAAAAATGGTAGTGTCTTAATGTCCTCTTTGACCAATCCTAATTAAAGCAGAATCTTGGACATGAAATGTGGTCATTTTTATTTTTTAAGTTCTTTAGGTGTTAGCTGAGAACTACTGAAATAGGCTAACATGTTGGAAAATTCCAGAGAGAGTTGAAAGCTCCCCTTTGGACAAGAATAGTTGTACTCCACAGAGGTTAATTCCTTTCTCTGCAACTGACATAGCAGAACAGGCATCAACTCCTGCACAGGTTTTTTTTTAATAATACACAGAATACTCATTTGCTTGCATTTGGTTCTTTTAATCCAATGAGTTCAAAGCTAAATGGTTGGTCTTACAGATGTCATGTGAGTAGGTGAATCTTTGGGGCTTGCTCCTGATCAAGTAAAGAGTAAAACCCCATGAGTTCAAGCCCTCTGGCTTCCAATTGTCTGCTTTTCCCAAGCTTCCTTATTTGCATGCAAGGATGGGCATATAAGAATGACCGTGTTTTTAGAGTACATAACTGTGTCTTGGCTACTTTTCTATTGCTGTGACAAAATGACCAAGGCAACAAAAGAAAGCATTTAATTTGAAGCTCATGGCTCCAGAGGATCACAGTCCATGACCATGATGATGGGGAACATGACAGCAGGCAGGCAAGGTGAGGTAACTGAGAGTTTGCATACTGTGGCAACAACCATGAAACAGAGATAGACAACTGGAATTACACAAGCTTTTAAAACCTCAAAGCCCACCCCCAACAACACACTTCCCCCCCAAAACGTCACACTTCCAAATCCTTCCCAAACAGTTCCACCAACTTGGAACCAAACATTCAAATATATGAGACATGCACAGGGCTGGGGGGGGGAGGGGAATGTTTTGATTCAAACCTCCACAACCTGTGAGACCTATCAATGATGCTAGGTGCATTGCAGTGCCTGAAGAAGCTGTAGTGACACCAAGCTAGAGATTTTCCATCAACATACAGATCAAATGGGGACTTAGATTCATTCCTTTGAGGGAACTCAACTGTGAGGGATACTGAAGACTGAGAAATGGCCTAGGAGATGCATCTAAGAGCTTTGGAACCTCATTGGGTCCTCTACATATATGTTATGGTTATTAAACTTGGGTTTTTGTGGGACTCCTGACAATGGGAGTGAGAGTGTCTCTGACTCTCTTGTTTGCTCTTGAGACCCTTTTCCTCCTGCTGGGTTGCCTCATCTGGCCTTGATATGAGGGTTTGGGCCTAGTCTTATCGCATCTTGTTATACCATGCTCAGTTGATATCCCTGGGAGGCCCATTCTTTTCTGAAAGTAAGTGGAGGGGCAGTGGATCTGGGGAAGATGAGAGGTAGTGGTGGGAACTGGGAGAAATAGAAGGGGAGGAACTGTGTTCAGGATGAATTGTATGAAAGAAGAATAAGTAAAAAGAAAAAAAAGACCTGCAGAAGCCTGGGATCCACATCCATCCCATCCTGGTATTGCCCATGAATCATGGAACTAGCTTCCCCTTTCCCCACAGAGTCTCATGGGAAATTGTGCTATAATTGCCACATTAAACAATAGTAGACAGTAGCCTGTGTTGCAGTACTAGAGAATCAGCCATCACCATGGTTTTGCTTGCTCTAAAATAGGCTACTTCTAAAAATTATAGGTAGTATACCATTTAATGTCCCTTTACTGTCATGAGAGACACCATGCAGATACTACAATAATGGCAAACACAGTTTCTCAAAGGGTGATGTCTTTTTTAAATTGTTTTTATTGAGCTATAGATTTTTTCTCCGCTCCCCTCTTTTCTTCTCCCCTATTTTCTGCCCTCTTCCATGGTCCGCAGCCTCCCAATTTACTCAGAAGATCTTGTCTTTTGTCTTTTTCTACTTCCCATGTAGTTTAGATCCATGTATGTCTCTCTTAGGGTCCTCATTGTTGTCTAGGTTCTCTGGGATTGTGATTTGCAGGCTGATTTTTCTTTGCCTTATGTCTAAAAATCACTTATGAGTGAGTACATATGATATTTGTCTTTTTGGGTCTGGGTTACCTCACTCAATATGATGTTTCTTAGATCCATCCATTTGCCCGCAAATCTCAAGATGTCGTTATTTTTTTCTGCTTTGGAGTACTCCTTTGTGTAAATGTACCACATTTTCCCTATTCATTCTTTGGTTGAAGGCATTTAGGCTGTTTCCAGGTTCTGGCTATGACAAACAATGCTGCTATGAACATAGTTGAACACATATCCTTGTGGTATGATTGAGCATCCTTTGGGTATATACCTAAAAGTGGTATTGTTGGGTCTTGAGGTAGGTTGTTTCCTAATTTTCTGAGAAATCACCATACTGATATCCAAAGGAGCTGTACCAGTTTGCACTCCCACTGGCAATGTGGAGGAGTGTCCCCTTTGCACCACATTCTCTCCAGCATAAGTTGTCATCAGTGTTTTTGATCTTGGCCATTCTTACAGGTGTAAGATGGGATCTCAGAGTTGTTTTTATTTGCATTTCTCTGAGGGATAAGGATGTTGAGCATTTCTCAAAGGGTGATTTCTTAAGCAGGAAGCACAAGTGTGTTCTCAGAAGGGATGCTGAAGAGCAGCCCAAACCTTAGACCCCAGGAATGGTCTATCAGGAAGCTACCAAAGCAAATGGTCAACCCAATGCTCAACTACTTAAATGATGAGGCCTTTGTGCCAAAACCTTAGGTTGCTTGCCAGTCCAAAGGACCCAGTTCACCCAAAACAAATGGACCAGTCCTGACTGTTCATGATGAGAAAACATTGGTCCTTCATCACCCGCCCACCCCCCATTCATTTTGTCACACTAACTATCTGCTGAGAGCAATAAACATTGGCCATATGGATGGAGATGTCTATCCAGGGATCCACAATGCTCATTTTCATGTTCTAAAGCCTCCATTGCCTGTGAAATCCCTGGGCTATCCCACCACTTAACAACTGAATTGTGGGTTGGTCTGTTGTTGCTCCCCACCTTCCATCCCTACCGCACAGGACACAGCACACAAAACTGCAGCTCTCTTGATTTATGTTGACGTCACAGTAGGAAAATGGGGGAAGGGCATAGATAAATCATTATGAAAGAAAAAAATATGTGAATGGAAAATAATGTTATTTTTAAAAAAATCAATGCCATTATGAATTTTCAAACTGGACATGGTGGCATACACCGTCAACTCCAGCACTCACAAGGTAGAGATAGGCATACTACTGTTAATTTGGGGCCAGCCTGGTCTACATAGAGAGTTCTAGGGCACTCAGAGCTATAAACTGAGACCCTATCTCAAAAGAAAAAACAAAAACAAAAAAAATGTTCATTAAAACTTTGAAAATCTAAACAAATTAATTTTTAAAAATACTTTTAAAATTGTGCTAGGCTCTAAAAAATAGGAAAATGACTTTTTGAAATGTGTATCGCTATGCCACAGAACACTGAGCTGGTGCTGACATTATGCTTATGAATATGGAACTGTTTAGTGGCATAGAATAAGGGAGGAAACTGTAAATCTGTAACTCTGGCTGAAAATGCATGTTTAGACATAGGAAAAAAAGCTGAAAACATGTCAGAATACCAACCATGCTTGCTTGGCCATGATGGGTTTTATGACATCCTTCATCTACCTCTTTCTTTTTTATAATTTGAATTTCTAAGGAAGCTGTGCTACATGGTTAATGAAGGGACCCGGCGGGGAAATGAGCCTACCATGAAGGACATGTAACCATTCTCGCGGGAGAGAAGATGCTCCAAGAGAACCTGTAGCTCCTCCCTTTGGCTGTCAGACAGTTGAAACAATGAGCCCCAAGAAACTGGGATTTCCCCAAGGGTCTCAGGCTGGCGAAGGGAAAACATTGAAGTCTGCTGTCAGTCAGGGGAGGCTCCTCTGTCCCAGGAGAAGATCTCCCACAGTTCTGACAACCACAGGCAGGACAGGCTGGGGCTCAGACAATGATGACAGGTAGGGACACACCCTGACCTGGACTGCTCAGCTAGGAACACCTCTTGCCTTTTATTTAAACCTAAACCTCGTGTCAGGACCCCAAACATGGACTTCAGGGACACTGAATTACTCTTTTCAAAGTGGACAGAATAAATAAATGTCCCTTTCCTCTCTTCATTATTGCTTGTCTCTTTTATTGGACTCGTGAGAATAGGTGGTTGAGCCTAGGTTGTTACAGCTTTCAGGGTCAAGGCTCTGACCACAACAACCCCAGGAAGAGCCACATCTATGAAATGAGGTGTTCAGAAGAATTCGGAAGATTACTGGGGTTCTTTCAAGCTCTGGCATTTCATCCACCCAACAAACATGTATAGACACCCATGTATCACCAGGTGTGCACCGGCCCGAGGGAGCCCTGGGAGTTAGACTCAGAACGGAAAGGAAAATTCAAGCTCCAGGCCCCTGGCTGCATTTACTTGCCCTTTTCCTATGAACTATCCAATGACCACATTGCCTCTTATCCTATCAAAACTTCACTCTCTCCACAAGGTTCAGACTCTGCGAAGGGGAGGGGGCGGGGTGCTGCTGCTAATGCCTTTGAGGGATTTCCCAAGGAGGAATAGAAACCTTATTCTAAGGCAGTCATGCCCATGGACAGTCTTTAGGGGAGAACTCAGAGCAGATATTTAAGAGCCCTCAGATGCTTCCTCTCTCTCTCTGCCCCTTCCTCCCTTTTTGTTTTGCCTGGGAAATTCTCACTCACTTCCTGGACCAGTCCTGCCCTGTCATACTTCCCATGTACCCACACAAAGGCAGCAGGGTATTTTTCTTTTTCTGGGCATGTTCAGAAAGCCTTACACAGCAATCCCCTCTTTCCTATAGTCTCCCCTAGGCTAGATAAGAGCCATACCATTGGCAAATACCAGAAATAAATGATTTTCAGTCTAAACTGTATGCCATTCTGAGTACTGGGATGAAATATTACTCTGCTCCATCCTGCCCTTGAAGCGAGAGTCTTTTCTTCATTTAGGGTTCCCATGTCATGTATGCTACCTGCCCATTAGTTACTTCAAAGCCTTCTCAGAAAGTCAGTGCGACTCTTGGTCTTGGTCTGTACAGTGCTTAAAGTCAAGTAACACTTCTTTATATACCAGAGGCCTCAAAGGGCAAGAGGGCTCATGCTGGCACAGGATAGGCTAGAGAGAGGCTGCAAGTTCTTAACAATTAAGGAACAAGGAAATGGGTGTGAACAGTGAAGTGTGGTAGTGAATACACAGCCTTGCTGGAACTGTACTGTGGGTGTGAACAGTGAAGTGTGGTAGGGCACACTCACAGCATTGCTGGAACTGTACTGTGTGTGTGCAAGGGCAGAATGGTAGTGCACACACAGCATTGCTGGAACTGTACTGTGGGTGTGAACAGTGAAGTGTGGTACTGCACACTCACAGCATTGCTGGAACTGTACTATGGGTGTGCACAGGGCAGTTTGGTAGTGCGCGCGCACACAGCATTGCTGGAACTGGACTACATTTTTCTTAGTTGTAGTCATCTTTCCGTGCACCTAACTTCTAAGTTAAACTTTACCATAGGCAAGAAGATACCTATCAGGAAAAACATACTATAAAGACGTCACATATCTGTGACCCCAGCACTCAGGAGGCAAGGCCCATGAATTGCCAAGTGAAAAGGAGAGCCTGGGCCTGCATCAAACACACATTCTAATAGATAGACGCAGGAGCTGTAGCCTGGCCTCTTGCCACTTCTGAGACTTGCCTCCTGGGCTCAGCACTTCTCAGCCTAGGTGTCACTCAGCTGGGACCCTCAGGCCAGGCCTGGGACTGGTAACTCTGTTCTGGGAAGGTGCTTGACAGGATCCTGCACAGGGTAGCCAGCAACATCCTTCACGTCCACCTGATGCCAGGAGGTCGCCATGGGGGCTGTGGGAGCTCAGACTGCCTCACACAAATGAGCTAGTGCCAGTGGGCAACTTGGCCTCTGGGGGTCTCCTCCTGGGTGCAGGCTGGAGAGAGTGCCCGTACTCACTTCACAGGGTGACTGAGGGCTAAGTCAGCTAACACACACAAAGGGCTTTAAGCAGTCCCCCCACCCAGCAAGTGTTCCATAAGCCATCCTCCTTATTGACTCTCCGACACCCCAAGGGTTTCTTTATCTTCACATTTGTATACATGAGAAACTGAAGCTCCGAGAAATAGTTATCAGCCCCGGCTCGCATGCGCAGTAGAGGCAAAGCTAGAACTTACACCCCGAGCTCCTCGCAACCATTCCCATCTTCCCCTTCTTCTAGTTTTCCCTGAGAAACATCAGGCTAGAGCCCATGCTCAGCTTCCCTTTACCAACTTGTAAAGCACCCTCACAGGAAAGGTATCTGGAAAGATGGAACCCCAAGGCCGTCCCTTCTTAGGATTTTCCCCTGGGACCACAGAACCAAGTATACACAAGGGACATACTTGCAGTAACATGTGCAAATGTGCTATTAATTAAAGCAGGTATTTAAAACTGGTCATCACTATGCCCTAGCCATGGAGGAGTTCTTCTGAGTCTGGCTTTAACTAGTCAGGTGTGAGCTTGCCGAATCGACTCTGTGTGACTTCGCTGTTGTAACTGAGAACGACAGTTGTAATGCATCCATTTCACTGGCTAAGCAGCAGGTGCACTCTGGGACTGTTGTTCTTCCAGCCTGTGACATTCCCCAGTTCTACAGAGGGACAGAGCCGCCACCCTCGGCCCAGGGTGGGGACCATGATGGCTGTGGAGATTTGTTAAAGCGCTAGCACTCTCTGCTGATCAGGAGGCTCTTTCAACTCTCAAATGCTTTCTCTGTCTTTAAATGTTATTTTGATATATTTGTGTGCTTTGCTGGATTTTATTATAATCATCTTTTTTTCTGAGACTTTCAATCTCCCTGGTTTTTATGTGGTGAATTTGTTAATCGTATTGTTTGATTAGCCTGAGTATCCCGAAACTACTGCCTGGTTAATTCTCAAGCAGCCCTTTCTGTAGCCGTGTGTGGAGCTGGCTGCGGGGACTAAGAAGGACTCTTGGCAGCGTGGGTATTCTTGAAGTGCCGGTGCCCTTTAGCTGTCCAGGAGGAGAGGCCGAGAGCCTTTCGCTTAGAAATGCCACGTGCCCTGTGCCAGGTGACCAGTAGGTCATGGAATACAGATAAAATAAGAAATGACTTCAGCGGGGGCCCCAAACTCACATCAAGAACTTTCTGAGAAAAGAAAACAAAACTGCCTGTTGATGAATGCGCATCCCAGAAAGGCACACATCCACAGTCTAAAGTCGACCTAGCCGCTCTCCCCCTGGGCAAGGTCAAAGGACCTGGCTTCTCTAGGATCCAGGGCAGAGTGTGGAGAA
This sequence comes from Microtus pennsylvanicus, assembly GCF_037038515.1. NCBI lineage: Eukaryota > Metazoa > Chordata > Mammalia > Rodentia > Cricetidae > Microtus > Microtus pennsylvanicus. The sequence goes on from NC_134585.1 coordinate 112,557,154, forward strand.
AAGCATGGGGGACTTGGCACTGAATGAATTCACAAGAAATCCATCAGTTCCCTTAAGCCAAGGGCTAACAACAGCTGGAACATTTTGAAAATGGTCAGGTGGGACACGAGCCCCTGACACATCAGGACGTGTGAAGAAAGACCTTTAACTCAGTTGCCTGGAGCGTGGCCTCTGGGGCCTCCCATCTTGCTGCCCTGCTCTGATTCTGCAAGTCTGCATGAACGAGCCCCTGCTCTTTGTCCTCAGCAATGCTCACCCAGCTCCCTGGATAAAGGGGAGTCAGTGTGCAACCCCTCACTCCCTTCCACCTTAAGAGTCTGTCCACTTCTGCAGAAAGAACAGAACAAAACAAAACGCAAAACAAACCTCTTCATCTACGTGAGACTACTTACTCCACACGAGACCTCCATGCCCTTGTTCCCACATCCCTGTGAAATGCCACACGGGCTCTCGTGCTCACTCAGACAGGTGGCCGCTGGCCCACTCACACTCACCTCCAGGACTATCTCCTTCAGCTGGAACTGCTTCTGTGCCACCTTGTCTGACGACACCGGCTCGTGGTAATAGAGGCACAGCACCTCGTACTTCTTCAACATCTGCTTGAAGCTCTTCTCGGAAAGGCTGACCACTCGGTCCTTCCCATCGTACGTGGGGAAGTTCAGCCCCTCTTCTGCCCTGCTGAAGGACAGCAGATAAACCCCCACCAGGAGCAGGAGAGTTCTCTTCATTGGGGAAAAGTCTTGTTTCTCTCTCCCGAGACTCAAAATCATGGGAGATGGGATGGAAGGCTCCTGGAGGTTTTGCTGAGCCCAGCACAGAGCAAAGAGGCTGATCTCACCTCCTTGGGTCCTGCAGCTATGTAGTCTTGGGCTCGGGACAGACTGTGGAGGCTTAACGCACACATGCGCAAAGAGAAAGAGCCGGGCAGGAGGCTGGGAGGCCAAGCCCTAGATACCTTGCATAGCTCTCCCAGCCTCTGTCTCATTAAGAACTCCATTTTTAGGATGCAGTTGTTTCGGGCTAAAAATAAATCATGCAATGAATAATAATAAAATAAGTCAGATATGACACTGTTGAGGGATTTGTCCATACAGCGTTACAGTGTGTCAGTGGTGGAGGGGCAGCAGGTGGGGGGGGAGAATAAAGATACTGAATGCCAATGAAATAAGGGGGGGCAAAGGCCAAATAAGAGAAGGAAGCTCATGGGGGCGGGTGGGAGGATGAGAAGAGAAAGCAAGAGATGGTGCCACTAAGAACATGGAGAAGTTAGGACATTGAAAATGCAACTTAGAGACGGTGATGCTCAGTTCCAGGGCAATCACGCAGCCCCTTTCCTTGGCTGCACTGTCTCACTGAGGGAGCACACACACACACACACACACACACGCACGCACACACACACACACATGCACACACACGTGCACACACACATGCGCGCGCACACACATGCACACACACGCACGTACACACACATGTGCGTGTACACACACACGCACACACACACATGCACACACACACATGCGCGCACGCGCACACACACACACACACACGCCTTTCTAGGTCCTCTTGGAATCCCAGTCCTGGCAACACCATGCCCACATGTCCTTGCCAGTCAGGGACATAGAAACATGCTTTCCTACTAACCCAGGACACAAAGGACCAGTTCCTTTTCCTTTCCAGGTCCCGTGGCTGGGGGCTGCCAGAGGCAAGAGAACTGGTAATTATTTTAAAGTCACTTCAAAAAAGTTTTCTGGTCTCCGCGGGAACATTCATGTTTTTTTCTGCCAAGGTCCTGCCATTTTCTTTCCCTTTCCTTCTCCCCTCCCTCACCGACCCCTCCACCTCACCCCCTCCACATCTCCACCTTCATTAACTTTTAAGGCATGGCTTTGCCCTGTTCTTCATCAGCAACAGGCTGTTCTGGGAGTTTATCCAAGTTGGGACAGATCAGAGTCGAAATCTCCACTCTGCCTTCTTAGTGGCTGGTAGACTCCAGAGCAACGTGCATCCTCCCCGAGGCTCAGATCCCCGCTGTTTAAAATGGGGAAGACTGCAACCGTAGTGTTTAGAACACAGACGGAAGAGTCTGGCACAAAGTAAGCCCTAGAAAAGCAGCCATTGTACATGATTCCTTCTCACTGGAGTGGGTGGAACGTGGCTTATTACAATAATTTCTCTACTTCTAATACTGTCTGTGAAGCTTATCTGGTCCATTCTCACCATGCGCTCAGCTGGCCACTGTGCAGCTGGCCACTTGAGCTGATTGGGGTTGAGCGCTGGACCATGGAGGGTGGGTCTGGGATTCAGAGCCGTCAAAGACTCCGCATTGCGGAAGTAAGGGCTCTGGGCTGTGTGGCTTCTCGTTCAGCAGTTCCCCTACCTGTACCCCTTAGGTGGCTCTTTCTTCTGGTCAGATAATGGTTCTGTTATGCTCTTCAGAGGGGATAATGGTGCTTAGGAGTCTGGCCAATGTTTATCTTCTTTGCGCTAGAAAGCCAGTCACCGGCACCTTTCCCAGCTGCTGGAAGACAAAGCTAATCCCAGTGCTGACTGTACTGAGGCCTTCTGCTGCCTCAGAAGCTCTGATGAGCCTCACTTTCATGTCCAGGAGACCAGGACTTTGGGGGAACTCAGCACTGATAACCCTGACCCATTGTCCTTCCCAGGGCATCAGTCCTTCCCAAGGCACTGTCTCTGTGCTTTTTAAAGGGAGCGTTGTCAACAACAGTCCTTGGCAAGCTTGCGAGATTCCTCCTTCCTTAGAAAAGATTCTTCCTTCCTTGTCTTTTTGAGGTCAGCGTTGCAAACTGTTCCCAGTTGTCTAAATCTCCCTGGGTTACCTTTATTTAGAAGTCGCTCTACTTTTCTCAGTAAGTAACTGTTTCTTTTCTTTCCCCTCGTTTTCATTTCTACCCCTGTCACTTTGAAACATTTAGCATCAGAGTCTTTGCATTTTGCATTGACTTGTTATCAAACTTGGGGGTAGTAAGCCGTGTCCCAAGTCAGACCAGCATCCATCTCAATAAAACAATTAACAGCGTCAAGTTAACAGAGCAGGAAACATCTATTCAATGCATACACATTGGGAAAAGGGACAACGAGGTGCACTGACCTCTTCAAGTCTGTCTTTAGGGTTCTGAAGTGAGCCTGAAACTTAAAAGGGGGGGCCAAGAGCCAAGGATATACCATCTAAGCAGCCCCAGGGTACCTCCATTTAAAGTGGAGATGAGAATGTATGTGTTTGAAAAGATAGAACAATCTAAACGAGAAAGGTAATGTTGACATGTATGGGGGCGCGGGCGTGTATGTGTGCAGGGGAACTGTGTGAAAATCTGTGGGAGGCGAGCTGCCTCTCAGGCTGTTGCCCTTCCTTCCTAGCAGAAAATTCCTGGGGAAATTCCCATTTTTGGGGGGGGAGGCACTGTTTCACAGATGGAGAGCCACAGAATTTCTCTAGAATGTTTTCATTTCTGCCAAGTCCACTACAGACATGCAATGACAGAACTACAAGGGCAGAGAGAGAATTGTTTCATTTTTTTAAATGGACTTTAGACTTCAAGTCTGGCTTCCGGTTGGCTGCTCCAGTAAGAAGGTCCTGTCAACAGGGGACTCTGTGTGGGACCTGCCAGCCCACCCGAGGATGCAGTCTCTGACATACCTGTGATGCTGAGGGTCCGTGTGTACCCTAGTGGGTGGAAGTGGGGAAGGCAAACCTGTGCCCACCTGTTAGGGAGGAGTGCGTTTTCCTGGCTGGCAGTTTGCTATGGCAGCCGTCTCTCCCAGCCTTTGTTTTCCTGGGGTCGCTCTGGTTTCATTCCCCACCAGACTTATGGGTTTTTATGAACGGGGTGCTGCATCCACCTGTGTGCCTCAGATCAGCTGTCTCGGTCCTGATCAAACCAGTGTGGCCCACACTTCCAGGTCTGTGTGGGTTTGCTGGAACCGATGGGTTGTATATACAATTCATGGACATTTTTCAGTTTCGCTGCATTTGTTTTTGAACAAGAAGGAGAAAACAAACAAACAAATACAGATCAATGTTCCTCGTCACAGTGTGATACAAGCCCTTTGTAAGTGGGTTTTTTTTTCTGTCCCGCCAGCCAGTTTCCAAAGAGACACAGAGACTTCATTATAAATGCTCAGCCAATAGCCCAGGCTTATTACCAGCTAATGCTTACATTTTAAATTAACCCATATTTCTTATGTATGCTCTGCCACATGGCTCGGCACCTTTTCTCAGGATGGCAAGTTCTTCGCCTCTCTGAGTCTCCCCATAAGTCTCAGACTCCTTCTCTTCTTCCTTGTACTCTCTTTTTGTCTGCAAGTCCCGCCTGACATTATCCTGTCCAGCTATTGGCCAGTCAGCTTCTTTATTAACCCAATCACCATGACATATATTCACAGAGTGTAAAGGGATAGTCTACATCCCTTGGCTTTCTCGCAATTTCTACCTGTTGTCTCTGTGAGCCAGCACATCTGGGATCCCCCAACCTCGCCCCTTTCCACTTGTTCCTTGAAAGGTGGTAGATGATCTCAAGAGCGTGGTTCAGGTTAATCTGCACAGTAATTCAGTTCTCAAGTAAACTAGGACTCGAAGCCACGGAGTGTTTTTTACTGGTCAATCACACAGATTTTTCCAGAGCATCTCTTACATGCCATGTTTTTGGGTACAGGGTGTAGAAACACTATAAACCTGAATTCATGAATTTACATCTTTGGGGAGAGAGAGAGAGAATATGCATGTGCAATTATATCATACAATATATTACATAGGGAAATATGCTCTCAAGAACAGTTAAGACAAAAGAAGAGACAAAGGCAACATGCTAGTTGTTGGAAGAAAACAACTGGGGGGAGACAGAGGCAGGATTGCTGCAGTTTCAAGACCATCTTGGTCTACACAATGAGTTCCAAGCCAGGGGGACAGAAAGAGACCCTCTCTCACACACAAAAAAAGGAAGAAAGAAATAAAGTCCCCCCCCCTTTTTTTTTTACCAGAGTGAGGGCAGAGTCTGTGCCCAGGCAGCCCTAAGAGGCCTATGGCTGGTCACTTGTCCTCAGCAGGCCGGTTAAGAGACATTAGTGAAAAGTGAGGAAAGGTTTACTCAATGTGGCCATACCAGAAGAGAAGTAAGAGGGTCTGGGAACTCCCTCGTGCATCTTTGGGGTTCTGACCTGAGATGTGGGGTTAAAGGGAGGTCAAGAGCTGTGTGTAATTAAACAATCCTAGTCAAAGGGTGGATCCAGTAGCGCTTGTCTCCAGTCTCTCCTGACAAGTGATCTTGTCAGCGAGGTGGGAAATCTTCCTGGGAGACAAGTTACCCCTCAGGTAACATCGGGGCTTTAACCTTGCCCTCTGCCCAACCCCCCAGAAGAGAAGTAAGAGGGTCTGAGATTGTTATGGAAATTCCAGTTGCTTAGGGTCCAGTGTCTCAATAGTCTGGTAGGCAGAGGAAGGAAGGCACAGGGTGTCTCTCTGGAATCTCTTCATTCCCTCAAGGGCAGTTACACAGTGAGCCAGAGCAGATAGCTGAAGTGTATATGTGTGTTTGAGGAGGAGGGGGCTGAAGTCTGGAAAAAAGAGTGCAGGGGGCCCAGGGGCCAGCCTCACTCTCCACCTGCAGGCTCTCTCCAGCTCAAGCGCCCCCCAACACCCCGTGTCGTGTCAACAGTCAACATTACAGACTGTTTTATCCTTTCAAACACAGACGTTGTCAACTACATTTAAAAGTCACACCTACATGCAAAGGCATAGGTCAGCTCCCCTTCCCCCTCCTTGGCTTTCAGTTTCCAAGTTGTGAAAATTAGCATCAGACATAGCTCTCCCGTGGCCCTCTTCTGGCTCGAAAGTTTTCCTCTTAGTTCTGAGAGTTCCTGGATGTAGGACAGGCCTCGGGCTTCTCCGGGGCTGGACTTTAGGAGGGGCGGCCTGCATTCCTTCTGGAGGAGGGTTTAGAGGGCACTGGACCCAGGACAAGCCCAAGCTTGCCTCTCTCCACGGGGAATTCCCACTGCCTCCAGAGCGCTCTTCTTTGACTAAAATACTCCACCCAGTGGACAAAGCCGAACATGGCATCTTTTTTGTGTTTGCCTTAGGCGCGTCCTGGGGCGGCTCAGTGCCGCCCTAGGGGAGAGCCGGCAGACAGTGGTGTCCAGATCCCGGTGTTGCGGGGGAATTTGCCACACAGGGTTGGGAGCTGTCGAAGCCCTCCTTTCCCCAGAGCTCTGAATGTCAGGGCTCCTTAGGAGCCTTTGCACCTCACCAGCATCTGGAAACTTCCGTACAGAGTCAGGTACAGAGAGAGCAGCAGAGGCTGACAAGCCCCAAGGCTCCACTAGCGTGACTCTGTTCCCTGTTTTTGACAAATGTCACTTCCTTGGGGAGGGTGTCAGTCTAGACTGGGGCTGCCATTCACTCCCCGACACGTGGCGCTTCTCCTTGGAAACACCCCTCCCTCTGGAGTTCCTATCTTCTTCAATGGGTCTGAAGGTTATTGGATCAGGCAAACATCTGTTACCAGTATTCTCATAACTAGCCTGGGCCTGGAGCAGAGCTCAGTAACTCCGTATTAAATAGCATTGCGGAGTCACTTTGGGCCCGGCCTTTTCAAAGGTACTGCAGGTTTATTCCTTTGAGCAACTCTAGGAAGATGGCAATTTTACTCCTCCCACTTCACAGGTGGACAAACTGAGGTAAGAGAGGTTAAGTACATTGCTTAAGGTCACATGGCTAGTACTGGTAGAACTGGGATTTGAGCCCGGCTGGGGTTTTCTTTGAGGTCCCGTTTCACTTACAGAAGCCAAGAATTGCTAGCTGGATGTCCACACGGAGACGGCTCCATGGAAGAGACTCAGGTTTTTCATACTCAAGCAGATAAGCTCCCTGGTTGTTGAGAGTACAGGGAGGAGGGAGAGGCTGTCCAATTAGAATTATTGCTGTGATGAATACCATGACCAAAAACAATTTAGGGACGAAAGGGCTTGTTTATTTAATTCACTTCTTCTTGCTTAATATAGTTCATCATCTACGGCAGTCAGGACAGGAACTCAAGCAGGGCAGGAACCTGGAGGCAGGAGCTGAGGCAGAGGCCATGGAGGGGTGCTGCTTACTGGCTTGCTCCACTGTCCTTCTTAGAGAATGCAGGACCAGCAGCCCAGGAATGACACTGCCCACCATGAACTGGGCCTTCCCCTATCAATCACTAATTAAGACAATGCCCTCAACGTTGGCCTGGTCTTCCAGAGTCATTTTCTCAACTGAGGTTCCCTCCTCTCAGGTGACTATAGCTTGTGTCAAGTTGACATAAAAGCAGCCGGCACAGAAACTAATGCTTCCAGGATTCACTATGAGGGCAATCGCTGGACTCATTGCACTCCCATACTCTTTTATTTTTAATTTTCTTCTATTTTATTTGAACTGAGTATCAAGTCTTCCATTCCCAGGTGAAGAAACTGAGGCTGAGCAAGGGCAGGTAATCAGCTTGTTGTCGTACAGCCGTGAGGAGTAGACCGGTCTGGCTGGGATGACGTCAGATTGGTCTGTACAAGGAGGGTGGCCTGCCCGGTCTCCTAGAGGGGGAAGCTCAACCTACATAGAATTTACAAGGCAGGGGAGAATAAGGGAAAATGGGTGTTTAAATAGGGGAAATAAGAAGCAAAGGAGGATGGAGGAATGGAAGGAAGAGAGGAAAAAGGAAGGAATTAAGGCAAGAAGAAAGGAAGAATTGGATATAAAAGCGGAGGAAAAACAAACACAGGCGATTTTCAGTTATCACTGGAATGCTTGCCCAGTATTATTCTGTGGTTTCTGTTCTGTTTTCTTCACATCGTCTCTGTATTCTTTACTTATATTTTTAAATGCCTACACCCCTACCCTGGTAAGAGGTGATTTTTGTCCAGGCTGGTCCTCGACGGGTCTCACCAGCCCTATAATATTTATTTTCGTATCACTCATAATCACTGCAAACAGATTAAAGATAAGCTTCAATTTGCTGGTCTACAAATGATTAATTCCATTTCTATTTATTAAAATAATTGCGCAGAGAAAGGTGATTCTGTCAGATGTTTAGACAGCACATTGGCTAAGCAAACACATACACACATGAGATATAAAGCTATTATTTTCTTTTAAAACTTATATTCTACATGTGGTGTTTGGACAAGAATGGCCCCCATGGGTTCATATATTTGAATTTGGTTCCTTGTTGGTGGAACTCTTTTAGGAAGGATTGGGGGGTGTGGTCTTGTGAGAGGAGGAGAGTCACTGGGGTTAGCTTTGAGGTTCCGGAAGTTCATGTCAGTCTCGGTGTCAGTCTCCCTGCCTGGTGCTTGTGGAGCAGCTGTGAGCTCTCAGGAGCTGCTCAAGCCGTGTCTGCTTGTCCCCCAGTCTCCCGCCATGATGGTCACAGACTCACCCTCTGAACCTGTGAGCAAGCCTCAGATCTTTTCCTCATTGCCTTGGCCATGATGCCTTCTCACAACAACAGAAGAGTAGCTATGGCACTGTAGTAAATAGCGAATATCTAAAGGATGAAATTTGACAGGCAGGCAGGATGGCTGAGTAGAAAAAGCCACTTGTCACCCAGCCTGATGACCTCGGTTCAATCCCTGGAACCTACGTGGTGCGAGAAGAGAGCTAACAGGCTCCCACAAGTTAATCTCCGACCTCACACGTGTGCTACGGCACGCATGTACCCACACACGTCAACACACACAGAGAAATAAATACATGTATTGAAGTACAGAATCTGAGGTGCAGTGGTGCACACCTTTAATCCCAGTGTTCAGGAGGCAGAGGCAGGCGGATCTCTTAATCTGAGTCCAGCCTGATCTCCATAGCGAGTGCTGAGACAACCAGGTCTACACAGAGAAACTATGTCAGAAAAAGAACAAGAGGGGCTGGCTGGAGAGATACTCAGTGGTTCAGTGGTTAACAGGGCTTGGTGTTCTTCCAGAGGAGCTGGGTTGGGCTCTCAGCAATAACGTGGTGGCTAGAAGTCCCAATGGACCTAATACTTTCTTCTTGCTTCCAGAAGAGAGCGTGCATAGATATACATGCAGGCAAAACACTCACACACATAAAATAATTAAGTCTTTTTAAAAATATAGATTAGAAGATCTTTGGATACTAGAAAAGCAACGGGATCAGTTACTACCAGACAGTGGGTGTGAACAAAATTATTCACTGTCATTTAAAGAAAGAAATAGAAACAGAGACAGTTTACTAAGCTGGAGAAGGATTCCTGGGGGTAGAAGGAAGAAGGGAAAAGCACATGGGTGGCCGGAGTCTCCGGACCTTTACAGGATTGCGCATGGCCACCTCTCCCAAGCTTGTGCGTCACAGGCTGTTCTTTTACACAGGCGTGTGTGTCATGGCGTGCAGGCGATACCTAAGTAGATTACTGCTGGGATTTTTGTGTGGAATTGTGCTAAGTTAGTAAGTCCCTTTGGAAAGAAATAACACGGGCACACGAGTCTTCAGAAGGATGAAAAAGAGGTCCGACTCTCCACAGATGTCTTCTTTAAATCCAGTGTTTTGTCGTTTCTACTCACAGGCTTTCCTCTTTCGTTACATTTATCCAGACATAGTTCATAGATCTTAATGCCATTAAAGTGATACATCTGTAAAAATCCAATTTCCATCTTTTTGTTGATAGTATACAGAAATACAATTGGTGTTTGTATATCAATTTTATATTCTCCAAACTTTAATTCACTTGTTCTGGAAATTCTTTATGGACTCCACTAGCTTGTCTCCACAAACAGTCAGAGCATTTGTATACACAGAGCCTCGTGTCTCTGGCGCCCTTTGTTCTGTTTTACTCACTTACCACACGGACTGGAGCCCCCAGGTTGATGCTGAGGAGACACAGATAAGAGAATATTGGCAGCCTAGCCTTGTCCTCATCTCAGGAGAAGCGGCCCATTCTGTTAAGTGTGACAGTAACTACAGATCTTGTTTTAATAAAATATGCTCTCTATTAGCTTGAATTCAGTCTTTTCCCAATCGGCTACAGTTTTTAATCAGGAATAGGTCTTGAATTTTGTCCAATAATTCTTCTGTATCTACTGAGTTGATTCAAACATTTTTTTTTCCTTTGTTAGTTGTTTAGTTAGCAAACTGACTTACAGAAAGAAGGTAGATAAACTTGGATTCCTCCATCTCTCTATTGTTATATTCCATCCACTAAGTTCTACACATTTGCCTTTGAGGAGCACCACCCTGAGATATTCTGAGGAGCCGCTGACATCAACACACTCTCCCAAGAGGACTTTCACGTTCTAGCCGTGGAAGCCCACTAGTGACAACTCTTTCACTTTTAGTTACTATTGTTGTCACTTTAGCTCTCTGGTGAGGTGCGTTCATGGAAGTGCAGGTGCCTGGGAATGCCAGAGGCATCAGATCCTTCTGAGCTGGAGTTAGAGGCGGCGGCTGTGAGCCACCCAACGTGGGTGCTGGGAACAGGATTCTAGTCCATTGCAAGAACAGTATGTATTCTTAACCATTGATCCCTCTCTCCTGTCCATTATTATTTTTTAAAAGCTTTACAAATTTTGCTTTGGTCTCTGAAAAACATTTTTTTCTGGGTAAGCCAGCAGTGCTGAAGTGGACAGTTTTGGCTGAGCTGCTGTGTTCTTTCTGCGTTCTCAAAGTTGTTTGCTAATCTTTTCCCTTCAATGACTCTGTTGTTGCCGGTGAGGACATTTTCCACCTTGGGCATTTTGGTTTTCGTCTCTAAAAGTCTAACCCCCCGGCTGGCTCTGTGTGAGCTCTGCTTAAAGACCCCTCCTGTCTAGCCCTTTAGGTCATTCTTTCCTCATCTCAAAGAGTTTCCTTTAAAATCAGCACGTAGGCTTCATTCAGGACTTGGCTCAGTGTTTGACAGTGAATCTCAGTGTACCTTCAAGCATGTCTCAAGTAGCAATCATCTCCCTTTATTTACTTCTTTAGACTTGTGTATTTTATTTATGTGAGCGTTTGCCTACATGTATGTCTAGGTCACCATGTGCATGCATGGTGTCTGGTAAGAGTCAGTAGAAGGCTTTAGATTTCTTGGAACTGGAATTACAGATGGTTGTGAGCCATATGAGTCCTGGGAACTGAACCTGGGTCCTCTGCAAGAGCAGCGAGCGTTCTGAACTGCTGAGCCCTCTCTCCAGGCCTGGTAGTAATTGTTTTTGATGGTCTATGTACTTGTAAACGGCAGCCTCCTCTTCTTGGACCCTCAGTTTCATCTCAACATAAAAATTCTCCCTCTCTCATCCACTTCCCAGAAGCTCTCTTCAGAAAAATGTGGAGATCACAGACTAACTTATTGGAGTTGGTTCTCTCCCTGAACCATGTAGGTCCTGGGGATTCACATCCTCAGGGTTGACAGTAAGTACCTGTATCCTCTAAGTCATCCTGCGCATCCTGGATGGAGGGAGCTTTAAACACTGTTGTAGCAGGTATTTAATTTTGTTAGTTTGTTTTTGTTGGGTGTCTTTCGGATAGGAAGATACATTTTTTCCTGTTGCTCTATCTGGGCTAAAAGCAGAAGTGTTAGAAATAGGAATTCAGCCATAGTCCACTGTGACTACTGTAACCGAGTACTATAAAAAGTCGGTTTATAAGCACAGAAACGTGCTTTTCATGGCTCGAAAGGCTTAGAGCTCCCAGATCAGGGCGCCAGCAGACTTAGTGGCCCCTGAGGTCCTATCTCATGTGTCATAGAAGATGCCTTCTTACTGTGACCACACGTGACAGGCTGAGGGACCTCCTTGCAGTCCCTTTCATAAGGACAATAATCTCACTCATGAAGGCTATAGACCTAAGTGATCCCTCCAAACCCCTCCCCTAGTCTCACAACATTGGGGATGAGGAGTCCAGCACACTATCATTCTGGCTGGCTGCAGTTATTTCAAGTTTAGGTTTTTGTCGTGGCTGTTATTTTGTATTGGATTTGTTGCTTTTGGTTTTGGCTTTTTTTTTTTGTCTATTTCTAAGCAATTAGAAAAGCTAGAGATATTTAAATGAGATTATATCAAGATTCAGGTAGCAAGACCCTAGTGCAAAATAGCATTGGGTAACTGGAAGGTGGGGCCGCGGGCTGCGATGACTTAGTTACCTTTCTTCTGCTGTGAGAAACGCCATGACTGAGGTGGCTACAGAGAACCAAAAGCTACGGAGAAACCCTGTCTCGAAAATAAAAAAAAAAATGGAGGAGCTTACTTGCTTTATGTTCTTGAGGGATAAGAGTCCATCGTGCCAGGGAGGCATGGTAACCAGCTGCAGGGAGCTGAGAGCTAGCATTTCAACTACAATTGTGAGCACAAAGGAGAGAAAAGGAGCTGAAAGAGGAATAAGACCATAAACATTCAAAGATCGCCAACTGCTGTGCTTCCTACATACAGCAAGACCGTGAAGGGACACAACCAACTCCATTTCGTGCTGGACCCCAAGGTAGTTAAGCCCAGAAGGGCAACATTCCGTTCAAGAAAACAGAAAGTACAGCCTGGAGTTGTACCAAAAGGCCTCAGCTCAGGGACAACCAATCAGGAAGCTGTAGCTCAGCCGCTAAGTAGAAAGTCCGCTAGACTGGAGCAATCAGAGAGTTACGCGCACCCTTTACGTCCATAACTGTAGATTTGTGTGTTTTACTTTATAAACCCTGCCTAAGATTGGTGGGGCACCTCCTCTGGCCCCTGCTGCATTGGTGTGCCAGACGAGGTCCCTATCGCGATTTGCAGAATTAAACCTTGATTTTGCATCTCTGTGAGTCTGTGTCTCTGGTGGTCTTCTTGGGGTCTCTGGGACTTGGGCACAACAACCCTTCCTCCAAAGCCTCCCGAAACAGTGCCACCCACTGGGGACCAACGTTCAAATATCTGAGCTGATGGGGAACATTGCTCATTCGAACCACTATACTGTGATTCATCTCAACACCACCACCAGATGTTTTCCACTTTCATCTCTCTGATTTGCGTTCTTTTGTCTCAAACCATCATAGTATTGACTACTGACTGTATCTGGTTGTCGAATAGTGAGTGGACAATTTCCTGGCTCTGCATCCAATTCCAACGTCTAGAAGAGACAGCAGTGATTTTCTTCCTAGAGGCCACAGCATCATCCTCTCCAACCTCATAATCCAAAGCTCTGTCACATCTCCCTAAAAGCTCATCCCGAATCATTCAGATGCTGGTGCGGTGAATTACTCCAAAGCCTGGGACTACCACAGAAGAGATGGACACCCATTGACGACACCCATCTTTGCCAAAAGTGAGAGGACTGTGGGGCAGTGTACTAGCTACTTTTCTTGTTGCTACACCTACAAGCTAGACAGGGGTCAACTCAGGGAGGAAAGGTGTATTTTGGCTCACAGTTTGGGAGTGTATTGTGGCAGGGAAGGCATGGTGGCAGGAGCTTGAGGTGGCTGGTAACATTTCATCTTCAGCCAGAAAGGAGAGAGAGAGAGAGAGAGAGAGAGAGAGAGAGAGAGAGAGAGAGAGAGAGAGAGAGAGAAGGCTGGTGCTCAGCTCGGCTCCTCTGTATTCAATGTGGGATCCTAGCTCATAAGACAGTTACTCCCAAATTCAGGGTGGGTCTTTCCCCTCAGTTAAACATCTCTGAACAGTCCTTCATAGTCACACCTACAGATGTGTCTTCTGGTTGATTCTAAATCTCATCAAGTTCAGCCCTCAAAATTGCCACCACAGAGAGCAATCTCAAGGCCCATCTAGGGAGGCATTAGGCTATTTGTAAACACTCTGGACAAATAACCAAAGACAGATATGAGCTGTTTCTCCAGTCCTAAAACACAAAAAGTCAGCTTCACTCGAATGACGACAGTACTTCCTAACTAACTCTGCTGAGATAGTTCAGAGACATTTAGATGTGTATAATTTGGGATTTGAGTCCAATAAATCAAACTGGCGGGGGCTCTCAAGTCTACCTTGCCTAACCCAGGATTAACTTTCTAGTATGCTTTCTCTTTCCTCGTGCTAGACAACCTAGCGAAGGCTAAGAATCATGACAACTGAAAGTCCTGCAGCGGTCCAAACCACGATGGCCACTGAGTGACAGCCTGATTGCCTGAGACAGGAGCTGGCCCAGCTGATCCTCCTAAAGCCCACACAGGCTCCTGAGAGACTGAAAACTCCCAGTGGTTTTATTTTAAGCGACAGGACATTTCAGTTATTATACGGGACACTTCTTTTTTTTTTAAGACAGAAGAAGAAACCTTAGTGCTACTAACACGAGCCCGTAGAATACTGCCACCTCTCCCTTCAGCTGAAAAAGGGCTGAAATTGGCGCTTTGTAGAGCTCATCCTGTATCCATCCAGGGCGGTGCTGAGCCCTCCACGGTCATGGACGAACGTGATGCCCGACAGCTGCATTGTGAGATGGCTCCTGCCATCATCTCCATTATGGACAAAGAACCTGAGCTGCAGAGACAGGATTCCTTTGTCCAGCGTCATGCATAATAAAGGATGAAGCTGGGACCTGAGCAGCTGGGGCTCTGACTGGAGCATGTGTAATGAACCACACTTAGTACGCCTCTGCTAAGTGCTTCAGGGGGAAAAACATATAAACAATGCCTTGTGGTTTTACAGACATAAATAAACCGGTGTACGTGTTGGATTTTTACTGTAGCTCTCTCGGCATTTCTCAAGCTCTAGTCCTGGGAGTTCCTACAAATGCTGCCACATCTGAAGTTAAAGCCAGAAGGCTGCACCGCGCCTCTTACCCAGGAGCAGTTTCGCCCCTCTCCTTCCCTTGGATACCTTTAGCGATGTCTGTAAACCATGTTGATTGTCTTAACTCTAGAGATGAGCTGGCAGAAGAGCTACTGGCGTGGATCAATGTAGGGGTTCAGTGAATGGTCTACGAAGCACAGGGAGGAATCATCTGGCCCCAAAAACGTCACTGGAAATGTTCTAGGCGAGACTAAAGCAGAGCTCGGAGTCTGTTCCCTAAGGTTCGCTCTCTGTGGGCACTGCCCAGGGCTTTGGTAAATACTCAAGTAGCAGGGACCTCATTCCTGCTCACAGAGCCTGGATAAGAAGCACACTTCACTCTTGACCATGCGCCTGCATCTCCATCCCAGTTGTGTGGCCAGTTGCTGTCTGCTTGCCCGATGGGCTGTGGGTTAAGTATAGCCCCAGAAGAATGCTATCCTTAGTTATTCCCGGAGAAGTACACTTACTTCTTTCATCTTTCCTTTCTAGTGTGGCCCTTGATACCTATTTCTGCTTTCCTATGGTAGCAGACTCCCAGCCCCGTCTCCAAATTCCCTCATCATTATCCTCAGTAGACAACCAGGCTGATGGAGCCAAAGTACGCAAGCTTTTTTGAGTCTGCTCTGTGATCTGGTTTCCAAGTGTACAGGGACATGCACACACATAACCAAATGAGGCATGAGGCAAGTCTTTCTGGTGTTTCTGGACATGGGGCATGGCCTCTGACACCTGTGGGCTCTTAATACCGCCCCCACACTTGAGGATCTCAGCAAGGCTCTAAGAATAGCCACTGTGATCTTGCAACATGTGGCCGGGGTTCAGAATATCCAGAAACATTCCTTGGCCCCTCCTTCGGAGGGCAAAGGGACTGCTAATCTTCCCTGTGACTCATAAGGAAAGCCAGCTTCCAAAGTGGTCAGATAGGAGCGCTTGGCGAAGGGGCCTCGAGTCCCACATGCCTACTTCACCTGTTTGTGGACCCAGCGAATTCCTCCGCAGTAGCTAATCTTACTCTCACACCAGTTTCTAGGTGAGACTCCTTAAACTCGGAAGTTAAGTGATTTCCCTAAGGTGACCCAGGTAACTGCCCCGTGACCCAGGTCTACACATTACAAGTGTCCCGGCCTTTGCTGGGGCATCGATCTTGTTAATCATGGCAGCGTCTTAAAGCACTGTCGATGGTCTTAGCTGACGAGGGGAGGTGACGGAGGCGCTACTGGAACAGGTCATATGACAACTGAAGTACCAAGTGACACGTCCTCACTAGCAGAACTAAATAGAACTTCTCGACATGACAAGTAACATACCTGGAAATACAAAACAGATTTGACAATGGTGGGGAACAATGAGGCACAAGGATGAACAATGAAAAACTGTTCTAAAATAGAAAAGAAAGGAAAGCTGGGAGGAGAAAGGAAAGAAAGGGGAGGGAAGAGGAAAGAAGGAAGGAGAAGAAAGAAGGAAGTTAAGAAAGGAAGAAAGGAAGACAAGAGAGGAAAGGACAGACAGACAGACCAATATCTGTTAATCTGTGAGACACAATCAAGTAACTTGGACATATATATTGGAGTCTTTGAAGGAGCAGAGAAAGAGGAGGCTGGATACAATGTTTAAAGAAATAAATGGCTGGACAATTTCCAAGCGTGATTGAGATGGTGAGTCCACAGAGCCACACGTTTTAACAAACCTTACCAGGGAAAGGGGCAAAGCAAATAGATGAGGCCAACAAGAAACCTCTGGAAAGAGGTAATAGTAGGAAGAAAGCTAGAGAAGGTGATTTGTAAAGGAACAAATCAAGTGCATCTAGCTAGGAACCACGCAAACTAGTGGTGTGGTGGCAGAGGAGAGTCATGGCAGCATCTTTCTTGCCTGTGAAGAGACGGTTGGGTTGAAAGAGCTGGCAGTAGCAGGTACCAGTGCGAACCCCATCAATGTCTGTAGGGTTCACATCTACGAACACTGCCCAGGGCACATGTAGCCAGTGCCTGCCTCTCTGAGAAAGGTGTCGAAGGCGTCATCTTTTCCTCCAGTGGTTTTGGCACACCAGGCTAGGCACCGTGATCCAGGCAGTAAACTCCTGATGCGCTCACGAGAGGTCGCTGCTTCACAGCTGGGGAGCAGATGGCAGAGGTGAGAGCAGAGAAGTTGCTGCTTCTTACAGCTCTTAGGCAGGCAGTGTAAGGGGTTGGCTGTTTGCAACTTTTATTGAACATCACACTAGAGATCTATCCAGTGAAATATGGCAAGAAAAAGAAATTTTGCAGATGACATAATATGTAAAGTTTTGAGGTTTTAACTAGATGTGGGGGGTCAGAAGAAACTCTCCTCTTTTCTGATTCATAAAGACCAGTAGTTTAGGGCAGACATTAGCTACTTCAGGGGACCCCATGGGACCCACACTCAATAAAAATAGAGAGGAAGACAGAAATTTGGAATCTTGCTCCAACCATCTTTAGATCAGCAACCCTGTGTCCTTCCTTTCTGGGGTTGAATATGTAAGCCAGTAAGTTCTTACATTCCTTCCCTCTCTCCCCCTCCCTCCCTCCTTCCTTCCCTTCCTTCCTTTCTTCTACATTCTCAAGCAAGGTCACTTCTTTCTTGTGCCGTGCCACCCAAGATTTGTGATCAAACTCCACGTCAGGAATTTAAGGTCTATTCAAATACTACCTTCCCTCCCCTGCAAACCTAGATTTGAATTTAAAAGAGCAAGCAAAGTGCAAAAGACCCAAGCCTTTTCTGCAGTCGGATGTCCTACTGGGGGAGTGGGGTGGGGGTGGGGGGGGAGAGTACAGCTTCAGTCTTTTCCAGTGAGAACAGCATTCTTTCAGGTGAGGTAGCGGCTGGTCCAACAGCAAGAGGGACCCAGGTGTTCCAAGATGGTGTCGTGGGTGTGCGGGTCTCGGGGGTGTCGGGGCTGCTGGGCTGGGCCCTCCCACAGGTGGGGCGGCCCATGTCGAGTGGCGCCCACGGCGAGGAGGGTTCAGCACGCATGTGGAAGGCCCTCACCTACTTCGTGGCGCTGCCCCGGGGTGGGAGTGAGCATGCTCAACGTCTTCCTGAAGTCGCAGCGCGGAGAGCACGAGAGACCTAAGTTTGTCGCCTACCCTCATCTCCGCATCAGGACCAAGCCCTTGCCCTGGGGAGATGGTAACCATACCCTCTGCCACAACCCTCAATATGAACCCACTTCCGACTGGCTATGAAGATGAGTAAAGAGAACCTGGACCTTCCCCCAGGCAGCAAGGGACCACAGCACTGGTTTGGACCATTACTTTGTGGACCATGAAAGCTCATGGGGTGCTAAGCTCATCTTTCCTTGTATCCAACAGTGACCATTACACTGATCTTCCATCCCTTTGCTTATAAGAGGAGATGGCCTAAATAAATAACTTAGTTACCTTGTTCATGAAAAAAGAAAAAAAAAAAGAGGGATCCAGGAGGGCATCTAGATCAAAAGTTCCTTAGGATTTGCAAGCTGAGTTTTTAGAGCGGTTGTCTTTGGCAGACATGTCCCTCGGGATTGGTCAGGAGTGGGCCCGGAAGTGCCATGCTCCTGCTTTGGGGATGCCAGTCACTGCTGGGCGCCCAGAGCCATCCTGGCAGATTGCATATTATGTTGGCATATGCTGTCATCTGACTCGTCATACACACTTCAAGGAAACCGTTTCCTTCTGAAACTGAACCCTGTTCTCATTCCCAGAGCCAACGGAGAGGCGTGCTGGAAGGAAAAGCCCCGAGGACGAGGGCTCTTGAACAGGAATTCTTAGAAAAACGATCCCCTGAGCTTCATCGCCCACTTGGGACTTGGGCATATTCGTTTCCACTTAACGCTCAAGCTCACAGTAGACAAAATTGTTTCCTGTCTCTCATCATAGCACAGCTGAGGCAGCCTGACGTTTCCAGAGAGGGTTGAACTGAGTGCCAAAGGAGACCTGGAAGGAAACAGTGGCCCCTGCAGATACCTGTTCCAGATCGGGCTGCTCGGATGGATGCTGTGACCATCTGGGCTATCACGCAAAGACTCATCTCGGTCCCTTCCCACTGAGGGCGGAATATGCACTCCCGTCCCATTGGTGAATTTATTTGCCCCATGAAATGCTAGTGAACATAACGTGAGTGCAAGCTTCTATTTGTCAGGCTTGGTTTTGTGTCCAGTGACCTGAGAAGAGCTAGCCTCGGGTCACACTTCCCTGCAGTCACATGAGAAAGACCTGAGCCCATCTGAGCTAGGACCAACAGTAGCTGACCCACACCCTGCAAAGTCCCCCAATGTATTGAACGAGACACAATTCCTTAGGCAAAAATAAACACAACCATCTCATCACTATGCAAATTTGCTTGTGTCTTTAATACAGGGTAAAATTGCATGTGCAGCAACCAATTGTTTAAAATAGATGTCTTTATAATCTGTTATCAGTAAATGTTGGCAAAATGGACGACAGGTAGGAAACACTTAAAAGCCCTGAGTATATCATACTATCTTGCTACCTCTTATGGCAAGGAGTTTGGGCTTTTTATTCCCAAGAAGGGCAGCAAACTTCTCTTCCAGCAGAGGGTTTCCCTGAGCTGTCTGGCCAGTAAGAACCAGGTAGGGGTAGCCTGGACTAGCACCTGTGCAGTGTGGGCTGGACTTGTCCCGTGGCATCGTGCCAACTGTATCTGTCAGCAACTGCTATCATAACTCAAGAAGCAAGTCACCGAGCACTCAGCAGCCACTCTAGTTAGCCTTACCACGGGCTGGGGTGGGGGTATCCAACAGTTCCACTGATCTGGGAGGGCCTGCCTCCAGCCCCCACATTCCTGCTGTAAACACTATAGCATTGTGTGATCCGGCTCCTTAAGCGTTCCCGCTTTCAGTCCCCTTTGCCTGAGTCATGTTTACAGCTCCAGATAGACAGGAATATAATATAGAAATATGAATTAAGCATTTACTGATAATAAATCATAAACATATTTTTAAACAATTTACATACATACAATTTTGTTGTGTATTAAAGACAAATGCATATTTGCATACTGGTGAGATATGCCGTTTTTGTGAAGAATTAAATCTTAGATAAACATGGAGCCCACAGGAGCAGAGCATCTTGAACACTGGTCAGAGCTGACCCATGCTTTTATTTTATCATCTTCAATGACAAGGCCGATGCTTTGCACAAATGCATAGTATAAAAGGCAGACATACGCTTAGGGTCATTTCCAAAGTTGCTGGAAATTCTGCCCAATTCTAAAACTCGATGATTTTTTTTTTAATGAAACTCAAGTCAGCAACCAAAACACAATGCAATCCAAACATAACCTCGTTTGATACTTGCAAGCTGAGGAGCTGTGGTAAGAAAATACTCCAACTCCGATTCCATAATTAAACCATGTTGTTTCTTGAAGGGCAGAAAACAGCATGTATATAGCAAAAACATCGCAGTCTGTTATAACACACAGCCGCCTGGAATCTGCGCCGAGGAGTTTCAGGCACTAGGTTGGCCTCACAAGGCTTGATGGCATGCGGGGTGCAGAATGTTCAGAACCAAGAGGGCAGCGATGTCACATAGTGCAACAGGGGCAAGCACTACCAGACACACCAGTAAGACACAC
This sequence comes from Microtus pennsylvanicus, assembly GCF_037038515.1. Lineage (NCBI taxonomy): Eukaryota > Metazoa > Chordata > Mammalia > Rodentia > Cricetidae > Microtus > Microtus pennsylvanicus. Next base: position 112,577,464 of record NC_134585.1, read on the forward strand.
ACACCGAGTGCTTACTTTTGAGACCGACTTTGGTCACTGTGTGTTTAGAAGCACTCCTCCCCCACCGCAATCCTATATTCAGTTGTCTCAAGCCCTGTGTGACAACCTAGGGAAGATAGTGTAGTTAGGGCTGAACCATACCGTAGCGCACAGGGAAGAACAAGCCCTGGCCACCTGCTGCTGCCATGCAGCTGGACTTGCACTTTCGTTTCTGCAGGATTGGCTAGCTCACTTCTCTTCTCGCTCAGCGCGGTTGCCACCTTCTCACTGGCCTTGGGCTGGATCAAGCGCACTGCCAGAGACAGCCCCGTCCTGTCTCTGGTTAACACGGTCTTGTGGAGCATCTGTTCAATGTCCATCCGCCCCCGAGGACTGGAAGCTTCGTGAGGACAACGCGCTTGGGTCCCTTTGCTCAACACTATGTGCTAGGTGCCCAGCACTGCGCATGACGCAGAACCCTTCTAAGTCACTAGCTAATAGGCTAGGGAGTCTCCCTCCAAGCATCAGACCCGCTCCTCTTCTGCACAATCTCTAGATTTCTTTAAACTTTCTTCTTCCAAGCGTTCTATCTCACACAGCTTGTGAGCCTAGAAGCTCTCGCCACAATTATAAAGTCTGCTCCGGAGGTCCCAGAGTTACAAACACAGCAATAGAAATGGAGTCTTGACCTGGGAAAGGGGAGGAAAGATATTGAAAAGGGGAGCACGTCTGCCTCAGCCAGTAATCGAGGAAACAGAGGCACATGGTCATGCATATTTTCGCAGCTGGTCACCTGCAGGAAATTGATTCTGCTCTCTTCTGCTGCCACTGAGGGTCTAGATTATTCCTCCTGTAACAACATTTTGGCATCCAATGCCATTGGTCTGAAGCCCACCCATTCCTTGTTAACCCACCTTGGCTTCAGAGGCTCTGAGGGTGAATACAGACAGTTGGGTACCGGCCACTGGCCAGGTGTTCTGTAGCAGCTGCTACTCTCTCCCGCCTTTGTTTTTTTTTTTTTTCTACCATGTCTGGTTTTAACCCTCATCTGCAAGGCCACTTTGTCTGGGACAGGGAGATAATTTAGTCTCCCGTCTGTTTGGCAGTTCCCTGATTACCAGCTGAGCCTGATTACACAGTCTGTGTGCCTGTCCCAGGACGCAAGTGGACCTGCTGCGCGGAAGGCAGAGGCGACTTCCAGGGCGAAGGATGCTGTGAGCCTCCTTAAGGCACCTTTAGCGGCTAGGCTAGCTGCCATTCGGTTCACCTAGGCAGCCAGCTCCAGATGCCCTGGTTGAAGTCAAAGCCGCTTGCACCTCCTTCTCTCTCCAACAGGGGGCGGAGTGCACAGCCCAGATCGTGTTGCCAGACGGGTCTACCCTTCCCTAAGGTGATTTTTGGATTTCCTCAGGCTGCCTCCTCCATTCAGGAGTTTAACGATCTAGCTAGAAACCTTGGCTAACACTTCTAAGGGGCTTTTGTGAGAGGAACTTTAGGTTTGGGAAGTTGGGTAAGCAAAAGTGTCTTGAAACAGACACTTGGCGATGCTGCTTTTGCAAAACAAAACCAAACCGCTGACTCCCTTCGAAACCACAAGGAAGCTAAAAGCAGGACAGAAGCCTGGCATCTCTGCCTTCTTTTTGTGCCCATTCTTAGGCTGAAGTCACAGAGATGAACTGTTGTCTTGAGCCTTTCCCGTTGGCCTCCAAGTTTCCTATTTTCAGACCTGAAGCCAGGACTGTACCACTGAGCTAAGTCCCCAAACCCTTCACCTTTCCTCTTGAGTCACCTCAAACTCCAGAAAGAGTGAAACATCTCAGGACCTCCTCCCTCCACCAGATGAGGCCGAGCACCCACAAAGGCAAGACCGCTTTATTAATCAGCAATGAACAGCTTAGCTATCTAATCTCTTCAGCCCACCTTGCAAGACCAGAGCTGAGTGGTGAGAGTCGCTGATGGGTGGGGGCCACACCCTTGTCAGGACTGCTTAGTTATGCATAGCTCTTGTCCCCTGTTTAAATCTAACAACCCCCCCCACACCATCAGGACCCCCTAAAGATGGACTTGGCCACACTGGACCCTCTCTCATTTGTTCATCTTTCTGATGTGGCCATATTGAATAAATCCCATCGAATTCTTACTGTTACCTGTCTCTCTAGCTGACATGTCAGGGAGAGACAGGCAAGTGTAGCCCCTTGGGGTTGCTAGAACCCGAGCTTTTGGCTTAAACGTTTTGATAACAAGCAAGGTAAGACGACGCACGCCTGTGATCTTGGCTTTCAGAAGGAAGAAGCAGGATGGTCAAAAGTTCAAGGTCATCTAAGCTCAATAGGGAATTTGAAGCCAACCTGGGATGCAGGAGACAATCGTCTAAAAAACAAAACCACTAGAACACAAAAGCAGGTACTCTTACTGCTTGACCTGAGTTTGCTTCCTGGCACCCATGTTGGGCAGCTCACAACTGCCTGTAACTCTAGCTCCAGGGGATTTGACACCGTTGCACACAGGCATACACATATACGCATAAATAAAAATAAATAAGCTAAAAAGCAAACTCCGATAACAACAGGGCCTCAGAAGCGCTCATACTAGAGGCGGAGATGGAGAAGCAAGCATTCTCACTCACTATGGGAGACAGTTTCTGAGCGAGGGGAAGGGAGTGACTCTGAAGGGCCTCACTGAAGAGAGGCCTCTGCTGCTGTCTTAACAGGAGTAGTTGGGCTTCTCAGTACTCAGAATGGGGTAACCCAGAGGCATGAAAACCAAAGTGTCATGGTGGAAAGTACAGCCTGAGTCACCCTGCCCTGGAGGCTGAGAGAGTGGCGGGTGATCATAGGTCCCCGAAGGCTCCCTGCGAAGGCCTGGGGGGAAACAGAGTGGAAGAGCAGGCTGGATTGAGATCAGAGGGCCAAGAATGTGCTGGAACAAGTCAGTCCCCAGTGAGGAAGCAGCAGGACTGCAGGCACTGACATCTGTCTGAAGGTGAAGCAGGTCATGGAGCCTCTGGGGGTAAACATCACTAGTGTGTGACAAACATTCCTCCTGAAACGTAAGTCACATATTTAAGCCAATGGAGATGACTTCTAAAACCCCTTTCAGAAAGTGAGATCAGGGTGTGGCCGTGAACCTTTAGCGGCATCCTCTGAGCTCTGGCTGTATGCCAAGATACTGGGGAAGGACTTGTAATTTGGGTAGGAAGGCAGAGAAAATCATGAGAACCCCGGAGTGGGCCCAAAGCCTCTGTCGCTAAGAATCAAGAATTCCAACACACCCGAATTCTATGAGACTCACCAAAAACCCTATTTACAGTACTTAACCCCTAGTCCTGCTTTTTGTCTTACTCAGTTGTAATGTCCCCCGAAACACCTTTGGAGCCACCCTATAATCTCAGTGGTCAAATGGGAATAGAGGTAGAGGAGGGGGCTCCTTTACAAACCCACAGGGAAGCCCCCAATGCTACCAAAACCCTACATATGGTCACCACTGGGCCACTTAAGCAGGCCTGTCCATTGAGAAGCCTCCAGCCAAGGTCTCACCTTATTCCCCTCCCCAACACTTTTAACCCCTTGTGCTAAAAATGTCTTTTAATAAGTCCTACTCAGCTCCGTTCTGGCCCATCTCAAAATTCCTTTCTCTAGCAAAGTCAGTGATCTGGATTTACTTAAGAAGAGATCCCTAAAAATGTAAGGGAACTCTTCAGACTGCTGGTGGCAGTTCCGGGCTATCCCCTACTGTGCTGGTGTGATCAGCAGGAAGTGTGCACTTCATCTAACCCCTAAGGCAACACAAGGAAACAGGTGTTATTTTTATCATCGTTACATGGCAACTACAGAGAATGCCTACAGTGAATGACTGGGACTTTGGTGACCAGTCTACTTTGAAGAAGATCAACCCCATTTAAGAAACTATCGGTTATTTGGGAGAGAGGATCCTGAATTTTAGAGTGGGGAGCCCCCAGGCAATGAGCACAGGAGTGTCTAATGTGTTGCTGAAACCCTCTCTTTGGTGAGTAGACACAGAAGAAAGACCCAGGACAGGGTAGCACTAGTCAGATATGGGACACTAGAGTCCTGGAAAGGCCAGGCTGGAGACTCACAATTCCTGAGGAGAGGTTTTGAGCGAACCGTACATGAAAGAAGCCAAGCCACACTGAGTGGTGGTCTCTGGAGACAAAGGGACCTACACGAGCTACAGATGGCCTTTTGTAGGTCCCCACGGCCCAGGGCCAAGGTCTTCTAGTCTTCTTTGTGCTTTCAACTGAGTCAGAGAAGCAGGACAGAAGGTACAGTTCAGAAGTCTTTACACAGTGGCTGTGTAATTGACACTGGAGGAGAACCAAAGAGAGAGAGGCTGGAAACTTCCCCTAGCCTCCGTCCTCCATCCCTCCCTTCCCCTCTTCTCCATCCCCCCCCCCCCCCGCCTTTCTATCCCTCACCATCTCTAGTAGAACTGACTGGTGAGGTGTAGGGGCACTCCAGTGTCTGAAGGTGACCTTCATAACCAAAGCACACTCCCATGGGTGAAGATTTAAGATGCCAGCGAGACATGTGCTACATGAAATTATATGTAGAACTACATATAAAAGACAAAGCATTATCAAGAAATTCCATGCTTGTCAAATGACCTCCAAAGCCTTTACTGTGTGACATAAAAGTGCACTGCATTTGAGCAACTAAACTTTCTCTGTTCTGGCCCACGTCTTCCTCTTTGGAAACAAATGTGCCGTCTATTAGGAAGCAGCCTCTGTTCCTACTAAAGTCCGTGTGTCCTTATCCAGTTCCTTGTTTCGGGACCGAAGAGTGTGGAATTCCCCCAGAGGGTCCCACTGAATCTTAATATTCACTAAAAGCCCCACCACCATTCACAGAACACCCTCGTGAACTCAGGGACTATAACTTAAATTCTCTCTTTAAAAAATTAATTTTTTTTATGTGTGTGTGGGTGTTTTACCTGCATGAATGTCTGTGCACCACATTCATGCCTGGTACCCAAGGAGGTCAGAAGAAGGCATCAGATGCCCTAGAACTAAAGTTACAGATGGCTGTGAGCCACAACATGGGCTCCCTAGAGTCTTCTGCGAAAGCAACAAGTGTTTTAACTGCTGAGCCATCTCTCCCTTTTTGTCTTTTTGCAACTACAATCAGTAGCCTGATGACAGCATCTCAGTTAGGGTTTCTATTACCGAGTTAAAGCACCGCAGACAAAATCAACATGGGGAGGAAAGGGTTAATTTCAGCTTCAAATTCTCAGGCCATATTCATCACTGAGGGAAGTCAGGGCAGGAACTCAGGGAACGAGAAACCTGGGGGTGAAGTCAAGGCTATGGAGGAATGCTGCTGACTGGCTTGCTCACCACAGCTTGCTCAGGCAGCTTTCTCACACCATTCAGGAACACCTATCCGCGGGCGGCCCTGCCCACCACAGACTGCGCCCTCCCACATCTGTCAATTCAAGAAAATGCCTCTGCAGACTGCCCTACAGGTCAAATCTCACACGGCGTATTCTAAGTTGAGACTCCCTCCTTCCAGAGTTGTCTAGGTTCAGTCACTTTGACAGAAACCAACCAACGCAGACAGTCACTGGGCAGAAGATCTTTACCCGGTTGTTCAAACATCTAAGCAGACCCCAAAGCGTCCTTTGTTGAAGACCCTTGACAGACGACTTACACATCTCTGCAGCAAGCGGTGCTATACCCACCGTGCTGAAGGCAACGCCCTGGGCGTCTCCATTCCCAGGCTCCCAAGCCCTTTCTGACTGCCCTACCTAGCTGCCCTTGTAATTCTCTTTCTGCCCTTCCTGGGGTCCACAAATCACATGTGAGTCATATGTAGGGTCGTTTTTATGTGGCTTTCCTTCCCCCTTCAGAGAAGTAATAAAAAAATTAAACAGGACTAAGTCCAGCTCTGACCCCGCTGCACCCTGCCAGGCACCTCCCCCGCCCCAGAAGAGCTGCCTCTTATCACTGGCCTTTTTCCCTTGCAGTTGTTGTCCAATTTATAGTCTGCTCTCAGCTGGCTAATCTGAACTGATGGTGGAAATGAAAACGTTCCGAGCTCCTCGCAGCCAAAGTCCAGATCTTTTCCCATTCCACAGGAAGCTACGCAGGCAAAGCCAGAACGGCTCATACTGAACATCAACCCCATTTGAGGTCATCCAGGAAGCTGACTGTTTCATTTCGAACAGGTCACTTGGAATCTCGAGCTCATGGTTTAACAATTGCTCACCAAGGGTGAAAACTGTTCTGAGTCTCCATTTGGTCACAGACTCAAAGGGGGACTTATACGAGAAAAGTGTGCTGACCTGAATAGAACAACAAACTCCAAGAGATGCTTGGTGCAGCTGCAGAGGACTGATTGTCCTCTGGGAAAGCTTTGCCGCTTGAGACAAATATCCTAATGCTGTTTGTGGACCCCAACTATACAGGGGCCAGGCAAGGCCGGAGAGATGGCTGAGCAGGTAAAAGCACCTGCTATACACGCATGAACTCAGCCCCTGGGACTCCTTTGGGATGAGGGATGAAGCTCCTAAAGCTGTGCTCTGATCTCTCCGTGTGAGAGATCACACGCACACACACACACACACACACACACACACTCATGCATGAAACAACAACAATAATAGTAATAATGCAATTTTAAAACTAAAAACTGAAAGAGGCAGGCAGTCTATTTTGTGTGTATGGGGATGTGCGTGTGTTCACTGTTCTGAAACCCTGGGAAACACCTCATTTCTCAGCCTGTGGTCTGATGTTGAAAGGTGCAAGAAGCATGAACACACCTCTCCTGGCTGGGCTCTTTTTCCTTGCCTTCCTGATCAGGCCCATGACATTGGAAGCTCACATGCGCCAACCCCTGAGAAGCATCTTCTCCTCCACGGTCCTCATCCCAGTAGTGAGGACAGTCAGACTGAAAATCAAGAGGGTCAACAGTTCTCTAAGCCACACATGGGAGGGAAGGGAGCCCACCCCCAGATTAACTCACCGGGATGGGTACTTTCGCTTCATTCTGTGAAATCGTAGTCTTTCCTTCCTAAGAGCTGGGAATTCCTGGGCTTCGAGAAGGAAGGCAAGGGGAGAGATTTCAACATTTAGACTCTACTTTTAATCTTTTGTGACTTTTTTCTTGGCCCAGAGTACTATAACAGGCAAGAACACTCAGACCTTCAACCATAATTTCTCTATCACAATGAAACAGTAGAGCTTGAATTACTCTAGCTTGTCATCCTGGAGATTTTAACTCCATTACACAAAGTAAAAGAACCAAATGGCTGACAGAATAACTATCTTTCTCCACAAATCTAGTGTTTGTGGTCTTGAGATGCTATACATGATGAAAGGATGTTTGAGAATACTCTATTTAAGTAAGGTATATGTTACAGGTCGATGGATTTTAGTTGAATAGTGACTGCCCATGTTGTGTGCTAAGCATACATGGGTGGGTTGGTTTTGTGTGTGTGTGTGTGTGTGGCAGCAGGGGTGGGGGGAGGCGGTTGTTCCTAAAACCATCCGCAAATGCAACCTCTCTGGCTAGCCAGCTCATTGATATGGTGATGTGTGTCCTCCGCACGCGTGGCTTTCTTTGTACCTCCTCCTTGGGGTCTCAATGGCAGTGGAGTGGGAGCTGTCCCTTTTCTGAGTCCCCGAAGCCAGGTTGTGTTTGTGTATGGGGAGAGTTAATGAGAACAGAATGCCTTTCTTTCCCCAGCTTCCCCAACCCCATCTGTTCAAACAAAAGGCTGAAAGGGAAAGAGAAGGAGACCCTGCTGGTCAAGGGGGGAGGAATAATAACATATATCCTTGGGCCACATTTCAGCACATGCAGCCCTTTTACACTGCACTAAGCTTCTTTTCAGACAAAAGAAGTCAGGCCAATGGAGTTCTCATTTTTTTTTAACCTTACTTAAAAAAAAAAAAGACGACATTAGGCCCAAAGGCTTAGGTTATCTTTTTTTTTCCCCTCAGATGACTACATTTGGAAGTCTAGATTGGAAAATGGAAAATATAAAAGGATGAAGGAAAAAGCAATTTGATTGTAGTGAAATGTACAGAGTGACCCACCTGTGAAGGCTGTTGTACAAGACTAATTTCGTTTACTTTGCATAAAATTCAAATACACCCAAATCATGTCCCAACAAAAGGAAGGAGAAGGAAGGCCTTCCCTCGTGTCCCAGGGAGAGGCTATGAAAGGCCTGCCATTGCCAGCAGATGAGAAAGTGCTTCTCCCAGTCAGTGTCAAAGACCTGCTAGCATCCCAGATGGCCAGAATGGCTCCCTGGAGCAGTGAGATCCCTGGCTGCTGGGATAGTGGAGACCACTCTCTGGGATGACATCACAGGCCTTGCTGATGCGCTGCTAACCACTGCTATCCTCTCTCCAGCAGGGCAGGAGGAGGAAAAATTTCCTGGCTTGAGATCATCACATTTAAACTACAGCCATTAGGTTCTCTCACCGTAGATGGGAAAGTGGCTGCCATCAAACAGTTGATTTCTATTTTTTTAATCTGTACTAAAAAACTTACATCTCAAGTTGGTCATCCCCACGACTGTGCCGCTGTCACATAGATGCAGGCTTGTCTTTTTTCTCTGTTGGGGAGACCTGTGTAACAGATCCTCTGCTTGCTCTTAAGTTAATTCGGATGGTTGCATTCTCTTGATGAGAGACTCACCAATGGAGGCTGTCAAGAAGTTGAGGTGTTTAAGTTCCTACGTGTTCTATCTTTGGAATCGTTTTAGACATCTTTTCAAGAGAGAGAAAAGAAAAAAGAAAGTTAGAAAAGCAAATGTGAATTTTAAGAACTGTTGTCACAAGGCTGGAGACACGGCTCAGAGTGAAGAGCACTGGTTGCTCTTCCAGAGGACCCGGGGTTTTGATCCCCAACACCCACGTGGCAGCACACAACCATTTGTGACTCCATTCTTGGTGATTTGACAGCCCCTTCTGACCTCTGCAGGCACCGCGCACAGACATGGTGCATAAACATTCATACACATAAAAGGAGACATCTTATGAAAGAAGCACTATCACAAGGTCTCATAGGAACTGGTACCACCCAAGGTAGTTTCATGAAGACACTGGGAGCCAGAATGTGGCTCCCTCCTCAGAAGGCCCATCAGCTGCCAAGGTAGCAAACCAGCTCAGGAAACTGGAAATGTGCAATCTCTGAAAACAGGCTCAGAATTGATGAGAAAATTGAGGAAGTTCAGTACAGCACATCTTGATCGTCTTGGTAGAACGTTTCCTCAGAAATGATCAGGCTAGTTTCATTGTCAACAATCAATTATGCACACGAACAGAAGGGAAAGAAGAGGTAGAAACCCTAAGACACAACTGAGTACAATGTCGTCATCGGCTCTCACAATCTCTCCACCCCCCCTTTGCCTTTTTCTCGCGCGCACGTTGAAGCAAGCCCAGAGCCTTGTATAGTTTAGACTCTACAGCATCACCAGTTGTTTTGGGTTTTGAACAAAGCATTTTCTTTCCTTATCATTTATTTTTGCCAGGGCTAATTTTAAAACGCGCTCTTATTCCCCAGGTACCCGGGTCAGTGTTGCCCCGAATGGAAACCACGCCCCGCTGGTCCATGGGGAATGTAGTCCGCAGCATAATACCAGTGAGCTGAATTCATTTGCCCACTCCACTTCCCTCCTTTGTCCCCGAAGGGAAATCGGAATGCCAATTCACTGACTTTACAGAAGAGATGCGTTCTGCAGTTCTTGGCTACAAAAGAAATTTGCGCGTTAACAGAATTAGTTTTCCCTGAACCTTCCTTGCGAAACGAAAGTGACATACACAGTGCGTGCTGCCTTACTGAGGGTGATCTGGGCACAGCAGTGCACGCAAAGAACCAGGATTCTAAAGATGGCACAGTGCATGCAGAGAAATGCCATACCTCCTCTTTACAAGGCCAGAAGGGCCAACACATACCACAAAAGACAGGTAAACAAAAAAGTGTAACAGATGTCTTGCTCATAGTTACATGACGGAGGAAACTTCAGATTGAAGACCAAAAGACCCAGGGAATACTCTATGTTTATCTTAGAATCTGAAAAAAAAATCCTAGCTGTGGGGAAGAGCAATTGGGTATCACCCAGTGGGGATTGACTGGTGGCATTCCTCCTGGGAATAGAGCTGGGCTGCTCTAGCAATGAGGGTCTTAAGAGAGTTTAAAGAAAACCACTAAAAAGATAAATTCCTTTTTTTTCTTGCCTGAGACAGGATCCAATACAAGATAAACACCTGGAATATTTATGGATTATAATGAAACAGTTTTTTACCCTCAGGTACCTGGCTGAGGAATTTTTGTTTTGTATTCTTTCAAGATTTTATTTTTAATTGTGTGTCAATTTGGCATGAGCTATAGTCATTTGAGAAAAGGGAACATCAGTTGAAAAAGTATCCCTACCAGACTAGCCTGTAGATCATATTCTCTCTCTCTCTCTCTCTCTCTCTCTCTCTCTCTCTCTCTCTCTCTCTCTTTCTCTCTCTATCTCCCCAAGACAGGGTTTCTCTGTAGCTTTGGAGCCTGTCCTGGAACTAGTTCTTGTAGACCAGGTTGGCCTCGAACTCAGAGATCTGCCTGCCTCTGCCTCCCGAGTGCTGGGATTAAAGGCGTGCGCCACCACCGCCCGGCTGGATCGTTTTCTTAATGATTGATGTGAGACAACTCATTGTGGGTGGTGCCATCCCTGGTCAGGTACTCCTGGGATGTATAATAAGCAGGCTGAGCAAGACATGAGGAGCAAGTCAGTAAGCAAGACTCCTCCCAGTTTCTGTCTCCAGACTTCCTGAGCTGACTCTCTTTGAGGATAGACTGCTGTGGGGAAGGGAAATAAGCCCTTCCCACTCCAAGCTGCATTCATTTGGTCACAGCAATAGAAACCCTAAGACTGTGTGTGTGTGTGTGTGTGTGTGTGTGTGTGTGTGTGTGATTTTGGGACCATGAGTGTGGTGCCTGCCGAGGTCCAAGGATGCTATCAGATCCCCTGCAGTTGGTTTCAAGCTGTGCTGTATGGTCTTAGGGACTGAACACTGGACCTCTGTAAAAGCAGCACAGGCTCTTAACTGCTAAACTGCCTCTCTGGTACCCTGGACCATACACCCACACGGACCTTCAAGTCCCACGGGGTTTTCTAAGTGGTTAAGCATGCCTTTTGCTTCCATGAAAGCCTAGGATCATAAGATCATACCTTAGTTTATTTTAATGAAATGCCTCAGGACAGGGTCCTAGATTACTCCAAGTGAGGGACAAATGAAACCAGAAGTTCCAAACGTTCCAACCCCACATCCTCACCTTTCTGGAGGACAGGGATGCCAGAGATGGAGTTCAATCCTATGGTCAACAACTTAATCAATCACACCTTTACAATGGAAGCCGGGGTAAGAACTCTGGGTACTGCAGTTCAAGGGGGCTTGCAGGCTAGTGAAGAGACTGAAGTGCTGGGAGTTTGGCACCTCTACCTCCCTGGAGAGAGAGGAACCGTGAGTCCTTTGGAGCTGTGTCCTTCCATGTGTCTGTTTGGGAATTAAAGCTTTTCATCACTGTCAAAGAACCAATGGACCACAATTTAGAAATCTTAATAGACTTTACTTTCAATTCTAGAATCAGACAACACTTCAGAGGACAGAATAAGTGCCCCAAAGGGCCAAGCTAAAGAGGCTGCCTTTGCGCAGAGGAGGGCTGTAGGAAGGGGAAACTAAAGGAAACTGTCGGCTGTTAGTTACTTTCCACATAAGCCAAGAAACTGAGGCGCTAGTGTCAAGCTGAAGCGTGTGCAAGCACACACAGGTGTGCGCATGTGTGCATGTATACATGCATGTGTTAGTTGATTTTTTTTGTTGTTGTTTTGAGACAGGATCTTGCTATATAATCCAGGTTGACTCTGAACTCAAAATTCCCATGCCTTTGCCTTTCAAGTGTTAGCGTCCCCTGCCGGCACCACCAGTTCTGACTAGGACACATTCTGTACTAAGGACTAAGGCAAGCGGAGCTTCACTATCATTCCAGGGGAAACAGGTTGTTTGGGAAATATGGCTGCCATTTCCCCCTCATATCCCCCTGATGGTCAGTTGACCAGTCTAGCCTCAGTATGATGACAACATGGATCCTTAGCATAAGTGACTTCATTGTGACCTTTAGTCTGCTCTGTGGGTGTCCTAGTGCAGAGGCTTATTCTACAACAATGGCCAGCTCTAAGTTTTATTTAATACAAAAGACTTTAGCTACCGAGTACTTTCAGTGGATTCTGTGAATTGTTCTAGAAAATGATAGAACCAACACATTGTCATGATTCGAAGAACAGAAACCCTGGGAACACACATCCCGGGTGTTGGAAGTGAGGGTCGTCTTCTAGGGCCCTCAGGCTAACTTCAAGGAGAGTCAGACTCAAAGAACTTTGCCCTTACCTATGTGGCATCAGGGTTGAATTACAAGGCACTCCCTCGTTTGGGGGACTAATGCTGGAACACAGTGTACATTTTCACAGGCCAGTCCATGATATTAAAGTGCTCTGGGCCAGCCTCTGTACTAAGTGTTTTATATGTACTGCCTCAACTACCGCCCATTCTACATACGTGAAGCGGAGGCACGCAGTTGGAAAAACTGTGATTTGAACTTAGGCAGTCTGGCCTTTGAGTGCAGAGGAACCAGAAACCCTGCCCCCATCCAGCCTCCCACTCCTCAGCTCCACCCTCTGGATTCTCAAGCAGCAGGTGGCAGATCCTGTTCTCCTGAGACACTCCACCCTAGCGGCCATGACGGTTCCCGAGGCCCAGAAAATGGAAGGGATACCACCTGTCTCATCTCGACTGAGACATTAAGTGTGAAATTCCTCAGACTCAATCAGTGCCATCCCCAGAATCAATATTCATTATGGCCGCATGCATGAGCAAAAGTTAATTGTGAGGAGGGCCTAGAGGTTGCTCCCAAATTGGCTCCCCGCGAAAGAGAAGACAACGCCAACGGAGTTGTGTCTTCCTTCCTTTCTGCCATGGAGATGGAGCACAGCAGAAAGTTCTACTCACGTGAAGGGATTGAAAGGGCTCCATGGCTGCCCCTGTCCCCCCCCCGCGCCCCCCCCCCCCCCGTCGTCCTCATAGTTCGTCATATGTAAAGTATTTTCTATTTGGAAGACAAAGCAAGACTAGATTAATGGTAGGGCTAGTGACCCCTATCTATAGAGGGCCTTGGCCTCTCATGAAAATTCTTAATAGAGTTCTTTCCCTTTAATTGCATGCCAGACTTTGGGGGCCCATCCATCTCTATGGATGCTCCAGGCACTCGCCTCTCTTTGTAATATGGTTCTGCCTGAGTGTGGAATCAGCTGATGAGGCCAGAGGTCCCAAGACAGAACACCATCTGGACAAGGTCATGGGTGGCAGATTACCAATTAGGAGGCATGGCAGGGAGGATGTTGTGTGGCCAGGGTCCAGGAATGGATGGTAGAGCAGCCATTAGGAAGGGAGGTGGTGTGGGTGTTGCTGCAGATTGATGTGTGGCTCTCTGCTCTCGGGGGACCCTGCATGAAATCTTAAATTTGGTCACTGAGAGATTTCAGAGGTGGAAAATGAAGCAAGTTTATTAACAGACCGGCATGACTCAGAACTGTGTTTCTCAAACTTTCCTGAGCATAGGAAGCACCAAGAAATTTTGTTAAAATATAATTTTGGATGTAGTGGGTCTGATACGGGTCTAAGGTTTATTAAAATTCAGGAAAAAAAATAAAGGTAAAATCCAGGAGATGCCAGTGCTGCCAGTCCTGAGACCACTGTGGCACAAGACTTAGATCTTCTGTGGTTCTCCGCTTTCCCTCTGGAAGGCTTTGTTTACGATAATCTACATCATTGAAACCTGGTTTCTACAGGCCTCCCTCTATGCCAGACCCTTAAAATAAATGGGGTTCCTTCTGTATGCTGATTTAATAATGATAAATAAGAAAGAGCTGCCTCCTACACTTAATTTTTTTCACCAATTTTTTAATTGTATAAGTGATACATCTAGAATACTTAGACATCAGGCCGTTTCATCTGTGGTATCTTTTCTTCTATCTAAAATAAGTAGGGACTCATTAGTTCACAAGAAGTTGATAATACATTCAATATACTGTTTGTGAGCAAGTTTAGCAACTGTACCTATGTGTTTCTCTAATAGGAGTTATTTGAATAAAAATCTAAACATAAACCTAAACTACACAGGCACACTTACTTGGCTTTGCAGTTATACTAAGGGATCTTTTAATGACCAGTGATTGCTAGATCCTGTTATTTTAGATTTCATTTTTAGTGATGTTATTGTGTGTGTTTTCCCTTTCTTTGGGATTTGCTGCTGTAAGATCATCTATTGTATGTGCTTTATGGATATAGTTAACTTTCTTAGGTTGGAGTTTTCCTTCCAGTACTTTGTGTATGGCTGGGTTTGTGGTTAGGTATTGGTTAAATCTGGTTCTGTCATGGGATATCTTGTTTTGTCTGTCAATGATGACTGAAAGTTTAGCTGGATATAGTAGTCTGGGTTGGCATCGTGGTCTCTTATTGTCTTCATAATACTTGACCAGGACCTTCTGACTTTCATTGTTTCCATTGAGAAGTCAGATGTAATTTTGATAGGTCTGCCTTTATTTGTTACTTGGTCTTTTTTCCATTGCTGCTCTTAATATTCTTTCTTTATTCTGTATGTTTAGTGTTTTGATTATCATGTGGTGAGAGTACTTTTTTTTTATCCAGTCTATTTGATGTTTTGTAAGCTTCTTGTATCTTCATAGGCATAGCTTTCTTTAGGCTGGGAAAGATCTCTTCTATGATTTTGTTGAATATATTTTCTGTGCTTTTGAGTTGGACTTCTTCTTTTATCCCTATTATTCTTAGGTTTGGTTTTTTCATTGTTTCCCGTATTTCCTGGATATTTTATGTCAAGCTTTTGTTATATTTAATGTTTTCTTTGGCTGATGAGTCTATTTCCTCTATTGTATCTTCAGCGCTTGAGATTCTCTCTCCCATCTTTTGTATTCTGTTATTTGTGCTTGCATTTGTGGTTTCTGATGGGTTTCTCATAATTTCCATTTCTATAATTCCCTCTGTTTGTGTTTTCTTTTCTGTCTCTATTTCAGTTTTAAAGTCCCAAATAGTTTCTTTCATCTGTTTGCTTTTCCTTGGTTTTCTTCAAGGGATTTATTGATTTCTTTTCAATATGTTATAATTGATTGGGCTCAAGTGACTATAACCAGAAGCATCTATTGCAAAGTTCTCTATTAGTGTCTCAAGGCTGAGCTTCAGATACCACTGAGTATTTTGTTTCCCTCTCTTGTGTGTTCTGTTGAATCTGTGCATCCCTGTTACTATGCTTTGTTCTGTTTTCTTTGTTTGACAGTAAATTCTCCCTTAGGTGGGTCACTCTCTCTCAACCTAAGCACTTGGCCCAATACCTGGCATATCGTTGAAAGTCAATGGTTACAGAATGAATTAATTCTCACTCCTACACCTCTGAGACCATTGCATGCCTGTTGTACCTTACACTCTATATCTAGCTATGCCAAAGACTTTTAACATCAACGTCTTTCTAAAAAATATGTCCCTATTGGTCTCCACGTAGGCATCGGGGAGAAGATTTTTTTTAAATAGACATAAAACTGAACATTTATTACTTAAAGGAGAGAGAGAGAGAAGGAGAAGAGAAAGGAGAGAGAGAGATGTGTGCACACGCCAAGAGAAGGCAGTAAGAGAGCAGGGAGAGGATATTTTAACCTTACCTGCAGTTAGTAATCAACATGGCACTTCAGAGAGAGAAGACCTTGACTCAGCAAGATACATCTTAGAGTCAGGCAGCAACTCAATGAGGACCTAGATGATCACCTGCTTTAGGAGCAAAGCAAGGAGATGTTATCCCATGGCTGTTGGCCGACAGAAAGTGGGGGTCCCACTTTCAGAGTGGAATGAGTCACTAGTGCCTACACAGAAGGTCTCCTTCTGTCTTTCAGGCAGCCTGAAGAAGACCTCATGGGTACAGTTCTACTTGTGGAGTAGTAGGTGACCACTGAACATCATCAGGACCTTGACGACAGGGAAGAAAGGTGACAGAAGGAGACAGAGGAGATGGAGGAGATGGAGGACTGCTCAAACAGCCTAGTGCGAAGGAAAGGCCAAGCTTCAAACATGAAGGGTTAATGACAGAACACCCACTAGGGGAGCCCTTATTGCTAATGCTGGGTTGCAGGAACCAGAGGAGATTCTAAGAGAGATGTGTGTACCAATTCTGAAGACGCCTTAGAAGAGCCATGTAAAATCCAAAGGGAACCAGCGACTTTCCAGGCTCCTGAAGCAGCAGCCCCATTCCCTTCCCTATGACTCATTCCTGCCATTGAGAGTCTACTCACAGATAAAAGTTATTGCCAACTGAAGGGACTTTAATCTCCTGGGGGACACTTAAAAATGCTTAGGGACATAGTTGAATGCCTGAGTCTGGGATGGGAGAACTACAAACCACAGGGCAGCCCAGCCCTCAAACCACCACTACCACCATCGCTGTCTGTTGCAAAACATCAGCAGTGCTGAAGTTACCAGACTTAAATCGGTCTTGTCCATTCCCAGTTATGGTCACATGGCCATACGCAAACTTTCAGCCTTACTTCCAGATGGGTCTCATAGCAGCGGCCACACAGTGGATTCCCCACCTTTCCTGTTTCTTTAATGTCACCTCTTAGAAATACATACAGTGCAAATTTCCTGCTTCTTCTGCTGGCGGATGTAACTTTTATATCTTTACCGACATTTCTGTTTTTATCCCCATACACCCCCACTTTACCGATCCTCTCGGTTTCTTGCCTTCTCCATTTCCACATTCAGGACTGTCACCACAGAGGTGCCCTGGACATGTCTAGAAGCCTGTCTGCCCCCCTGGTCACTACAGACCATCTGCTGTCCCTTTCTTTCTCACCCCTCTATAGCTGATGTGTGTTAGTCACAAAGCTTCCAGGAGGAGGCAGTGTTGCTATGGTAGCTAGCATCCCTTTCCTGCCTCCAGGAAGCCAAGAGCCATGGCTCATACTCCCAGACACCAGGTGTCCTTACAGTTCGTGCTGAATTTCATGGCAAAGCAGAGAACTCTTCTTTCCTTACCTATGTGGTTCTTGGAAGCTTTGCCTTCAAAGACACAAAACAAGGTTGCTGGAAAAAGATAGCTGCAGCTCAAATTTCTCTTCGGAAAGCAAGCTTTTGGCTTTTCTGAAATAAGCAATGTCTAGAGAGATGCAACTCTATCCAAAACATAGATAGCTTTTTCTGTTCTCTCCTTCCGGTTAAGCTACAGCAGACGTCTCAGTTCCCAATGAGAGGCTTTGTTCCCCTCCCCCCCCCCTTTTTAAATTGATCTATGTATCTATTTTAGGATATTTTCAAGAATAACTTTTATGTATGCATGTGTTTCTCTCCCATTTCTTAGGCATAGAGTTTCTTACAACTTGGAGATTGTTTTAAAAACTTCCAGACTAACCGGACAGAACTTGAATCTGAACTCAGCTTCTCTGAGCTTCTTTGAGCTTGTCACTCAGGCACATGACCCGGAAATTACTTCTTCCTAAAGAGACGGCAGCAGAAGGCACACTTTCCTCATCTATATCTGTCCCTTGGAATGCCAGGCTTGTTCCTATTCAGGATCCTGATCACAAGCAGCCTGTCAAATCTTGAAGGAACCGTAGCAGCCTGCAATGAATACAGAAAAATTTCAGACTCTAGTTTCATCTTGGCTTCTGCCTTAGTTACTTATCTGAGGCTGTGATAAAACACCCTGACCAAGGCAGCTTGCAGAAGGAAGGTTGTATTTGGTCTTACTGGTCCAGAGGGATAAGAGTCCATCACTATTACTGTGGGGAACTGTTGGGAGCAGTGAGACCCTAGATCCTGAATTTCTTGTAATCCCCTGATCTGAGTGCCTACAGCTGCTCTGAGCAGGAGACCTTCAGGAGTTCCTGATGTCTGGAGAGTGGTTTCTTGTGGGTTTGGCTGGGGCGTGGCTATCCCTATATAATCTGCCCCTGAACACAATAAAGGGGGCATTCTTGGGGAATTCAAGAATGACCCGTGTCGCTGTCTCTCTGTCTGTGTGTGTTGTGTATTTTAACCTCCAGCCCCCTTGCCCGAAGCTCGCGAACTGGGTGCCAGCGCACAGAGCGCAGACATGGGGGCATTGTGCACGGCAGGGGAGAGAACAGCTGCAGCGGTAAGGAAAGAGAGAGACAGAGAGAGAGACAGACAGACAGAGAGAGAGAGAGACAGAGAGAGAGAGAGAGACAGAGAGAGAGACATAGAGAGAGAGACAGAGAGAGAGAGAGAGAGAGAGAGAGAGAGAGAGAGAGAGAGAGAGAGAATTGGGCTGAGAATGGTGTGTGGCTTTAAAATTTTAAAGTCCATTCCAAGAGACGCACTTCCACCTGAAAAACCCCACCTCCTAACCCTACCCAAACAGTGCTTCCAACTGGAGTATTCAACATCTGAGCCCATGGGGATGTTCTCATTCAAACCACCACAGCCCTTCAGCATGCTTCCTTTCTGGAAAGCTCTTGCCATACTGGGAGGACAAAATGAATTTTTTTTTTCCAGTCTTTGATTATAACCAGGACCTGACATGTCATTTAGACTCTGCCACTTACACACATGAGCAAGATTTTAGTATCAGTAGTGAAGTAAGGGGCCATCTTCTTGTTGTGTTTGCTATGGTTGCTGGGAATAAGGTCAGGGACTCAGGATGTGTCCCGAGCTGTGTCAGTCCCTGAGTCCCGGAGATAAGAGCCAGTAAAGGGGAAGGCAGCTGAGAATGCAAACCTTTGCTTAGTTGGCATGACACTGTGTCCCTGAGCTCAGTAGCCTCTTTTGTCTGCATGGAGGTATATTCTAGAATCAACTCCTTTGGTATTACCAATGACAAAATACTAACGCATTTCCTGTACTGCATTCTCTTCTGCTTAAAATAGCCTATTTTGTGCATTAAGCCCTGATTCAGATGAGGTCCAAAGCAATGAGGAAATCCTTACCTTATCTGCTCTAGATGCGGAACCTAAGAGCCCAGTGGTACCAGGGAGTGAGGGATAAAGAAATGGAGATGGCAGGAACAAGACAAGGGTGTGTACTAAGACTGGGTTACAGGAAGAGCTCAGAAAGGATTTATGAATTTGGACAAGGTTGTGTTCTTCAAAATATATATTTAAGTGAAAATTTGTAGCTTCTAGCTCCTACTCTTGGAGCTGGAAACAAGGGCGGGCTTAGACTACACAATGAACAGAAACACCTATGAATCTAACTCCTTTACTAGATAGAAACGAAGAGGAAGTGTGATTGTTAATAAGTCAACTTACAGGACCCAAGCTCACCTAGACAGACCTCTGGGCATGTCTGTCGGGGATGTTTTCTAGAATGAGCTAAGAGGTGGGAAAACATACTCTAACTGTGGGAGGGTACATTTCATGGGAAGTGAGTTGAGTACCTGCGTTTGTCTCTTTCTCCTCCTGACTGCACAGTGTGACCAGTGGCCTCAAGCTCCTGTCCGCCGTGTGCTTCCCACCGAGATGGACTGCACCCTCAGACTGTGACCAAAATAAACCCTCCCTTCCTTCCTGGCATTACATTTGTCAGCTCTTTGTCACACCAAGGAGGAAGGCAACCAACACAGAAAGTAGGAACCATCTATTCTACCACATCCCATCAACTAGAAGAGGTGATAAAACTGAGCCCATGGCTGTGCCAAAAGAAGCATGGAGTCACATACATTTGACTCTCAGGCTTTCTGTCAGGGACGACACCCGTGCTGAGAAGTCTAATTTCCCTGCTGTATCACAGCAGGTTATTTGAGTAACTATTATACAGTATATTTCATTTCCCGGACCTGCTGGTGCAATGGCTAACCGTGGCCGTCACCTTGACACACCTGGAAAGAGAGAATCACAATTAAAGATGGCCTCCACCAGACTAACCCGTGGGCGTGTTAACAGATGTAGGAGGAGCAGTCTCCAGGCAGGTGGACCCCTGGCTGTATGAGAATGGTAGCTGGACAGAGACGCTAAGGGACAAGCCAGGAAGAAGCCTTCGTCCATGCATCCTGCCTCTGCTCCTGCTTGAGTTCCTGCCCTGACTTGCCTCAACCATGGACTGTGATCAGGATATAAACTGAATAAACCCTTTGCCTCCACTTGTTCTTGCTTATAGTGTTTGCCACAGAAATAGACAGCCAGTTACAACAACTGGAGACTCACTTCTGTTGTTCAGGGGAAGTGCTGCCTTACGGTATCTGGAAATTGTGCCGTGGCTACCTAACTATCAGATTAAAAGAGAGAAAGAGAGAGAGATGCAAGGGGAGGGGACAGTTAAAATTTGTGGAAAAGCTGAAAATGAAAAGGTGTAATATCCTGTTGGATAATAAAATAAGAACCAAGCAAGAACACCTTCACCCCAGGCCAATAGGAGAATGGCACAGGGGCCTTGAATGACCAGGGGACATCTGCCAACACTCCCCAGGACTGTTCATTGCAGCCTGCTATGTCACACCTACTTGTCCTGGAGATGAGCTTTTGTTAACTTGACACAAGCTGGTCATTTGAAAAGAGGGAATTACAACTGAGAAACACCTCAGTAAGACTGGCTTGAGGCAAGCCTGTGGGGCATTTTCTTAATTAATGATTGATGTGAGGGGGCGTGCCCAGCCCATTGTGGGCGGTGCTACCCCTAGGCAGGTGGCCCCAGGGTCAGAAAACAGGCTGATGGGTGTGGTGGCTCATGCCTTTGATTCCAGCACACAGGCAGCAGAGGAAGAACTTGGTCTATGTACCAAGTTCCAGGCCTGCCAGAGAAACAGGATGAGACCTTGTAAGAAGGAAAGAAGGAAGGAGGGAGAGATGAATAAAGAGAGGGAAAGAAGGAGAAGGAGGGAGGAAAGAGGGGGAAAGCAAACAAGCAAACTGAGCCAGCTATAGAAAGTAATCCAGTAAGCTGCTCCCCATGGTCTCTGCTTCAATTTCCGCCTTGAGTTCCTGCCCTGCCCTCCCTGGATGACATACTATAAGGTGTTAGACAAAAGAAACCCTTTCTTTCCCAAATTACTTTTGGTCATGGTGTTTTATCACAGCAATAGAAACCCTAACTGATCCACTACTCTAGGGACAAAGTGCCAGGTTCTGTAGGTTTTCCCCAATGGTCCCTTCCTCTGGCATGCTAGAGTGAGGTTTTTATCAAAGAGCCAAGACCTGCCTCAGGCTTTCTGATTTATTGACACAGCTCCCCAGACCCAGAACTCTTCATTCATGGTTCCAGGTTATTGCAGCAAAGGGAGGCAGATTAACCACAAATGGAAAAAACACATGGGATAAAGTCTAGAGACCACGTGACCTTTAGGGGGTCCTTCCAGTAGAGCTGCTGGGGCTGTCCTTGATTCTCTTGGTATCAGTATATGGGGGCACACAGTAAGGAGGCTCGCCCAGCCCCTGGGGGCTAGGCACTCTGCCATTATGTGGCAGGTTTCAACTATTCCGATTCTAGCCCCAAAGTGCCAAAGCCAGTGTTCACCCAAGTCCATTCTGACATGAACTGTCTGATCACATAAATACCTTGTAAATCCCGGACTCCAGTATGTAAAAGGCCATAACCTAACAGAATACTCTGTAGGCTCAGACCTCATCTCCCATGGGCATTCCTAAAGTCAGACCTCTCTTGGGAGTGTGCCTAGGTTGAGGAAGCATGGTCTCCAGAGATAACCAGAAAGTACTGTAAAGATACCCCTCCTGGACAGAGGGCCAAGCCATGACACTCCTGTCCATAGAGTCTCTGTGTCTCAGTAAGCACAGGTGTCCAGGAAGACTCCTGCTCCCAGCCTTAGGACTGACCCATGGTTGCTGAAGGCTCCTGGTGGCCTAGAAGATGAAATCCAAGTTCCTTAATTGATAATGGATCATTCTCCTGCCTTCATTCCTGCTTTTGGCAACCAGAGTTCCTGTGAGCTCACCCAGGTCTCCAGATCCTGTCTGACTCTCCTGTCTAGAACATCGACCTTGCCCCTTCCTTGCCTAGCTAGCTACCTTCTGCTAGCCTCTGGACCGAGTCTGCCCATCACCTCAGAAGGTCTCCAGCCCCCACCCCACCCCTAATGTCAGGCTAGCTGCCCTTCTCTATCCGTTCTAGTTGTGAACTCTCTTGTTGACTTCTACTTCTAGAATCTTCTTGCAGATGATATAAGAAATTCTTTCTCTTTACCTAAACACCTAGCACAGTTTCTGCTGCATAATCGGTGTCTCATATGTGCTTAGCTTATGAATAAAAGAATGTAAATTAACCACCACATGACCAGAGGTAGGAAAGAGCCCAACTTGACCAGACTTGTCTTCTGAGCTTCCTGACAATTTGTAAATCCAGGACTCCAGTATACACATCCAGTCAGAGACATAAACTCCAGTGTGCTTTGTAGACCCTGTGTTTAGGGGTGTGAGCTTATGCCAGTTGCCTTGGCCCTCTGAAGCTTGGTTTTCTCAGAATGAAGCTGCAACCACAGGAAAAGAATGTCAGTATGAAGTGCAAGGGTGTGTGTGTGTGTGTGTGAAATGTTTGACTCAGTGCTGGTTACATGCAAAGCACTTTTTTTTACTTCTAACCAACGTTGGCCTCCATCCTGGCCAGCCTGCAATCTGGTCCAACTGGAAAAAACAAAACAACAACAAACAAAACAAAACAAAAAAACTCTCACTGCCACAACTCTTGGATTCAGGCTCTCAGAATTAATTGGCCACCATGTCTACCGAATCAACCTCCCAGAATTTTCCCTACACTTCTCATGGCTAGTCAGCTTCAAGCCAGAGTGAAAGGAGCCTACACCATTGTCTATACGTTCTTTCTTTCTGCCTCTTCCTTAACCACACTGGGCTGGCTTTCTAAACCTGTTCATTAGCCTCCTGGGGTCGGTGTGAAAGACCTGGATCATCATCGGGCTGTCATCAATGCCTGATCTCTTTCCATCCCTTTCTTGGAGGCTAGCGCTAGTCTGTCATTGTTTGCAGAGTGAAGTCCTCAATCCTAGATGCAGTACAATCAGAACTCACCTGCCCTGAGCTTTCCTGGTTTCCAGCTTGTCTCACATCGTTCCCTTCACGGAGATCACCTTTCCCTTGTTTGGCCTGCTCCAACTTGCCCACGGAAGCCCAGCACAAATAAAATTTCCATGAAGTCTTTTGTGAGTCACTTAGCAATAATTCCTCGCCTTTCTCTTGGACTTCCGTGGGGTTTAATGTATTCATCCGTTCCACCTCCCTTTGTCTTCTGCTCATGTTAGAAGCTGCTGTTATCAGAGATGTCTTTCCTCCCTCCAACTAGAAAACAACCCTACAATGTGAAAAGGCAGTGATTGCTGAATAGAGAGGTGTTGGCAACAGCAAAACAAACAAACAAAACAAAACAAAACAAAAAACAACAACCATACGGGTGGGGTCAGACCAAGCCTGTAAGACAGAGCTGTACCAAAAGCTGCCAGGAAAGAGTTCTGCCACAGAAGCTTACCAGGGTCAAGGCGACCAAGTTAAGCATCTAAAGGTGTCTGATCTTCAGACTTTACATAGAGCGGAGAATGATCTGGGCAGATCTGGCTCCATGGCTCTGGGCATCACAGGCCTATAAGGTGGAAATCTTTCACACCTGTGCCTCCCGCCTGCTCTTACTTGTAACTCAGGCTCCAAATTTCTTATAGCCCTAACTCTAGTGAGAGGGACGCCTAGAGGCAGAGACATTGGCCTCTCACCTTCTCCCTGGTATGAGAAGCTCTGAGAGTAGCCTGACGCTGTGCCTGTGAAAGACAAGAGAGGTACCTTGGGCAGAAAGAGAACTCACCTTCCACCCCAACTCACCAGGTGTCACAGCTTGGCTTAGTCAGGGTTCCTATTGCTGTGATGAAACACAGTGTCTAAAAGCAAGGGGTGGGGGAAGGGCTGATCTCAGCTTGTAATTCCACATTTTAGTCTATCACTGAAGGAAGTTGGGACAGGATCTCAAACATGGCAGGAACCCGGAGGCAGGAGCTGATGCAGAAGCCATGGGGGGAGGGAGTGCTGCTTACTGGCTTGCTCCCCGTGGCTTTCTTATAGAGCCCAGGACCACCAGTCCAGGGATCACACCACCCACAATGGACTGGGCCCTCCCCATCAGTCACTAATTAAGAAAATGCTCTCCGACCATATATTCTGGAAGCATTTTTTTTTTCAGTTGAGGTTCCCTTCTTTCAGATAATTGTAGCTGTGTCAAGATGGCATAAAATAAGCCAGAACATGCCTCCTCCTCAGATACAAGATGGTCCAGCTCGCCCTTCAGTCCTCCTGG
This sequence comes from Microtus pennsylvanicus, assembly GCF_037038515.1. NCBI lineage: Eukaryota > Metazoa > Chordata > Mammalia > Rodentia > Cricetidae > Microtus > Microtus pennsylvanicus. The sequence continues at coordinate 112,601,768 of NC_134585.1, forward strand.
TCTTTTCTCCCCATCTTTCTCATTCATTTTTTTCCTTCCTTCCCCTGCATTCTATAACTGTCTCAACACCCAGATCAATAGCTTCTTCCTTCTGAGCTAATATTTATAAACATATTTAATCTTCCTGGAAAAAGACATGTGGTCTTCCCCAGTGACAAATGGCAGGAAAGCCAGATCCACTGTTCGCCAGCCCACGTTACTCAGGGACCTAGCCCTTGAGAACGGGATGTCCTGTGCTGAAGGCTCTGTCCACCAGCAGCCCAGGGCAGAAAAGTGAACAAGTACCATCTTATTAGCTCGGCCTTGAGCTACCTCAGTGAGGGTGGGTGGGCGTGGAGGAATAAGCGTTAGCTTTCCTTACTCAGTCTTTGGTGGACAAGCTTCCTGAATGTCTGAGATGCTCCAAGGTCAGTAGGATGCTGCAGGCCGGAAGCTGGTGGCCAGCACAGTTGGGTTCTAGTTGGAGGGGAGGCTGTCCTTCGGCCTTTGCTTATATTTCATACTCACCTATGAGGAGGAGAGGAAGTCTTGAGTGAATACAGAAAGAGCAGATGAAGTCCCAAGTGCACGTGTATTGGTTGATATGGGCACAGCCTTGTCAAGGACCCCATAGAGTGGTAGAACCTTCCCCTGGGGTGATGCTCAGAGGAATGCAAAGCCTTCTTCTGGTCCAAGTGCAAATGTTGATGATGTATACAAATGCTCATGTTTACTAACAGTTGACCAGCGTGTTCAAACTAGCAACTGCAGCTTCCTCCCTGGAGATGTTTACAGTCGCTCGCCTACCGAGACTTCCCACCAAGGCTAGCTGAGCCCCCTCTCCTGGTTCCGGGTTGTGTTCTAGGTGCCTTTCATCAGAGCAAGCACAGCCCACCCAGCTTTTCTGTACATGTGTCTGTGTGTCTTTCTTTTCTTCAATCCCTTGATGCCAAAGTCAGGTTTCCAGGACCAAGTCAGGCAGGATGCAGTACCTGCCAAAAGTTTTTCAGGTTATAATTCATTTTATCTTGTAAGCTGAAGCTTGCTACAGGAAGAAGTTGGGGTGGGCTGCAACCCAAAATCCAGTCTATAGGATAATGTCTTTCTTATGTAGAAGACAGGGATCGGACAACACTCTAGACTCTCCTAATCCTTCCCTGACCCTGCCTCACCTACCACGACATAGCTTCTTACTGAAATTGATACGCAGATCATACACACACACACACACACACACGATTCCTTCAGGAAAAGTCAGGAAGTAGGGTGGAAGTAGTGATGGAAACACAGGAAGTACATTCTTTCACTCTATGCATAGTTTCGGAACTATGCAAATAACCTGCACAATTCCATAGCAAGATAAAATTTTAAAAAGCAATTATGAAAAATTGAAAGCAAAATGAAAGAAATGCTTCTAACTACAAATCCAGTCAGTGGCATTCCTTGACAGGGGGAAACGGTTTTAAGTTGCAGTAAATACGACTGTGTATCCCCAGAGACACATGCTCTGAGATTTTCACAGTAACTTTGGTTCTGTTATTAAGATTGTACTGTGCTTTTATGTAGGAGAAGACAAATGAATATATCATTATATCCATGGCACAGAGAACTGGCATATTCATGCAGAAGAAAGCAGACAAACAGAAAGTCACAACGAAGCCATCAGTAGCCCAGTCTAGAATTTGAGTCGGAAGTAATGACCTTTCCTGGAGCCAAACAAGCAAATGAAAGTGACTCCTAGTTTTTTACATTGAAAATGATTAGTCATGGGGCCATGTCAGAAATAATGAGACTCTCTTAGCAGCAATGGCCAAAGCCAGTCAAAGCAGAGAAGATCCTAACTTGGGCAGTGGTCTATGAGCACCACCACGTACCGACAGGAACGAGGGCACTCCAGAGAAATGGCTAATTTTAGGAATTGGGGAAGCAAATGTTCAAGATAGTCTGAGAACATCTTGTCAAAGCAAAAGCAAGAATAGTAGGAAACACTACAAAAGTCATGTCAAAGGGACCTAGAAGCCTACCTGTAAAGGATCTTGCTAGTCAAGGAGGGGAAACATTGAGCACCAGGAAAATAGTAGTAGCAGTGGGTAGAGACATATTAGTGACTTTAAATCTGTGGTTCTATAAACATATTGAAGGTCTCTTAAGTCTCTTGAGCCTGTTACTTTGAGTCTGTTGCAGCTCAGCCCACTGTAGGATGCCTGCTCACCTCCTGGCAATGGAAAGCAAAGAGAGGAGGGCTCCCAACACTTCTTCAAAGGGAAGCCTCCAGCAACCTAAATCCATCCTTGAGCCCCATCTCCTAAGAGTTCTGCTGTCTCCCAATACTGTTACAGCTGGAAAACAATATAAACCAACCTGTTTGTAGAGTTTATTTGAGAGACTATGGTTTATGTCCATTTATTTATGGATGTGTAATAATAGAAAAATTTTGATGCATTTCCAAATACCACAAGGAATGGAAAGAGGAAGGGAGAAATTTAATTTGCTATGAGATGGGTGATGGAGGGTGGTTGATGGGCATATAATTCATTGTAATATATGATATTTCTGTAGGCATCAAAAACCTTTTTTGTTTGTTTTGTCTTTATAAAGGTGAAAAAACAGGCCACTAACAGCACTAATATTTTATGATCATGCAAATAATATTCACAGAAAAGGTTAAGAAGCATATTATATTTATTTGTTCCAGTCTGGAGCCTCTCAAAGAGAATGCTTCCTTTTCTATTGCTTTCTTTGTTTTGTTTTTGTTTTGTTTTCTCTTTTTTGAGTTGAGGTCTTTTTATAAGTTTGGTTTCCTTCAAGTCCTTTAATTTCTTGTTTGTGTGCATGTGTGTGTGTGTTACTGGGCTTGAACACCTTGCCAGGTAAGCTGTCTTCCACTGAGTAGAGCTACCTGCCTGGCACCTCTTTTTACTTTTTGTTTTTGAAACAGGTTCTGCCTACGTTGTCCAGGCTGTTCTGGAACTCACTCTGTAGAGCACATAAGGCATTGAACTTGAGATATTCCTGCCCTGGCCTCCCCCTAGCAGGGAGCAGCAGCACCATCAAGCCTGGCTTCTCATGACCTGCAGAACTTCTCCAGCAGCCCTTTGAATTTACTTCCCACGGGTCTCAAGTGTGTAGAATCCTTTGTAGCCTCAGAGGCTTCTGCTGAAATACTTCCTCTTGTTCTCCTCCACACGGGACAATCGCTTTCTTGTGGCTGGTTGTATATTTTCATCCTGGAATTGTGTTTTTTATCTTTCTTACCTAGGATGCCCCTCCCCCCTCCAACTCTTGATTTTTTGAAACAGGGTTTGTGCAGTCCTGGCTGTCCTGGAACTCATTCTGTAGACCAGGCTGGCCTTGAACTCAGAAATTAGCCTACCTCTGCTTACCAAGTGCTTGGATTAAAGGCATGCGCCACCATGCCCAACACTTTTTTATTTTAAATTTTCATATTCTGGTATTTCTTCATTTAAACCATCATTTTCCCCTTCAGAATATATTCAAATAATTTACTAAGGAATGGTAACTGAAAGGCAAACTTCCTAAGGCTTCATATGTTTAAAGAAAGATTTCCTTTTGCCTACATGTTTGATAGACAGTTTGGCTGGGTATTGAAACTCTGAGGTCAAATATTATTCTTCACCCAAACTTTTAAGCATACTGCTCTTGCATTTTGCCATGATATGTTCTCCATGCTATTACAAATTGTGGGAGCTCCTAAAATTTTGTCTTTATTTTTGAAGAACTAAGTTTTCCTAAAAAATGGGCTTACATATGAACGTATTTGTATTCATTTTGCTCTTAAATAATACAAGTACAAATCTGAGACAAAGTTTATAAAGCACTTACTATTTTTAGGCATTGTTTAAAGTACGTTAGATATAATACAATATACAACAACCCCATAATATAATGATTTCCTCCACTTTGCAGAATGAAAAATTGAAGTACAAAGAATTTTCATTTGTATTCTTTCACTTTGAATAATGGTGTATCCTATCTACAGAAAGGGGTTTTTTGTTGTTGCTTTTTTATAGTTTTCTCCCTTCTGCACAGTTCCTTTTATCTTTCCAGAATTATTGGCTTTGTTCTCCTGACATGAGTATCCCATGATTTATCTTTTCTCTTATATTTTCCATATTTTTTGAAATGTCATAAAATTCCATGTTTGTTTTTAAAGCATGGTGTTTATTTCAAAAAAGCTTTCTGGTCACTGATTTTTCTTTTCTTTATTTTCCTTTATCTTTTAATGGAAATGCCTTTATTTTTATTTTATTTTATTTATTTATTTATTATGTATAGAATATTCTGTTTGTGTGTATGCCTGCAGGCCAGAAGAGGGCACCAGACCCCATTACAGATGGTTGTGAGCCACCATGTGGTGGCTGGGAATTGAACTCAAGACCTTCAGAAGAGCAAGCAATGTTCTTATCCTCTGAGCCATCTCTCCAGCTCCTGGAAATGCCTTTATTAATACAATAAATCTCTTAAAGATTGTACTCCAAGCAATAAATAGCATCTATTTTTTTAATTATCTTTCTTAATTCTTTTACTTATTATTACTTTTATATTTTTATTTCCAAGACAAGTTTCTCTGTGTAGCACTGGCTACCAGAACTCACTCTGTAGACCAGTCTGGCCTCAGACTCGGAGATCCACCTGCCTCTGCCTCTCAGTGCTGGAACTAAAAGCCTGTGCCACCATGCCTGACCTTCTTTCTTACCATGCCTGACCTTCTTTCTTAATTTTAATGCCAGAGTTACTTAAGAGTGACATCAGCAAAATGGCAAGATATGATTTCCCAGAGCATTTATTTCATCACAAAATACCAATTTGAATATTTATCCATATGCCTTCATATACCTTCATAAGACTTCCAGAGTCTGGGTGAGTAATTATGGCACCCATGAAGATCACAGAAGAAAACACACACTGAAGAGGATGGGAAGGAACTCTACAGGTTCTTTCCTAAAGGACTGTACCAATTTTGCACTCCCAGTAGCAATGCCTGAGAACCCCAGTTTTTCAACATGAATGTGCCTGCCAGTGCTGGGTAAGTTGAAAACATTGGGGGCTGCAATGGTGCTAAAGGTTATGCAATATCTCAGCCACAGGCTTGTTTGCATCTTCTTTGGTGAAGTGGCTACTTTTGCCTGGCTTTCTTTGCATTGTCTGTTGCCTTGCTCTCAAGTCTTGAGATCCCTATATATGCTGAGTCCTTTCTAAATTATGTTCTAGAAGCATTTAATTTCTTCCACAGGTTCCCCTGAAGGTATTGGCACTGCTTTCTTTTTAATGGAAGGCAACCTCAGGTTAAGGATGGTTAGTGACTTTTAGTCTCGGAGCTGGCAGGTGGTGGCCGCCCTGGGATTCGAGAGCGGAAACTGATCCTGGTGTTTATGCTCTACACCAGGGTTTGGCGCACTTTCTCTAGGAGCCAGGCAGTTGCTGTGTGATATTTTGTTTGTATTCTGACAAATAAAGCTTGCTTGGAGTCAGAAGGTGGAGCTAGCCACTAGTTAACCATAGAGGTCTGGAGGTCTGGACAGACAGAGAGGAGACAGGAAGTGCTAAGGTGGGGCGGAGACAGCATCTCCGCACTTTTGGATCAATGAACTGTAGAGGTAGCAAGCAACTGGCTACTGCTCTCTATTCTCTGATCTTCCAGGTTTTGACCCCAATATCTGACTCTTGGTTTTTATTGATAAAGGTTAATTAGATTAATGTTTCAGGTAATAACAAGTTTAAGTTTTGAGAATCATAAGTCTCTGTTGCTGCTGCTGCTGAACTCCACCACTGTAGTTCCAGGACAATCACAAATTAGCAACACAGATCAGGTGGGTGTGGCTATACACCAAACCAAATTTCTGTTTTGCTGAAACTTGAATGTTACATAATTTGAACCATGAGTTTTATTGACCCTCAATTTGAAGCATGATGTGTAACGTTTTCTATGCAAATCATTGACAATCTCCCCTCAGATGCCTAAACAACCGGGTTTGAAGTACTTTTTATAGAATATGTACTGATTTGTCTTGAAAAACACACATTTCTTTCACAACTACTGGGGACTGTGATACAGGCACCGTGGCATAGGTGCTCACTACGTATCTGCAGAACTCAAATAACCGGGTTCAGTGGATGCATGGATGAAATAGTACATTTCTCTCGATTGGTACCAAGTACGTCTTCCATAGCACGCGTTCTTCACAGGTCACACAGGTCACAGTTATTATCCTCCATAGCAGCTGGATGAATGATTTCATCAACGTTTTTCTTCCTCCGGGTCAAGTTTCCGTGTTAAATCCTCTTGAACAGCTCATAGTGTTGCCTCAAACAGTAAAAGAGGACTTGTCATACAACGGGCCCTCTCGGGCACTAATAAGAAAGATTGCCTGCTCCAGCAAACTCATTTTTAAAAAAAATCAGAAAAACAAATACACTTATGTTATACAGTAGTACCATATCATCATAAACCCTGGTCCAAGGGCTTATGAGGGCTCCTAGCTTAGGAAACACACAGCTGCATATGGGTACTGTGAGACACAATCTCAGGAGAGCAGGGGTGCGGGGGTGGGGGGAGGGTTGAAACTATTTTTAGAAGTATCCATTTGCTTCTCGAACTGACCCTCCTTTAGCCAATGTAATGACTTCCCTTTCTTTTTCAAGCAAAACCATCACCTGTGCTCTGGCCCATCTTATTTGTGCGGGAAATTCCCATCCATCCGAGACCAGTCTGTGCTTTGTTCGACTGACCCATCCATTCCCACAGCAGTCAGAAAGACGGGCAGAGGATTTGGAACCCCGCTAAATTCCCATCCAAATCTCAGGTGCCTGTTCTGATGAGAGCAGAACTCGGGTTCACTGCCAGGTAGCCCACAGCCATGCTCTGGGCTTCGGTATCTTCTGGAACCGGCTTGCTTTTACCAGACACTACTCGTGGCTCTTAGCTAGAGCCATCTCCTCCCGCCCCCCTTTCTGTCCACAGTGTGGCACCGGCCGTGCCGCATTTCTTCTTGCATAGGTCATGTCTGTCAGCTGTGAGTGCTCTCGGCTGTGGTGATGCAGCCTGGAGCATCCGCCGGAAGTCTGCAGGTGTGTAAGTCAGCCTTGCACAGGGTGAGTGTTCTTTAGGCAACAGGTTACCACATGCCTCCGCCCACTGGAGTAAACAAGGCAGAGTAGGTGGGGGACTATAGGGACAGGGGGTCTCCCGGCTACAGCCTGTCGCTTACACCTTCTTATGTTAGCGTCTTACTTTTATAGCTATAGCTACATGTAAATGTTTGGCTTTTTGATTGTACCTTTCTCTCTGGAGCAGGAGAATCCAGCGTCTCTTGATTCCAGAGATCATATCATCCCTCACCTCGGTGTCGCCGGCTCATTGAGGGGCAAAGCTCCGAGAGATAGGCTGTGCAAATAGAAGAATAAACTTGATTAAAAAAAAAATTCCCCGTTCTTTGTACTAGGAAATAATTTCAGCATCACACTCTGTCCATCTGGACATCATTAATATTGTCAACCACTCCCTTCAATAGCCTTTAATGTCTAAATAATTACTCCCTGTGGCCATAATCCGACATGATGTCACTCCCCTCCTGATTTGCATTTCATAGATAACAGACAGCTTGGGAATTACAGAGCCTTTGTGAGTGGCTCTGAAAGCCTAACACTTACTCCCGCCCTCACCTCCATCACATCATGTCTCCTCCCCTAAATCTGTCACCAAACTGCACAACCTTCCCCCACCCAATTACCCTTTTCCTTCTGTTGCACCGTCATTGGCTCTGAGGAGGCCCAGTATCCTGATGGATTGCTGGGAATGAAGTTGACTAAGCAACATAGCAGCGTATCTCAGTGTTTCGCTTCTGGGGCTAGCCTTGGCTGGAGAGCTGACTTTGCTCTCACAGGTGTGGCTGCTCCTCCACTCCTCATACACTGAGCCTTCTTCATGTTGTCACTGGAATGGCCTCCCTGCTGTCACGGGGATGGCCTCCCTGCGCAAACTGGACCAGGGCTGGATTTTCTCCTGAGTTTCATGTCTTGGTCACTCTCTTACACATTCTCCTCTGTCACCCAGACCTAGACAAACGGAAACACTTTTCATGGAACCAGGTAAAAATAGAGCCCAAAGTGATGAGTTATTAAGAAATGGAAGACTGTTCTCTTTTTTTTTTAATGTGCTTTTAAGGCATTTTAGCCTCTCTTCACAGATTTTTTTTTCCCTTGAATTCTTCCTTGGTTCCCCCTTTCTTGTTCTCTTAACCCCTTCTTGCCACTCCTCTCCCCAGTTTGTCCATCTTTGCTCTTTCTCTGCACAGTGCCAACCATCTGGATGTGTGGTTTGAAATATGCTATCGAATATCCAGATGTTTGGGAACATCTGGATATTTGGGCACCTCACAGCAGTAACAGCTGGATAATGGAATTACTTTTCCCTTCTTAGCCATCACTTGACATCAGATGGACAGAGTCCTACCAGCCACAGTCTAAGCGGGGCCCATTATCTTCTAGATTCCCCTCCCCTGTGGGGACTTATCTCTGTCAATTATTTCATCGTCTAAATAAATAAATAAATAAATAAAAAATAAATAAATAAATGGAATTCTGTCTCTTCTTGGCCCTGCTGTTATCCACCCTAAATCTAAGTCTTGGTTCTTATGGAAAGGACTGGTAGGAACCAACAATTTCTCAACATTTCCTGCCCTGGAGGCAGGGCAAAAGATCAAATCTGAGGCATTTGACAAGACCATATCTCTTTATAGAAACACTCCCTCTGGTCTGCCGCCCCCTCCCCGCAACCCCCCCCCCCCCCGCCCAGCTTCATGTCACTCCATCTACAAAAGAAAGCAGGTTGATGGCAATTTGTTATTTCTATCCATGGAGTGCTACAAAGGACCTGCAGTGTCTGTGTTGTTCCGCACCCACTGGGACCTCCCCCTTGCCAAAGGAGACCTCTGGAGACTCCACCCCCACCTCACTCCAGCGAGCCGTTTCTAGTCCTGGGCTAAGCGGGACGTCCTCAAGGTAACTTCCCAGCTTTAACACCAACAAGGCCAAAGGTCAAATCACAACCAAGGAACAGAACCAGAGGTCACCGGGGCTAACTAAGATCGAGACAAAGGGCTGAAAGTGAAGGTGTTATTTGGACTCAGGACGAAGGTGTGTGGGTCTGCTGGTGGCTTCTTTTCAGCAGATTAGAGGCAGGGCCCGGGAGTCAGGACAGTCGGGAAATAGATCAATTTAGTGAAAGGCAACTCTGGTTTGACGTGGGGCCGGCGCCGCGCAGACGAGCCGGAGGTCGCTCTGTCCCTGTGCGGGTCGCGGTGCTGGCGGATGCGCTGGCGGGCGCCGCATCCCGACCCGCCTGCCGCCAGCTCTGGGTTTTCATCTCTCTCTGGCCCTCCCCTCCCCCTCCCGCCCTTCCTCGGCTCCCGACCCCTCCCTCCTTCTCCCAGAGGAGGTGACAGACGGGCCTGTAATTTGGTTCCATTCGCTCGACTGGAGCAACACCTGCCCCCCTCCCCTGGGACGCGAGGGTCTCATCCCAAACCGTACAAGAAGCCAGAGACAAATCCGAGCCCACATGCAACCAGGACCCGGAGGAGAGGAACAGCCTGCAGCCACAGACAGCTAGGAACTCTTCGAGTTCAAACTCCTAAATGCCACCAGAAGCTCTCATTTTCAAGTTCTCACTTAAACAAACAAACAAAAATCAGAGAGCTATTCCTATAGTGAACGCCATTTCCACCCAGAAAGCATACCACGGTATAAACAGAGTGCATAGCAATCTGTTGCCACCATAGCAAAGTTCAATACAGAGGGTGATAGGAGATCTCCCTGTCCCTCTTTTCCAACCCCACCCCCCACCCCAGGTCTTCTGTATCCGTCTAATAGATAACTCTACTTGGCCAGACCAAAGTCTAGATGCTTCAGAGAAAACATGTTGCCACTTCCAAATGTAGGTTTTTTTGCAGAAAGAGAGAGAGAGGAAGAAGGAGGAGGAGAAGGAGGAGAAGAAGGAGGACTAAGAAGAGGAAGAGGAGGATTAAGAGGAGGAGGAAGAGGAGGAGGAGGAGGAGGAGAAACCCCTTCCCCACTCCCACTTTGTCAAAGCAAGAGCTTTGACATTTTCTTGTCCTTCAGGTTCACTTTCTCATTCCAGTCCTTTCTAGTGAAGCAGTGGATGACCTTGGGCATTCTCCCTGGCTTAGCCCTGAAATCTGGTATCTTCATCTGTCTTCATCTATAATGTAGGGATCAGTTCTTTCTACATTTCTCCCTGAACTTTGAGAGGACTGAGCCATTGATGACAGAGACTACACCTCTGCAAAGGTTTTGCAACCAAGGAGAGCATGTTGGATTCAGAGCACAGGACTGGTGGTCAAGCACTCCTAGGCCAGTCTCTGCCCAGCATGGTTTGCTATTGCAGGGAGGCACTTACCTCTCAGCACCCGTGGTCCCCTTTGAATAGGGGCATGAGGGACTAGCAAAGACATGTGTTGCCAGTGCCATTCAGGCCTCCACAAGCTACTGTTGTCACAGAAGATCCACAGGTCCTCTCCAGTCCCCAGAGAACTTCCTACTCCAGGTCATCTCTTGTTCCCAATGCCTGACCAACATCTAACAAAAATCACCTGACTTAAAAAAAAAATCTGCCTAAAGTAGGTCTGGCTGTGTGTCCGTCCACTCAAACATGTTCTAACTGTTTCTGATATGATGGCCTTCACCTCTGCTACCAACTCCAGCCTTGTGATGTGGCTTTCTGGACTGAGAGCCCTCTCTGAGGTACAACCCTCAAGACAGGGAAAGGAGACAAGAGAATGCCATAGGGGAGAAGTAGAAGGGGAGACATCAAAGTGGAACGAGGGCAAATGGAGAGGGGACCCAAGTGAGAAGCGGGAAAAGTTGAGCCTTCAATGAAATCTGCTCAGGGCAGATACTTAGAAAATGCTGTTTGTTTGTTTCCCGTGATGACAGTGGTATCTTTGTTATGCTGAAAGGACTGCGAGAGTCCTCAGCTTTTAGAGACACTTGCTAATGTTTTCATGGTTGAAATGAAGCTCTCACGTGTAGGGTTTGCTTCAAAGAGCAAATGGCTGTTTTAACTTACAGTTTATTAATGTCGTATGGTTTTACACAGAAAAAGCTGAGCGCAGATCCCCAAGGGCACAAGGACCTCTCCTTTCACATCGTTTTTATTTGGATGAACACATCCTTCCTGGATAAAGAGTGCATTTCCAGAAACAGTGTGGCTGCAAGGAGAGGGGACTTAGGAGCACACTGGTTTCCGCCATGAAAGCGTTATATAAAGTTGTACATAAGTTATATAAACGTTCACATTCTGTGACTCTAATGGACACTAGCGTGTGCTGTTTTACAGATTTACAGTTCACCTAGAAACGCTGAACTCAAATTTGTTGAATTTGGGCATTAGACATATAATCATTCATCTCAATGTCTCTAAGAATTATTTTAAATACTCCAAACTGAAAGTTCCTTTTGAAAGATTTTAGGCTACTATTGGCTTTAGTATACAGTAATATATTTCCCTTTAAAATATTAAGACTAAAATATATAGTTATTGGATCCCATTGGATTGTCTTATTTTTAATTCTAAAAGCAATAAATATTGGACATATTAGAAGGGGTATTTAAAAAATTATTATCATGATTTACATTCAAATGTATTTAAAGGGTCTATTTTTGTTTTAAAAATTAACCGATATATTTATGTTCCAATCATCTTTTTAAAATTAAAACATGAGGTAGTGTTTATTATTATTAATTATACATTTGTAGCATGCCTTAGTTTTTATAGGTAGTAAAAAAACCTGTAAAATCCAAAGAAATAGTAGAAAAGAGAGAGCAAGGCTGTAAATGAACCACACTCACTAAAAGCAGATGCTGGGCATGCTGCAAGCCATTCTGACATCGCAGCTTTTGTAGCTATGGTAACACTCTCCATCTGAGTGTATTTGAAAATGTTGTGCTTCCTGAGTTCCTGGTGATGGAGCTTTACCTACTGAGACCCCAAAGGATTCACACGTGGACTAAGACGATCTTAGATCTCTCTCAGAGTTCTGTCCCACCACAGCTGCCTGCCTACCGTCTCTAAGGAACTCTTTTCTTCCCAGCTTCTCCTCAATCTGACCCTCTCCTCACTCAAGGCTGATGAGGCTGACGTCAGTGACTTTTCTCCCAGGCCATCTGTCCTGACCCCAGAAGGTCCTCGACTCTTCCAGGACCCTCTTCCCTACCTCTGACACTGCCCCATCTTTGCTGTGATTTAAGAACGTGTCCTCTCCCCCAATACCTTTCTGAATTCTTTTCCAGAATGATCAGCAAGATGAAAAAAATTTCCTTTGGATCTAGAAGTACTTAACAAAATTGAACAAGAAACCCCAACAATTCTTTCTCAGTTTATTACCTCATGAATATTTTACTGCTAAGTCTTGTTGTTTTTTTTTAAGGTCGCCTACCAAAGATCTAAAAGACTCAGTGCTGCTGAAGTTTTTGACATGCACAAAACATGTTCCAATGCTTTACATGAACGAATTCACTCTCCTAAACATGTTACCATCTAGTCATTTTATCACTGGGGCTGGAGAAATGGCGCAGTGGTTAAGAGCACTGGCTGCTCTTCTAGAGAAGAGTTTGGTTCCTAGCACCCACATCAGGTAGCTCACAAACACTTACAACTCCAGGGGATCTGATGCCCTCTTCTGGGCACCTGCACATACATACACATAGATACATACATATACATGCACAGACATACACATAGATACATACATAGATAAATAAATAAGTTGAAATTTTTAAAACTTTTTACATTTTTAAAATATTAGATCTCATACCCCAGCCCCCATTTAACAGACGGAGAAATTAGGGCACGGAATTGAGTAATTTGGTCAAGGCCATGTCCAGTTGTAGGAGGGGTTTGCAGCGATCCTGCTTTGCCGGCATACATACTTCTGACTACTCTGCTATAATACCAGCCACCACACTCAGAGTTATGTGGGAAAAAACATGAAGAGGGACAAAGCAGAGATCGCGTAGTGGGACGAGGCTGTCAGACATGTAGGGGATTTTAAATATCTGCATTGTGGGAGAGTCCACGGTTCCCTGCTAACCACCATGTTTTCCTTCAGAGGACGGGGACGATTTCTGATTGACTTTTTGTAGAGTTCATAAAGTGCTATATGCAGATGGATACAGTGGGCGACAATCACAAATCACTGGCACATTCATGCACCAATACTAACGTCAGGGACTGGAGAGATGATTAAGAGTTTGTATTGCTCCTTGAGTACAGTAGAGTTTGATTTCCAGCACCCGTGTCCAGTGACTCACAGCCACCTAAAACTCTAGTTCCATGGGGGGGGGGGGGGGGTTGAGGGGGTGTTTAGTGCCCTCTCCTGGCCTCTTCAAGCACTGCAGTCACTTGGGCATAGCAACTCACACATACACACATAAACATAATTTTAAATTTAAAAAGTACAATAGATTTATCACCTATACAGCTTCCTAAGCAAGTGTAAATACAAAGATGCGGGTAACAGATCACACCCATTGCATACTTCTTCTGCTTTGCTATCCTGAGAATCTGTACACTAGCCCAGGGAAACCCCAAACACACACATCTGAAGGCACTGCACATGCTGTCTTCTCCTTGAAACCATGTACTCTAAGAGGAATTGGCGACAGAGCCAGTGACTAAGCCACAGGCCTTGTCTGAACTGGGCTCTACAGCCTTGGCATCTCACCTGGAGGGCGGAGAGAAACAATGTATTCTCATATAATGGAGTGTGTATGTGGGACCCAAGGAACGGGCAACTGATGCTGTCTAAAGTCACAGAGGAAAGCAGAGTACTTCTGTGTGAACTGGATCAGGAAGGACCAGGTGTGTGTGTGTGTGTGTGTGTGTGTGTGTGTGTGTGTGTGTGTAGCTGGGTTTAGCAGCAATGTCTAACCTCGAGAATGACTGAACAAAGTTGGGAAGTATTTCTACGCCTGGAGCATGAACTGAATCTCACCTTCCCTCCCGAGAAGGCACTGAGAGGTAACATGAAGGCATGCTAGTTTTGAAAGAAGGTTGTGATCCCTGTCAGAATGAGGGTAGGGGGTCCCTAGGTGAGGTATGTGGGTGAGAAGATGAGAGACTAGAAGAAAATAGCAAAGCCGGGGACAGCACCAAGTTGGCAATTTTCTCCCTAGGGTTGGTCCAGGGTCATCTTGCAAAGTAAAAGGTCTCCACCCCTCCGGCCCCATCAGGGCATGCTTGGCTCAGCTAACAGCACAGCTCTGCTTTGGCTTTCACTCATCCGTCCTGTGGATGGAGCAGCCTTGTTTATTGCAGTCCTCGCCTTTCCTAGGTGCTGCCTAAGCAGAGGTGTCTCTAAGTGCATGGATGGACGCTGTCTGTACAGGGGTCCAGGGGCAGGTATGCACATGGCATGGCCATGCTGATATCAACGAACTCTGTACAATGTGACAAGTTGGGGTATGAACCTGTTAATCAATTGGAAAACATGACTTCATGAGTTGGGCAAGTTGCCTGGTGGCTTTAGGCCTCAGTTTCCAGTCTGTGAAGAGGAAACAATGAAAGTATCTACCTTGTTGAGTGGTGGGGATTATATGAAGTCATGCGTGTGCAGTGCTGCTCTTAGGTGTACAGTGTCTACACTCAGCATACAACTCATGGCTATCCAGTCAGTAATAATAAATGAGAGTCCATTTTAACCTGGGAAAGGGGACTGGCCAGACATGCTCTCAAGCTGGCTGCCAAATGGCAGGAAAATGGATATGACGGACAGCAGCCAGAAGCCCAGAGGCTAGACACTCACCCCCCGTGCCATGCGGGGACACGTGTTCATGGGGCAGAGCAGTCAGGAAGTCATGAGGAGTCAACTGTTCCTTTCCCCTTCCTTGGACATTTGCACCCATCCCAAGTCCTCTGTGCTGTAGAGAAGCCCTTGCCAGCGTCAGGTTAACCAGCTGCAGGAGAGCAAAATCCAAGAGGGAAGAAGATGTCCTCTGGATGACAGAAACCACACCCAGTGCAGGGACTTCTAGCCATGGCAGCACCGTTCTCAGACTTTTTGGTTTGCTTCCATCCAAGCTTGGTCCCTAGAACCCACTGAGAGAGATCTGAGATAGTCAACTGTGCCGTCTCTAGGACCAGCTTTGAATGAACATGTTTCCACCCACCAGTGGTCTTTCAGATTTTCTGTAGAGTGGGCTACCAGTGGTATGACCTCTAATTCCTCCTTGGAGAAGACTCCCAGCACGGGGGTGTTCCCTGCTCTCCCCCAGCTCCCCATGCCTCCTGCCTCTATACCATTTCCTCTCTCCTCAGCCTCCCTTCCTTTCCCGCTCTACCACACTACACAGACACTCCGCTGTGACACAGCCTTGGCTCTCTCCCTGGAAGGAATGTATTTTTGCTCAGCACTTTTATGTCTTACCTGTGAAAGGCTCCAGGCAGGGCTAGGAGTGGGGAGAAGTCTCTCTGAGCAAGTGAGCATTGGGCCCACCCCAGTGGCCTGCCCACAGGATGGGGTGGACAGGAGCAACTTCAGCGGGAGACTGAGCTGCTGAAGAGGAGAGGGGGTGAGAAGAGCAGTCAGAGGAAAACCACACTGGATGGAGGACAAGGCTGGGACCAGCTGTTGGAAAGGTGGGTGACGAGAGCAGCCAGCTGATCCTTGTGACTGACAGCCTTCCTTCGTGGCTCTTTAGAACAGCTGTAGCTCAACTTTGGACTGTTTTCATGGCATGACAAGAAACTGAAAGTGATGTGGGATGTCCTTCTGTATGTGTGTGTATGTATGTGTATGTGTGCTGCTTTCATTGGCTAATGAGTGAAGTTGTTTCAGTCAATGACTCAGACATATTTCTAGCTAGCTCTTATATCTTGAATGAACCCATTTCTATTAATCCATGTATTGCCACGTGGCTGTGGCTTACCGGAAAGGTTCCTGAGTCGTCTGTCTCCTTAGGCAACTACATGGCATCTCGTTGACTCCTACTCTCTCCCTATATCTCTGTTCCCACCTGGCTTTACTCAGCTAAGCCATTGGCAGAAGCAGCTTTACTCATTAGCCAATAAAAGCAACACACATACAGAAGGACATCCCACATCATAAAAGGCCATGTGAAGTAGCTGTGGTAGCAACTGTGAGAGCTGGGCAAGTAGAATTATGTCTCTATCCCAGGACACAAGGCCTTCCTTCATGCTGTAGGAAACACTACCCCTACCAGGACACCTTCGCCTGCCTTTCTTCCGGTCTCCAGTTTACAACGCCTCTCAATACTTAGTGTCCTTCAAAACCAGTGGATTAATCATTTGCTGTCAGTATTGTCTTTGGCACCGTCTTATCTGATGTCAATTTTTAGGGTCTAGAACATTTCCTGGCACTCATTACATCCTCAGTAAATACCGGCTGGTCAAAGTGGGAGTGAATTACCTCAGTGCCCCTGTGCAGAGAATCCTCTCTCGGTCCTCTCCATCCCTCATGGCGGAGTCCATGCTACCTTCAAAGAATAAGCCTATCACCCTCTGTTCTAGTGAGAGTCACAGTGCTTTCTCTCTCTATCTCTCTGGAGGATTTGAAATGACATTTTAAAGATCCTCTTCTGAGACCGCGTGGGTTGTGTACTGGGGATGTCCGCCTTTGTTCTACTCCAAAGCAAGTATACATTTAGTCCCAGGCATTGAGTGAACAGATTCCTCCTAGGTGTGAAGGGAGGGCTGTGTTGGTGAACTGGATTTCAACTCATTTGTCCAGGTCAATCTGTGGAAGGTTTCCAGAGGTTAGACATTTCCTTAGCATAGGAGCATTTACTAGAGAGATGCTATGAAGACCAGGAGCTGCCACTTCTTCCCACTCCCTAGAGATGCTCATAGCTACAACAGTGTCACAGGCCACACATGTCTTTGCTGCTCAGAGACTGAATAGCCACTGCTGCTGTGGCCAAGGCCTTGTCCAGAGAGAAGTGAAAGGAAGCTGCTGTTCTTTTTGATACCCTCTGCAGAAAGCATCCCAAACACCTCCAGACAGAAGAACACGAAACCTTGCTTGCTAGGTATGGGTGAAACTTACTACTGTAAGAAACCAGGGAGGAGAACGAAAACACTGTGAGCCCACAGACTGTATGGACAAAACCAGAGAATCCATATAACATAATCACTTGTTTATATGGTCTAGAGATTTGGGTGGTACAGTTCTCAAGAGTCTATATGAGCATGTCCATACAGGGATATGGTTATATTATTCATGGGTTCTGCTTATACAGTCTGCCATGTTTTATACCAGATACAGGTATGTAGATGACATGTTTCCTATTTAAGGTTGTTTTAAGGCCATTTCTCACTGCAAGTGTGTCATAATCTGAATGTGGCGACTGATTCCATGTTTCAGTAATACATACCTTGTATGTAAGTGACCGGAGGGAAAGCTGTCACAAGAGTCTGATCACTGACTTTTTGAGAGAGGATCTCCTGTAGCCCAGGCTGGCCTTAAATTCACTACACAGCTGAGGATGACCTTGAACTCCTGGCTCTCCCACCTCGTGTACTCAGGTACTGGGACTGTGAAGTGTGAGTGACCACGCCCAGCTCTGCCCTGCCGCTTAAATGCAGGCCCCTTTTTGGACCTGAGTTTTCCCAAGAGCTTGGATTAGACAGTTACAAAGTTTTCTTTTGAAGCAAAAAAAAAAAAAAAGACATTTATGATCTGCGTAATGTTTTTACAAGCACACCACCCAGCTTTTCCTCACGGATGTGGCATGTTCCATATGGTCCCAGGCTGTGCTTGTATACAAATTTATCAAACCATCAAACATTGCAGCCCCTGAATATATATGTTCTCTCTCTCTCTCTCTCTCTCTCTCTCTCTCTCTCTCTCTCTCTCTCTTTCTCTCTCTCTGCTTTGTTCTCGTTTTGTTTCACTAATTCCTTTCTAAGGAATGGAGTCCATTAAGACATTTCACGCTCAGCCAGCATGTTCGATTTCTAGACAGATGCTTAAAATAAAGAGGAGGAGTTTTATCTGATACCTTTATTTATATGCAAAACAGCGCACCAGTCATGAGATATGAAAACTCGTCAGGTAGAAACCAGGTTATATCTATTTTCACTACAAAATATTGCATTATATAAAGCAACAGAGACACAAAAAAACCCTGAAAAAGACTAAAATCTTTGGATAGCAGATGTGGTTTTTTTTTTTTTTCCTTTCTCCCTTGTCTCTAAAATACACTTCTCGTTTTACGAGTTTCACAGCCGAAAACATGAAACATTTCCAGGTCATAGACTTTTCTTTTTGGTTGTCACAGAGGAAGTAAGTCTGAATTCTTTTTTCTTTTCTTTTTTTAGGAAAATAATGTAACTTCCTAAAATCATCCCACGCACAAACGTCACACACGCACACACAAGAAGCTATTCCTTATAAACAGTTTGGAAAGGTTCTTTTCAGACAAAACTACAGGCAAGAATAACAACACTTAACTTCTTATAAAACTATAGCAGTGAAGGGCTAGTGTTGCTGATCTCACAACAAAACAACCAACTTTTTAATATATAAAATATGCTTAGAAACAGGGGAAGCGGGAACTCTCTTATATAAGTGCAATATAATCCAAAAAATAAAGAAGAAAGACCACAAGATAATCGCAACAAACACATAAAAGGTTAGACGCAATTATTTCACGGGGGGAAAAGTGTAAACACTCGACTATAAATAAATTGGCACGGAGTATCCAAAGTAAAATTATCACCACTCTGAAAAATAAATGTCTTGAAAAAAATACTCTACTCCTTCTAACATAAATAAAAATAGGTTGTCTTTTTTTCTAACTGCATCTATGGGTCCACATGTTAAGGTCACAAATAGACAGGTTGTTTTTGGATATTTAAAGGGGCATTTTGCCCGGAAAAGCAATCAGATGTTAAATTTTCCATTTAAATATGGAGTTTTCTATCTACTTTAGTGTCCTATCTTGGGGTTAAAGTCTCACTAAACTCAAATCCTCCCACGGTGTGTTTTGTCTATTCTGAATGTATCTTTTTTTTTAACCTTGTCAAATATTCAGGATTTTATTTGTATTTGAATGTGATTTTTCATTTTACAGGGTGAACAGAAAGTTTACTGGGCCACCTTTCTGTCTTAATCTCTATATGGAAAAGATTTTAATCTTTCCCTTCTCCCCAAGGTTTAGTGATTTCTCAATTAGAAAAATCCCCGATAGTCACAATCTGAAACGAACAGCCTGGGCTGAGCTTCTGCCCTCCCTTATCCTTTCAAAATATGAAGATGTATGGGATTTAAATATAGGTGGACTCAAAGCCTCCAGTGGGTTACCGCAACCACCCTTAAGGAGCTGTCCCTAACACATCCAAGGAAGGCCCCGGAGCAACTCACCCTAGGTACCTCCAGAAGGTTCTTCCAGCCAGGAAAATACCCCTGCAAGACCCAGATCTTTCTGTCCAACCCCACCTCCCAGGCTCGGAAACATTGCCCTGTTGCCTTGATGACCAGAGAGAACAGACTGCAAGCTTCCCCCCCTCGTTCTGATGTCTCTGGGAGACCCTCAGGCCTGGCAGGACGGGTGTGTCGCCTTTGGCAGACTAGACGCCCGCCGGGACCGGCGGCCTCCCGCAGCGTCCCCCTCCCTACACGTCCAGGACGTGGTTGAGATAGGAGATGTAGCAGATGGCCAGGCGCAGGATCTCGATCTTGGAGAGCTTCTTGTCCGGGGGCAGCGTGGGCAGCAGCTTGCGGAGCTCGGCGAAGGCCAGGTTGAAGGCCTCCACGCGGATGCGCTCGCGGGTGGCGTGGGCCGAGCGGTACTTGGCCGTGGCGCGCCGGCGGCGGCGCTTCTCCTCGCGGCTCAGCTGCTGCGGGTGCGGGTAGAGCGCGGCCCGGCTGCCGCCCTTGCTGTCGCCATCGGCCTCCTCCACCGGCTCCAGGTCCGACACGCTGCCCAGCACCTTGACATCTGCGCCGCCCAGAGACTCCGGGTCCGAGTGCGTTGAGCTGGGGTGATCTGAGTCGGCGGCTTGGTCCGGACTCAGCATCATTTTGCAGGCTGATGGGGAGTCAGAAAGTCAGTCAATAAAAGGAATCTGATTCTTCATTTGCAATGAGGGGTGGTAGGCGAGGGCCTAGCAAGCTTGACTGCTAGAGGACCAGTGTCCCGGGGTCCCCTCCTCGCACCAGGCCCACGCACATTAGGAGGAAAGGCTGGGAGAGGAGCCGGCAACAGAGCGCACCCCGAACCCCACACCAAAGCCTGCAGGTGGCCTAAGCAGCCAATGGCCTTGGAGTTGGAGAACGATTGTGGGCCTGCAGGGCTGGCTGGCATTTTGTGCCTCCTCTGACCAAACATCAGCTGCTCTATCCCGCCCCCTTGCTCCATCCCCTTCCTCTACACACGAAAGACCTCGAAGGATGGATGTCTCTGGCTTTGAATAGAGGTGCGGAGTGTGCTTCTCGCCAGAGGGCCTGGGGCAAGGCAGCTGGAGACTCCCAGCGCCTGGGGATCTGGGCTGCGCTAGGGTGCTGGCGAATCTTATCCCGGAACCTAGGTCGGGGACAGAAAGGCTTCCGTGTCCCCCCTCGCGTTTCTCCGAAATAATAAAGAAATGACCGAACACATGTGTTCGGTCCTTTCAAAAGAAAATTGACTCCTCGGCCCTCACACGCTCCCGGAGCACCATCTGTCACACAGACTGCCACACACATTGGGGACCTAGGGACGTGGATCACACAATGCCCGGCAGTCTGCCGACCACCTCCCGGGAAAACACAGGCGGCCGGGTCGCTCCGGGCTGAGAGGCTGGGAGGGTTAGGGAGGGATGGACTCCGAAGCATGGATGCGGGACGCCCCAGGCGCAAGCTGCATCTTTGCAGGTAAAGTTCGTGAGCTCCCGGGACCCGAGCCTGGCCGCGCACCTCTGGCCCCGGGAGGCCTGGCTACGACTCCGCGGCTGCGCTGGCCTTCCTGGAAAAGCCACCTCCCGCCGGGCTCTCGGGCGCCTAGAGGAAGGGCCCCCGCGGCGCGCCTTCGGGAACTGCTGGGCTAGCGGGGCGTCGGGGACCGCTGGTGGGGACAGGCACCTGCCCGAGCTGAGCGCTTGGGTCTCGGCCTCCAGGAGAAACGACTCGGATGCGACCCCTGGTCCCCAGAGTAGGCTCCGAACAGGTTGTGAGTTAGAGGCTCGCTCCAGAGAAACAAAAGCCAGGGGATGTGGGTTCGGCTCCTGACCCTGCACTTGCGCAGGAGCGAACTAAGCTCGGAAACAGCTTTCCGTGCAAGGAAAGCCAATTCTCAAAATAACAATAAATGATCCAAACGAACCACACGCGATCCCCTACGGGCTTTTCTCTACGTTTATAAGTGAAACAACTCGCACTTAGGCAGTTGCCATGAAGGGACAGAAACACAGAGGGAGAAAAAAATCACAACAAACCATGACATAGTTAGAGATCGGACAAAAAGTTCTCGGGTTGTCCTCCACGCGTTTAAATTCTCAGGATATTTGAATAGTCATAAACAATATTTTTCGTGGGTATTTATGTCTATGACTATGAGTGGGGATGCATCTATAAAATGCAATATGAATCAACTTAATTTCAAGAAAAAGAGACGTAAAGATGTCTTACCTTGCAAAAGCCCAGCTGATAATCGGTTCGCCAATCTTTTAGAATTAAAATTCCAGGGAACAAGGAGGAGAGATCCTGGCAAATATTAAAAGCAGCCAATATTTATTACATTCACAGATGAAAAAACAGCTGTCATCTCGCCGACCGCCACAACGAGCGACGGTGCCTTTGGAGGTGGGTGGTATGATTGCTCGCTTAGTTGATAGATTGAAAACGCCTGCTCCTTTTAATTGTTCTTAAACATTTCGGGAAAATTCGTTGTTGATCTTTTTAAGTCGAAGTGTTGAAGCCTCGCGCTTCCCCGCTTCCTAGGGCTCTATAAATAACAAAAGAGATGCAGAGATAAACGCAGTCACATCAAAGGGCTGATTCCTTCACTTTCTAATAGCAGAATAATCGATACGAAAGATGGTTAAGATAAAATTCCATTCCTTAAGGACTCCTTCCCTCCCCTTAATCGGGCTGGGACGAACCTGGGAAGTGCGCGAAGGGATGGATGTGGCTTAGAAGTGATTTCTTTTTTCTTCAAGATAATGCTTTGTTCCCCCGGAACACAATACGGTAACTAGGGGCTAAGGTTGCCTCTGTCTTGTCCCTCATTGACTTATATGTTGTATAAACAGACACCTATTTTCCAGTTTCAAAGTCTTTCAAGGCTTGGTTACACCCCCTCCCCTCCCCTACTCCCCCCTCTCTTTACCTTATAGCAGTAAAATATATATACTCAGTAGCTTGGAGACGCTTGAGAAAGGTTGGTGAGACCTGACCGGCTTCTGGAGTAACACAGACAGGGAAGCAGAGAAGGGAGAGGTTGGGAGAGCCAGAGCAAAGAGGCAGCTGCCTGTGTGGCTTCTTGGCTCTTCTGGTACCAATTGATTTAGCCTGGAGATGGTGGAAGAGATAAAGGCTTAAGAAGGGGGATGGAATTTTTTTCCCCCTAAATTGATATTTAATGGGAAATCCTATTGGACAGAAACCTGGACACGAGTCACTTAATTGGACTTGACATCTGTCACAGTGTGGGAGTTTTCACAGCCCAAATATTTTAGCAGATCAGATTCCCACTGAATCTGTGCCATAAAATATAGCAGTTGAAAGCAGTCCATGATAGATAGAAACCATAGCGTCTAAACAGTGTTTAGGCACACAGACAATTTCTTGTTTTCTGATTATTGATGCACTATTTAAGTACAAGTAAACATTTTATAAACATGAAAAATTCCTCTGGCATTTTGTAAGCCAGCATCTTTTATCAATGGTTAGGAAAATAGTTTTGGAAACATATACTATATAAGGTGCTATAATTAAGGTGAAATATTCAGATAGGCAATGCTAACATTTATTAGAGATGGCATGTCTTTTAAAAGACCCTTTATCATGATTATTAAGAGTGTTGATATTTTGGAGAAGTGTTCTCCTCTGAGGCTAACTTACTAATAGATGATTTTAAAAGATATTTTTAACACATTAATATAAATTGTTGGTAAAATTAGGAACAGAACTGAAGTAGCTAGAGACCACTAGATAAGACAATTCTACTTTTTAAGTTATGCTTGTTTTTCTCTCCATCCATTTATTCATTTATCCATTGTTTGGCTTAAAATATGACAGACTGTACATGTCAATTACTGCACTTCATTCTTGTCCATCTCAACATATGAGTGGATATATTTACCTGGTGGCACTGTATTGTGCTAAAATGTAAACACAAAGTATTCCAGCATACAATACCTTTGCCCTATATGACCTCCAGCCCTGAATTTACGTGTTACAAAAATAAGGGAAATCTACTGTTAGTCACTATCAATTACATATTATTTGCTATTGATTATATACTGCCAGAGACACCATCAATTGCATTTTTTTTCTTTCTTTTCTTCTTCCTTCCTTTCTTCTTGGTATTTTAGACAAGGTCTCACTACACAGCCCCTAGCTAGCCTGAACCTCACCATAGAGACTAGACTGCTCTCCAACTCATAGAGAGCTGCTTGCCTCGGTTTCCCAGGTGTTGGGATTAAAGGCATGCACTACCACATCTAGCCTTTCTTTTTCTTTTTTAAAATTGGTCAGTCTTAAAGAAAATAAGAGCATTGTAGCCACGTCATGCCTTCCTGTTCCTGGGGGGATGTTTATAGAGAGGAGAGTCTTGGCTTACTCTCCACAATCACCTTCTTCCTATAAAGAGGTATTCTCCTCAGGGGAGGGGTTTGACGCTGCCCACTTAGAGAATGGCCCTCGGGGTCCCTGATATCTGTGATATATAAGTGCTAACTTTTGTTCACATATGCTCTGGGAGGGTCGTGGGCCAAAATAGGCAGGGGAGAGGGAGAGAGGGAGTCTGAGGAATATGGCCCCAGTTCCGTTCAGCCTCACCTCTGCTCAGGCCAAGCATATCGCCACTTGGAGGCAGAAGCCAGCCTCAAGCAGATGACAGTGGAAACAGGTGAGTAGCTAGGTCCTGCCCCTGCAGGCTGGAGGGGGTGGGGAGTGAAGACTGAGAAAAAGGATGGTTTCCCAGCCTGCCTAGCGGCTCCACACAGATGCGTACCTCTAGATACCTGCACCTCCTCGCCATCCAGCCCTCATATAAACTGTCTGGCTCACTTAGACATTTAAACAGATGGGCTGAAAACTGTGATGGATTTTGTCATCTGAGCTCTAGAAAGCACAGCAGCTAGGATAGAAGTGTCCAGTGTCCCTGATCACCCTACTGTTGGGAGTTGGATGGAGGAAAAGAAGCCCAAGCCATGGCTGGCCCAATTCTGCTATGGCGTCCGTGAATCCAGCCCAATTCTCTTTCATAGCCAGGCCATTGATGGCCTGCACATTCCTAAGTTAATATGTGGTTAAGGCTGTGTAGAAACACTTCAGATTCATAGATAGCTATGCTTAGACACGTCATTATAGACACAAACATGGATTGACGCACACATGCATTCTCTCCCGTGGGAAAGCTCCCCTCCCCCTTGCCTTTTCTAAGTCATCCAGGCACAGATGGACCTTCTTCTCATGTCCCCCTCGGAGGCTGTATATTGTGTGTTCTGGTTTCCGTATCTATCTCTCCCACTAGGCTGGGACATTTCCAGGAAAGCACTGTAGCTTGTATCTTCACCTGTCCTATCTGACCTTGACACATTATATGCACTTATTCCATTGATGGTGAGTAACTTCCTGTGTACAGAGGTTCCCAAGAGACTGGTGAGGAAGCCACGCCCACCCACAGATGCCCAGCCTTCCATTCTGATGATTTCTATTCTTCAAAGCGAGTGTGAGAACCACCTCTCTCCCCACACCAGCTTGCGGGGACACTCAATGGGTGTGCAAGTATATGACGGAATGCTAAGTGCCGTGCAAATCAGGATGTCTTAAAGTGTAAGACTAATCTTAAATAATGTCAAAACAAGCAGGAGGTGGTGAGTAGTGGTTTTAACTCCCTGCTCATTGATGTTTTACCTGTACACATGTGTGAGGATGTCAGATGCCCTGGAAATGGATCTACAGACAGTAGTGAGTTGCCATGTGGGTGCTGGGAATTGAACCCCGGTTCTCTGGAAGGCTCTTGACTGCTGAGCTGTCTCTCTAGCCCCCAATTTTCCTGGCTGTCACAGACTAGCTGTGTAACTTCTACTGGCTAGGAGTTACTTAGCCTTTATGGGTCCTAATGTTCTAATCTGTAAAGTGAGAATAATGAATATACAGTATGCTGTGGTATGATGTTATTTTACATCTCCCTTTTCCTGAAAAGATCACAATAATACTTGTGGTGCTGGAGAGATGACTCTGTGGCTGAGTGTATTATCCTTGCAAACAACTGGAGTTTGGCTTCCAGCATCCATATTGGGCAGCTCATAATGAGCTGTAACTCCGTTCCAGGGTGACGAGACACCTCTAACCTTTATATGGGCACCTGCAGTTACAAACACATACCCCCCCACTCATTTAAAAATAAAATAAATCTTCAATAAAAGGCAATACTTGTGAAGGACTTAAATTGTTGAACGTTCTTAAAAATGTTACTACATTCAATATATATACATTGCATAGAAATACTAACGTTTCTGAATATACCCACTAGATTGTGTGTGTGTGTGTGTGTTTGTCCATGGCTCGGTGGCTGACCCATGGTGAATACCATTTCAGCATTAGACCATAGATGTAAGACTTCTCATTCATTAACTTATTCCCTCTTCACCAGAAAGCTAAGAAATAGTTTCTGCTGCCATAGGACATGGGGAAAAGATGGCGATTTCTTCAAGGTCACATTGCTAGTAACCCATAGGGCCAAGATTTAGATTGGGGTTGGGGAGGAGAAAGGCACTTACCTCCAAGCCTGACTACCTGAGTTGGATCCCTTGAACATATGTTGTAAAAGGAGAGAACCAGCTCCAGAAAGTTTTCTTCTGACCCACACACGTACACCGTGGCACACAGGCATGGGTATGAACACACACACACAAGAAATTGTCTTGAACACACACACACAAAGTTGTCTTCTGACCCCCCACATGTGCACCGTGACATACAGGAACATGAATATAACACACACATAGGAAATTGTCTTCTGACCTTACATGTACTTTGTAGCACGTATGATGATGGATGCTATAAAGTAATCCAATACTGGCTCAGAATTGAGTATAATAAAGGGTTATTTATTTAGGGGTAAACTCACAGATCACAGTCCTCTGCACGAATGGAGAACAAGAATGGAATCCTGGCAGAGAGAGTTCATACAAGCTTTATGGCTACATTTATAGTATAAGAGACCATGCCCAAGTGGGCTGCTATCTTAAAGGCTATTGGCTGAAGGAGTTTCCACAACACACATAGGCATATGATGTACACACACACACACACACACACACACACACACACGAAGTTGTCTTGAACACACACACACAAAGTTGTCTTCTGATCCCCACACGTATAGTGTGGCACGCAGGTGTGGCACAAATTCTCTTTGGTCTTAATAATAAAAACTCGGAGTCAGCTATTAGGATGAAAACTGAAGGATCAGGGAAGCAGAGTGGGAACCACTAGAGTTACCTCTATCAATGCTCAGACCAAAGGGGCGATCCTGTCTTCAGACTGCATTCTCAGGCTGCATTCTCAGACTGACTGATGATCTGACTGTATCCCCAGACTGACTGCCTAGCTCCCTCAGGCTGCACTGAGCTCCTATTTTCTCCCGCCTTATATTCCTCTCTACACCCAGCCATATCACTCCCATCTCCACCTCCCTAGTGCTGGGATTAAAGGTGTATGATCTCAAATGCTAGGATCACCTTTGTGTGAGCTCTTTTAGACTGGATAAATTTCGTGTAGCCCAGCGTGGCCTTGAACTCACAGAAATCTATCTGCCTCTGTCTCTGGAGTGCTGGGATTAAAGGTGTGTGCCACCCCTGCCTAGCCTCTATGGCTAGTTAGTGTGGCTATCTCTGAGCTCTGATCCTCAGGCAGTCTTTATTTATTAGATCATAAACAAAATATCACCACATGCAGACATGTGTGTACACATATACACATAGAAAGTGTCTTCTGACCCCCACATACCTATGAACACACACATACACATAATAAAAAATCATTTTAAAAAGTCAAGTTTAGACATTATAAATGTATGTCATTTTTATTTGCAAAATTTAAAGTAATGAAATACAATTTGAACTAAAAGCCCTTCAGCCGTTGGATGGATAAACCCCCTGTGATATACCATACAATGGGACATCACTGTATGATACGATGGAATGCAATTCTGGCGTGTGTTGTGGCGTGGATGTGCCTCCGCAGCGTGCTGAGTAAGGGAAACTAGACACAAAGACCCCCTTCAGTATTGCCTTTCACAGGAAACCTCCCTGATAGACAGACCCCAAGGAGAGACAGAATGAAATATTGGTTGCACGGGGCAAGTCTGGGAGGCACAGGGACAGAACCAAGATGGGCACATCTTCCCAATGCATGAGCAATTAATTGCTCCACAGTTTGATTTTGGTAGTGATGTCAGAACTCTCTCTGAATATGCAAAACCAGTGAGTTGCTCACATTACGGTGTTACTTATGTCTTGGTAAAACTGTTAGAAAATTCAGAAGGTGAGGGCTGGAGAAATGGTTTAGTGGTTAAGAGTGCTGGCTGCTCATCAAGAGGACCTGGGTTCAATTCCCAGCACTCACAAGCAGCTCACACCTGCCTGTAATTGCAGATTACAGGAAATCTGAGGCCCTCTTCTGGCCTCCTTCAGCATAAGGCACACACGTGTACATAGATACACATGCAGGCAAAACATCCAAACACAGAAAATGCAAAAATGGAAAAACAAAAAGAACACTCAGAAGATGAAACATGAGACTCGTGTATCACACTCTGCTGTGGCTACGCCAGTGTTTACCACTCTCTTGCCTGGTAAATAATTCTCTTTATTGTTACTTATTGGTTTGATCTCAAATGGTAAGGACTTTGTTATTACGCTTTGCGTATTTACCTTTTTCTTTTCTTCAGAGGAAAAGAAGAGTCTTATACTCATATAGCCATTGCAGCTCTCCATCCACGCGGTCTGAACAGTGGCAGCGTGCAGTCTGCCGCAGCAAGAAGACATGTGCAGCTCCCAGCACTTCCAGCCCTTGTGTGTAGTTCACTCCTTACACGGGGTGGGGATCTGATTGTAGGGGCGGGGACGGCCATTTGCAGGGAGGTACTCACTCCTAACATTGAAAAGCTCGTTTAAAACATTCTAAAACATTGATATAGACCAATATCATGCCATTAGTAGTAATCATAGGTACAAAATTAAAACTTTTCATGGGGGCTGGTGAGGTTCTCGGTGGTTAAGAGTGTTTGCTATTCTTCCTGAGAATCTCTTTAGCTTCTATCACCCACATCAGTTGGCTCACAAGTTCCTGTGACTCCAGTTCTAGGGAATCTCATGCCCTCTTCTGGTCTCCAAGGGCATTGCACATATGTTGCATACAATCATGTAGACACTCACACACATAATTAAAAAAATATATTTTTAAGAGAAAAACCTTTTGTGACAAAACATGCCTAAACGTCTATACCATAGTGGTAGCCATAACTACCTATTTATCTTCACTTAAAAGACACTAATAAGAGTGTCTTCGATCCTTCATCACAGTCAAATATGCAGTGTTGTGGAAGGTCATTTATTTATTTATTTACTTACTTTCTTACTAATTTATTTAGTATTTTATTTTTTTTGGTTTTTTGAGACAGGAGCTTTGGAGCCTGTCCTGGAACTAGCTACGTGGACCAGGCTTGTTTTGAACTCACAGAGATCTGCCTGCCTCAGCCTCCCGAGTGCTGGGATTAAAGGCATGTGCCACCGCTGCCCAGCTATTTATTTTTATTAGAGAATAAAGTACATGTCATAAAAAAACTTTTCTGAAGGTTCTAACATCCCACCATTCTTTTTTTTTTTTAAAGATTTATTTATTTATTATGTATATAATATTCTGTCTACATGTATGCCTGCAGGCCAGAAGAGGGCACCAGACCTCATTACAGATGGTTGTGAGCCACCATGTGGTTGCTGGGAATTGAACTCAGGACCTTTGGAAGAGCAGGCAATGCTCTTAACCACTGAGCCATCTCTCCAGCCCCTCCCACCATTCTTTTATCCACTTTATAATCTCCACTTCCTACCTTGTTCATCCAATATGCCAAGGTTTTGTTAAACTTCATTAAGTAGGTTTTCTTCTAATCCAAATTAGATATTCTTTACACAAATGGGTTTAACCCCCATCCCCAAACCATTGCTTTGGAAGTTTTGTAGCAGCTTAGAAATATAGTTGTTAGTTTCAGAGCATGGTGGGTGTTCAGAAATAGATGTCAATATAAGACACGTTTATTTCTGCGATGCGAGACAGAGAATCACACAACAGGAAAATCTCCCCTGCTTTCTTCTCAAGATGACTTCCCTGGGCCACATTTCGTGTATACACTGCTGTTTAAGTCAGTAAAACACACACTTAAAGGTGCACACTGAGCAGGTATACTATTCCAAAATGTGCACGTGGCATTGTCAACAAAGAAAAATAAATTTGACACATTTACGTTAGAGCTGAGCAAGTCTGTGAGCGTTTCAGGGATTACACACAGAGGCTTTTCAGGCTGGGCATGGTGCTGCACGCCTTTAATCCAAGCATTTGGGAGGCAGAGGGAGGTGGATCTCGAGGACAGCCAGGGCCACATGGTGAGACAGTGTCTCAAACAAACACCCTCCTCCCCAATCATAAAAAACAAATAGTAGTACCTTTCTTTGTGTACAGTACAAACTCAGTCTCTCCCATTTCATGTACTCCAAAGTCGGCTATATTTTAATCTTTTGGAGTTTATTTGATTTGACTTGTGTGTTTGTGCCTACGGAAATGTGTATAGGACTGTAGTTGCTAGTGGAGTCCAGAGACATCAGATATCCCTGGGGTTAGTTACAGGCAGCTCTCAGCCTCTTGAAGTGCATGCTGGCAACTGAACTTGGGTTCTCACTCTCAACTATCTTTCTCTCTACTCCTTTTCCAACCTTGTTAGGAGGTTATGTTTTTTTCTTAAAAAATCCTCCAGGAATTTCAAAATGAGAAAAACCGTAATGAGATTTGATGTGTGTGTACAGCCTTGGTCCTTCCCTCCATTCAAAACAATAAACACGTCTGCAAGCCTCTGTCACCTGTGCCTCCGATGCTGCATCCTCTTCACCCCACACGAAGCCACAGATCTTCCAGTTGCTAGAGCCTGTTGTGCGCTTTTAGAATCTTGTATGAACACAGTCAGCTAACATGTCCCGTTTAGTTGTCTGCCTTCTTTAAATGGTTCTCATTTTGAGATTCATCAGCACTGTGTTCATCTTTATTGCTCAGAAGTAGTCTTTTTATCCTTCCCATAGTTCTTCATTTGATTTGTAGATTGGAGCTTCCATTTGGTAACTTGTTCTTTGATTTGAAGCACGTCCATTAATGTTCGTTGCAGGGTAAATTGGTGGGCACTGAATTAATTTTCTTACCTATTGTTTTTCTGAAGATGCCCTGGCTTTCCTTTTTGAAAGATGTGCCCTGGCTGTAGAAGTCCACGTTGAAATCTGCCTTCATTTTTCTTTCTAGCACTAGGGGGAAAAGGTATGTTTATTTATTCATCCATTTATTATTGTGTGTAGTTTCTAATGAGACATCTGCGCTGTCACTATCTTTATTCTGTATATAACATGTTTCTCCTTCATTCTCATCTTACTTGAAATTTTCAAAGTTCTTTGTTACATGTATTTTGCGTGTGTGCGTATGTGTATACATGTGTGTTCTATACATGTTGTATGTAGAACAGTTGTGTATTATCTTTTTCATCATTGCGATGAAGCGAGGCAGCTAACTAGTCAAGAGAAAGTGGTTTTTGTGGTTCTGGGAATGAAATTTAGCATGTTATATCCTAGGCAAGTGTTGTACCACTAAGCTGCATTCCCAAGCTCAAGAAACATTTTATTTGGTGTACAGTATTTAGAAGCTCAGGATCCAAAAGACAAGGCGGCCCTTTTAGTTTGGCTTCTGGTGAGGATGACGATGCCTACACATCTTGGCCAAAAGGATAGATAAGAAGAGCGAGTGGTCACATTTAGAAAGCGAGCAGAAAGCCTTGGGTCTAATGACCGTCTGTAGGGGCACACTCCTAATGAAGTAAAGACCTCCATTAAGTCCCATTGCCCCTGAGGATTAGTGTGTGAGTCACAGTAAATCCTGCGTGACTCACGAGCTATACACAAATGACAGCCTGCCGAGGCTCAGGTCAACGCTAATGCTGGGAACTGAACATGACTGATGGAAGGCAATTTTTGTGGAGTGTTGATTCATCCTAGGCAGGAATTGAATTAGGTCTGGGTTTTGTTGCTATGATTACCAACAATGTAGTACAAGCTTCAGATTCCAGCTAGCTCCGTTGCTAAAGACCCAGGGCATTGTGGCAGGTCATGTCGTCCAACTGCAAGGACACAGACAGAGAGAGCCAGCACCCATGGACTTCCTTTGCTACTTTTTTTCTTTCTGAGACAGGGTTTCTTTGAGTAGCCTTGGCTGTCCTGTAAATTGCTCTGTAGGTCAGGCTGTCCTCAAACTCAGAGTTCCTCCTGCTTCTGCCGAAGGAGTGCTGGGATTAAAGGTGTGTGCATCTACTGCTCAGTGACATGACAGGGTCTCACTGTGTAGCCTTGGCTGGCCTAGAACTCACGATGTAGTCCAGGCTGGCCACAAACTCATAGATATCCTCCTGCCTCTATCTTCTGAATGCTGGGATTAAAAGTGCGTGTCACCACACTCAACCCCCTCTACTTTTGTATCAACTTGACTAACTTTTAGACTTCAAATTACTCAATGAAACTTATTTTTTTTTCAAGACAAGGTTTTGCTGTAGCTTTGGCGCCTGTCCTGGAACTAGCTCTTGTAGACCAGGCTGGCCTCGAACTCACAGAGATCTGCCTGCCTCTGCCTCCCGAGTGCTGGGATTAAAGGCGTGCGCCACCACCGCCCGGCTAGGAAGGTATTTTGTAGATGGGATCAATGTTCAAGGTGAGTGAGGTTTAAGCAAAGCAGATTATTATATATAATTACTATAGACCTGATTCCATAATTTCAGGGGATTTAAGATAAGAAAGAAGCTTCCTGTAAGGGAAAGAAATTCCTCCTGTGATTGGCATCTTCATCCCAAGTCCCAGCCTGTCCTCCTGATAACCTACCCTGAAGATTTTCAAGAACGGAAGGTTGTGTGCTGGCAGAGGCTGTATGCTATCAATAGAAACTCCTGATATTTATATTTGTGCTCTTAAGATAATTTTGGAAATAATATTAAGTCTCTTTTTAAAAAAAAAACCAACAACTTTCCAAAACAAGGATATTCAGCAAAGTTTGAAATCAGCTATCTTAGCCGGGCAGTGGTGGCACACACCTTTAATCCCAGCACTCAGGAGGCAGAGGCAAACTCTGGAAGTTTGAGGCCAGCCTGGTCTAAAAGAGCTAGTTCCAGGACAGGCTCTAAAACTACAGCGAAACCCTGTCTCAAAAAACCAAAAAGAAAAAAAGAAATTGGTTATCTTAAATATTAAAACCCGATGCATCCTGATTAGTTTGCAAGGGCTAAGAGAAATGGGGCTATCACAGCCAAACTTCAATAAAACCAGCCCGTGTCACTTGACGCGGCTATCACAGCCAAACTTCAATAAAACCAGCCCGTCCACACCTTCCGTGGACACCCTCTCACTTATGACAGCCTTTAAATCCAGAGGCCACCAGCCGGGGACTATCTCAGTTCCCAGCCTCCCAAAAAACCGTTTAACCACAGCGACAAGAAACACCCTAAGTTGAAAGGCAGAACACTGAACTGCAGAATCACAAAATGTTAACTAAGATCCTAAGAAATTAATCTGCCATATTCTAGTAATATTTAAAAGAAGGTTTTCTATTACTGGCAGAAAGAGTTGTGGGGTGTGATGATGATGACTGTGTGTGTGTGTGCAGGGGGTACATGTGTGTGAGATTACAAACAGTCAGAGGAGGAGGGTAAGCTTCCTCTGGTGCTCTGCACCTAACTGCCTTGAGACAGGGTCTCTCACGGAACCAGAGGCTCACTGACCGCTTTGACTGGGCTGGGTGGCCAGAGACCTCGTTTTTCTGTGATATGTGATCAAGATGTTTGGACAGAATCATCTGCAGATCATTGTTCTCCTGTGGTTTCTATTGTTGTGATAGTCACCGTGACCAAAAGCAACTTGGGGAGGAGAGGGTTTATTTCATCTTGGTTTCCAAGTGTCAGTTCACCAATAGGAGAAGTCAGGACAGGAACTCAAGACAGGAATTTGGAGGTAGGAACTGAAGCAGAGGCCATGGAGGAATGCTGCTCACCCCTTCTCAGGCTCATATTCAGCTACCTTTCTTATAGAGCCCACTTGCCTATGGAGGGTGCGGTGGTTCGGATGAGAATGGCCTCCACAGGTTCGTAGATTTGAACACTCGGTCCCCAGCTGGTAGAACAGTTTGGGAAGGATTAGGAGGTGTGGCCTTGTTAGAGGAGGTGTGTCATGGGGCAGGTTTTGAGGTTTCAAAAGCCTTGGTCATCTCCAGTGCTCTTGTTCTTTCTCTCCCTCCCTCCCTCCCTCCCTCCCTCCCTCCCTCCCTCCCTCCCTCCTTCCGTTCCTTCTTCACTCCCTCCCTCCTTCCCTCCCTCCCTCCTTCCCTCCCTCCCTCCCTCCCTCCCTCCTTCCGTTCCTTCTTCACTCCCTCTTTCCCTCCCTCCCTCCCTCCCTCCCTCCCTCCTTCCCCCTCCCTCCCTCCCTCCTTCCCCCCTCCCTCCTTCCCTCCCTCCTTCCCTCCCTCCCTCCTTCCCTTCCTTCTTCCCTTCCTCCTTCCCTCCCTTCTGCTAGTCGATCAAGATGTGAACTCTCAGCTGTTCCTGCTGCCAGGCCTTTACTCTGCCACCATGGTCTCCAGCCCTCTGGAATCATAAGCCAAATGAAATAAATGCTTTCTTTTCTAAGTTGCTTTGGTCATGGGGTCTTGTTGTAGTAACAGAAAAGTAACGAGTGCAGATGGTACTGCCCACAGTGGGCTAGGGCCTCTGCTATAAATTAATAATAAAAATGCTGTCCCAGGGCTATGCCCACAGGCCAAACTGATGGAGGTAGTTCTTCAGTTGAGTTCCCCTCTTCCCAGGTCTGTCAGGTTGACAACCAAGATTAGCCATCACAAATGTGTTTAGCAATATAAATATACTAATCTGTTAAATAACAGCATTATATGTTCAATACCTACTAGTGAGCTTTTAAAATTTATCCCTTTTATTCTTCAACTTTCAGCATAACTGCTAGGCATTCTATCTCTATCTGGACTTTCTCCCTCACCCCCACACACTTCAAGAAAGCCATTTGAGAGGGTGAGCAGGATGGACCAGATGATCCAGTAAAGGTGCTTGTCACCAAGTCTGGTAATCTGAACTTAATCCCCCGGACTCAAGTGGGTAGAGAGAGAAAACTTAACTCCCATTGCCGTGGCAGGTGCAGGTGAGGGCACTCCCTCACATCTCACACGCTATATGTGCATGCACGCACATACCTGGAACACATGCAAAGGAAGCCAAATAGATAAATATGGTAAAAGCGCACGTTCTAGTCATTTGGGGACAAGCAACGGCTTATAGCCCTTTATTTTGAAGTGTTCCCGTGTCTATTTCCTGAGATAAAGACAGGGCCAGTGTACTTATCACATCAGGAGATCAATGATCATGTCGATCACAGTTTAAAGACGTTGACCGGCTGTGCTCAGACAGTGCCTGCAGAAATGCTGACGTCAGAGGGGAAAATGCATCAAGGTTCTGGGAGGCGAACGCTGACTCCTGCTTTACAAATCCCATACAATGCTGGGAATGCTTAGAAAACATTAAAAGAGTGTTGAAGAACAAAATAGTCATACAAGTTAGGTACTTATAGTCATTTCCTATCAGTTTTGTTTGCTTATGTGTGTGTAGGCAATTGTTTATAAATATACGTATTGTAAGCATTGTTTTAAAGTACTAGATTTTCTTAATTTAGAATATGTATAATATAATAAATGTGCACACACAGTATGTGTATAGACACTTACACACACTGATTAACCTACTATCTCATTGAGAAGAAAAGTCATTAGATAGGCATACTATACTCTAGAGCAGGGGTTTTCGACCTGGGGGGTCCAACAACCCTCTCACAGGGATCACGTATCAAATATCCTGCAAATCGGATACTTAATTCTCTCCCCCATCTTCCATGGCGTTCTCCTGAACCTTAGAGACCATGGTGTAAATGTTTTGCTTATGGCTGGGCACACCTTTCTTTAGTCTCTGCACCATGAGCAGGCTTGTGTCCCTACACTCACCTTCCACAGCAAAGAGAAGCTTCTCTGGCTTAGGCTGACAGTAGCGTTTGCCATCAGCAGCCATGTGGTTGGGCCAGTTCAGGGACAGGCAACCTTAAACAATATTTGATTGGTCTTGATCAAACTGTCTAGATAACACCTTCTCGGGAAGTGATTTTCAGCCTTTGGGTAGCAGCTCCATGGGAGGGGGCGTCAAATAACCTTTTCACGGAGGACACCTAAGACTAGAAGAAAACACAGATGTTTACAATACAGTTCATAACAGAAGCAAAATGACAGTTATGAAGCAGCAACAATATGGTTGAGGTCACCACAAGATGAGGAACTGTATTAAATGGCTGCAGCATTAGGAAGCTGAGGAGCACTCTAGGATATATTCAGGAAGCTGAGGAGCACTCTAGGATATATTTAGGAAGCTGAGGAGCACTGCTCTAGGATATATTTAGGAAGCTGAGGAGCACTGCTCTAGGATATATTTAGGAAGCTGAGGAGCACTCTAGGATATATTTAGGAAGCTGAGGAGCACTCTAGGATATATTTAGGAAGCTGAGGAGCACTGCTCTAGGATATATTTAGGAAGCTGAGGAGCACTCTAGGATATATTTAGGAAGCTGAGGAGCACTCTAGGATATATTTAGGAAGCTGAGGAGCACTGCTCTAGGATATATTTAGGAAGCTGAGGAGCACTCTAGGATATATTTAGGAAGCTGAGGAGCACTCTAGGATATATTTAGGAAGCTGAGGAGCACTCTAGGATATATTTAGAAAGGCTGAGGAGCACTGCTCTAGGATATATTTAGGAAGACTGAGGAGCACTCACTGCTCTAGGATATATTTAGGAAGGCTGAGGAGCATGGTTTAGTAACATAAATTTATATACTTTTATATAATACCCCTTTTTCCATTTGTCTACCTGACTAGTAAGCCTTTTAGAAATATTTTCGTTTCTTCCAAGTTTTTAATAAATATACTTACCTTATACAATTTTAAAAGTGACAATTCCTTTAATTAAAAAATAATAAAGATGTGTGCACACATACATTCCCATAACTATAATGCATCTCAAATAGATGCACATACTGTCTCTGCCTCGCTCCCCTCAAGTATTCTCTTGGTCTTTCCAGCAAGGATGTAAGTTTCCCACTGTCTTAGCAGAAAGAACAAAGACTGGGTGTGACTAGTATGGCTGAAGCAATAAAGATGGAGATAAATATTTTGAAAGAGAGGGACAGCCTGCAGGTGGGTGGATCAGATACAAGCATAAAGGAGCAGGAGCCCCCCTCACCATAGATCTCTCTGTCAGCCATGATGACCCCCCTGACAGTTAGCCTAGGATAAAGTGGTACCTGTACCCTTGAGAGCTGTAAGAGCATCTCTTCACTAGCTGTGAGCCCCTGACTCTGATGCTGCACTGGTAGAGAAATCCCCCAGATCTCACAAGTCAGTCCACACCTTCTCACCTCCCCTCCCCACCAGGCTTGTAGTTTTGGAAGAGGTAGAAGAAGAGAGATGAACAGCTGGCTGTTTGATGCCATCCAAAATCAGGATTTGGTCTTCTAAAGCAGAGCTGGTATATTTGGATGCAGGCTCTTGGCAAGAAGTCAGTTCTCAAGAAATTAGGATGAACATGTTTGGCGAGAGACAAATTTCAAAATGAAGTTTAGGAGAGGGAGTGGGAAAATATGCTTATCCAAAACCGTAGCCCTGTGCTGGACATCTCCCACCTGCTTTTCTGGTTTGTCCTCTGCCCTTCTGCTTCTTTTTAGGCCCAGGAAGATGACCAAAGCTGAGTCCCTGGGCTCTCAAGCCTTCTCTTTGGCTTGATAAAGAAGCATTGTGTAGGAACGCAGAGTTCAGCAATCATACCTTACCCCTTTTGTCCCAGGACTGGTAACAACTCCTTGTTGTTGTCACAGCCAGGGTGCTTCCTTATCCTGCCTCAGTTTCCCCATGTCATGCTCTCTACAAGTTAGACCTTTCTCCCTCTTTGAGTATGTCAGCGTCCTTCCAACCCTGATCAAGCCAGAGGAGAGCGGGTATCCGGGAAGGAGCACTCAGTGCTTTTCCACAGGATGGTGAAGGACAGCGACTATGGTAGCTACACCATGTTTGTGACTCCAGATCTGCACGGTAGTGGGTGCCTTTGGATGACAGAGTGAAGCTGAACTCTTAATTCAGATTGTTAAAGGTCGCTAAGCAAGAAAGGTTGTGCCTGTCTGATATGGTTGAAAAAAATAAAGGACCCGAGGGTATCTAGTAACCCTTTCTATCGGGGCACACCTGTGGTAATAACCATGTGTCAGAGGACGGGCTTAGCACGGAGCAGGGATGAGAGGGAAGGAGGCTTAAAAAGCAAGTGGTTATCGACATCAGGGGCTCCCAGGTAGAGGTAGTGCTCTATGTCCCCCTTGAGACACTAGCTAACTAGTTACATAGATAATAAGAATCCTCACTCATGTTATACGGGCTCAAACATCCTGGCTGCAGAGTCGATGCACAGCCAGGCCTGGTTACCACAGAGGTAACCTGGTTGCTACCACTGGGGCATAGACCTTGAGATGAATGCCAGGAAGGATCATGCCGAAAGGCTTAAGAAACAGATAAAGGTGGGCTTCTTTGAAAAGTGGGCTGTCTATTTCAGAAACCACCAGCAGGGAGGCTTGGTGCTGGGCTCTGTGTAGGTTCCAGGCTAATTTAACAAACAGGTAGTTAGCGACTGTTTACTGAAATAGAGGAGTAAAGACTCAACATGATGACCAAGGATCCACAACGCATTCTGAGCATCTATAAGTGCCAGGCTGGAGTTCTCTTTCTTCCCCTTTTGTTCTGCCTTGAGCCCTAGCCCATGAGAAGGAACCACTGATATTCAGTGTGAGGCGGGTGAGTCTTACTCTCTTGATGTCTCTTCGCTGGAAATGCCTCCTCTGATCTACCCAAAGATGTGCCTCCTCAATCTCTTAGGTGATCCTAAATCCAATCGAGATGACCATGAAAATGAGTTAGCGTACTCCATGATGCCTTCAGAAAGCAACTGATTCTGCATGGGCCTGGGGTGGGAATCTCAGGTTGATGCCACCAACACAGGCCAAAAAGCCAATAGTGAAGCAGCTGAAGCTAGAGGCTAGCCCTGGCTAGCCTGGAAATCATTTTGTAAGCCAGGCTGGCTTTGAACTCACAAAACCTGCCTCTGCCATTAGAGTCCTGGCGTTAAAGTCATGTACCACCACACCTGGCTCAACTTGAGACTCTTGATGGCAGTCTATTGCCAGCCTAGAAACCCAGGAACAATACATTGTAACCGAGTGCTTTGTGTTTGTAAAAATGATGGTTCTGTGTCTTCTACTTAACACTGTTCCCTTGAACAATACATCCTCAAATATTTACGTGGGTGTGGATAGTGCTTGTTGAACCATTTCCAGATGGTACCGAGGGGGACTGACAACTAGTCAGGTGGGTGACAGAGTCACACTCCACAGGACCAATTAGTGAAAGCAGCATTCTAAAGCATCAACAAAATGAGTTTTACCTGAAGTAAATAGGAGACTCTGGATTTAGTTTCAAATACTGAATTATATAGCATAGAATGAGAAACCTGTGAAGATGCAAACTTCTTTAAGTCCTGGTGGAAAGGGCTCTGGGAAGGCAATACCACAGCAGCTCTCCCTCATCATGCTCAGACCTCAGGGCCAGGCCTGGTGGCAGCACTGTGACATGGGGAAGGTGTTCAAAGAAGGGGGTTGGCTGTCTAAAGAATGCAGAGTTCCCTGGGAACCTTGGGAAGCTCGCACAGCCGCCTTCAAAGGGCCACTAATACCAACGAGACACAGATTTTCAAGGAGCCACAATTCACACAAGACACACTGAGACGGCTGCGTGAGAAAGGCATTGGCTGGCAGAGGGCAAAGAGTACTGTCTGCTTAAGGAGTTTTGTTCAGACATGGCTTCTGACAGGGAGACGACTGATCCAGAAGAAGTCAGTTTGACAGTTCCTGTGAAAGAGAGACAAACCCTGGATGGTTGTGGCTCCTGGACACCACATGCTTTCCAATCTAACGAGAAAGGAGACGATTATTTGTTCGGGGTGGGGGTAAGAGAAGATCTGGGACCAGAATTTATGCCATTGGAAAGAACAGAGCCAACCAGAAATGGCTGCACTGGAGAGATCAAGCTGGGGCCAGGAGAGATCAAGCCGGTTAAAAGGGGGCCAGGTGGTGGCCGTGCTCACCTTTAACCCCAGCACTGGGGAGGCAGAGGTTGATCTCTGTGAATTCGAGGCCAGCCTGGTTTACAAAGTGAATTCCAGGACAGCCAAGGCTACACAGAGAAATCCTATCTCAAAAAACCAAACCAAAACAACAACAACAACAACAAAAAGGAGTGAGGTTGGGGCTCCTGAGGCTTTGCTCTTAGCTGACAGCTGCTGACACCTGATGCCCACTGCTAGGGGAGGGGCAGTTCCTTTTCTTTGGGGGTGTGGCCATTGGCAGGCTTCCCAAGCCCCAGAGGAAAACCTCACACTTGTGCGCAATTGGGCAACACTAATTGACTCACTGGGTTAAAACATTTTTGCAAAACTACTAAATACATAATATAAAAAGAGGATATGAAGTTGGGAGGGTCCTGCATGAGTTGGAATAGGGGAGTGAAGGATAAATAGGATTAAGATATAGTATACACATGGAGGAAATTTTTCAAAGATTTGAGCAAGAATGAAAGAAAGGCAAAAGAAAAAAATAATGGTGCCAACCTGTAATCTTAGCTCTTGGGAGGTGGAGGCAGGAGAATCAGGAGTTCAAGCCCAGCCTGAGTTCTGTAGTGACTTTGTGACTCACCTGGAGTACATGATGAGACCTGGTTTTAAAATCTTAAAAATCTGAGAGGGGTCGGGGAGGGGGAAGTGGCTAGGTGCTTGTGAGCAGGAAGCATAAAGCCCAGAGGCCACACCCCAGGCCAGTCCCATCCAATGGTTGGAGGTCTACATTCTCAAGAGCCCCCTGAATTTGATGAGCCTCTGACTCTGAAGATAACTCCAGGGGAGTTCGAGGGGGTCAACAGAAACACACACTAGTCTCTCCGGTGTGTTAGCCATGTTAGCCAGTGTAGAGCTGGATACCAAGTCAGTGCTCAGAGGTCCCTGTTTTCTGCCTCTGCTGCTATAAGCCAGGTGTCAGATCTTTCCAGGTGAAGACTGCCTTTTAGCTACCCAGCTACGGCACCCGTTTTAAACATGAGGACATTGGAGAGGACAGTGGTACCCTGCTTCTCCTACATTAACACAGAAGTCCTGAGTCTACATCCTTTTCTAGTCCAGGCGTTTTCCATGCATCACCCTATTGTCTTAGCTTCACTAAACAAGAAGTGGAAAAGCAGAACCCACCTCCTTTAATCATATTTGCTGCGAGCCTTACTTGATGATGCCCTTCGGTGGAATTATTTGTGAATTTACTTCCTCTCTACCGTTCTGTTTCCCTTTGGCATACTGTGATCCAAACAAGGAGATCCAGTTGTTTTTTTTTTTTCCAGCACACCCTAGAGTCACCCTGTGCATAAGTCAAGGACTGAGGTGCTCCAGGAAAGCTGACGAGCTTTGTTCATTTGTCACATGACCCACAGTCACCACCTGAGACTGACATCTTTCTACTCTTGGAACCTCCACACCAGCGGTTCTCAACCTGTGGGTCGGGACTCCTTTGGGGGTTGCATATCTGATGTCCTGCTTAGCAGGTGTTTGCATTACAATTTATAGCAGTAGCAAAATTACAGTTATGAAGTAGCAACAAAAAGAATTTTATGGCTGGGGGCAGCACAACCTGAGGCACTGTATTAAGGGGTCGCAGTGTTAGGAAGGCTGAGAACCGCCACTCCACACAGAGCGGTGGGAAGGGCTCTACATTGCTCCTCTGCAACTTAGAGCGAATGAACGGCTGCCAGTCTTAATGGTGACAGCCAAGAGCATCGCAAGAGCATCCCAAGAGTGTGTTGAGTACTGTGTTTTAAGAATGAGTGAGATCCCACCATCAGGATAACTTATGTACCTTACAATTTTCCCCTATTAACTTGTTATCATCTTCATTATGTTTTTTGACAATGTTCACAAATAGGAAACAATCACTTGGGTTTGATTTATGTTCTCTATATTAGTATCTTCCTTGGGAGTATGGGGCAGGCAGAGTACTATAGCTCTAGTATTTCCTGATAATCCTAAAGTTGGCTTCCACTGAGTCGATAGATGGTGGGAAAAGATGACTTGAAAGTCCATGTGAGTCCTGTGAAAGATCTCCTGCACT
Organism: Microtus pennsylvanicus; assembly: GCF_037038515.1. Taxonomy (NCBI): domain Eukaryota; kingdom Metazoa; phylum Chordata; class Mammalia; order Rodentia; family Cricetidae; genus Microtus; species Microtus pennsylvanicus. Next base: position 112,643,592 of record NC_134585.1, read on the forward strand.
GGAAAAAGCAAAACCTTCACCAAGACCCCACCCCGCCTCGTATACCTGGCATTGACTCTTCAATGAGTCCAAATGAATCTTTCTAGTACCTCGGAATTTTCCAGGCTGTTGTCTGCTTATTTTCTCTCATCTGTTAACGTAGTCAGGCGCTAATGCACAGTGAGAATCTATTTACTCGGAAGAGGGTTGCCAGGGTACCCAAGTACTTCAGTCAAATCCCGCAACACATCTCCGCCTCATGACTGAAAAGCACGTATTTTCTGGTTTCTCTTCTGCGTACTGCCTCTAGCTGCTGACGCAAGAGTGATGTGATGTTCAGTCCGGTTAGCCTCTCTTTCTGGTCTTTGCTAGGTTGCTGGGATTATGGATGATTTTCTTTTTCATCTTTTCAAAAATGTCCTCTAATGCTGATGCAAAATTATTTGAAAAAAAAAAGCATCTTTAAAAGGTTACAGAAAAGTCTTTTCTGGTATGAGAAAACAAAACAGAATTATTTTGGAGAGATCCAAGTCATGCGGGGGGGGGGGTATGGTAACAACAGATGCATTAGGGAGGTGGCTTTGACAATTTCCACATATAAAAGGATTTCTGGATGATTGACTTCTGTGGATAATCAGCATGTCAAAGTTATTATGTAGAAAGATGTACACATAATTAATTATGAGCTTCATTTTTTTTCCCATCCAACTGCTCCTGTGCCCAGTAGAGAAAACCTCAGAAAGGAATTGACTCAAGGGCATTTCAAAGTCACTGTTTATGTCATTGCAACCATGTACATGAAGAAGTGGTGGGATGTGGCCTGCTGTGTGTCTGCCCTTTTGTGACTCTGAGGAACCAAGGCCATCAAGTGAGCCTAACTGGGATGTGGTGATGAACTAAGGTTGTCGAGTGCGCCCATCTGAGATGCAGTGATGAGCATCGTCCTCCTGTGTCTTCATTTCTTTATGAGGCTCTCAAGCCTAAACCTAAAGGAATTTCTGATTTTGGGGTCCCTGGGAATATGATGTCTATGAAGGTGGACTGAGGAGTAACTTGATCTTTGCAAGCTTGGAAGTTCTCACTTCTGGTTCCCCAAACTCAAGGATGTCTTGTGTGTGAGTAGTGAGAGGGTTTCCGGTTGTGGGACTCTGACACCTTTGCAGCCTGTGGTGGGCTAAAAGATCCCCCTAAAGTTACCATCAAACACCCTAAACAGAAGATACGATGGGGGATCTCTCACCTGGAGAGCGAGAGTCAACCTCATATTATCTGAGCAGGCTCAAGGGTAATCTCATGATCTTTATGGGTGAGAAAGGGAGAGAGAATACACAGAGCAGGTGGTGGAGGTTGATGTGTGTGTGTGTGTGTGTGCGTGTGCGTGTGTGTGTGTGTGTGTGTGACGGAGCAGAGTGATGAGCTCACAAACTAAAGAATGCACGGCTGACCTCTAGAAGCTAGAAGCAGCCAGTGACCGATTTTCCCTTAGCTCTTCCAGAAAGCGTGTATTCCTTGACTGCATCTTATCTTCAGATGTCTGGCCTCTGGAACCATGACAGAACCTATTTCTATCTTTAAAACCACCCTATTTGCTGTTGTTACAGTCGCCACCAGAAGCTGATCCGCACTGTTGGTCTTGATTCAAATCCTGGCTCCAACTCCTACCCATAACCTTTAGCATCGTGTTCTGGCCCCTAGTCTCCTCTATGAAATGGGAGTGCAGATGTAAGGTCTCTAGTACACAGCAGTATGATACTAACACACATTGACGCCCAGTTAATTTTTATGGTAAAAGGATTCCATGGCTGTAAAACTTATATCATGTTGTCCCCGAGCACAGGGAGGTTCCTAGCTTGCAGGGGTAGGTAGCCTATGCCCATGGGTAAGAGAACCGTAAGTGTTGGGGGTGAGAGAAGACCCAGAACATAGGACAAAGGAGAAAGCTGACAGTGTTGGCGGGTAGGACTTGGTGTGGGGGGCCAGGCAAAGTGTCTCAGATGGACCAAAGTCCTTAGAATTTAACATGGAAATTCCCCGGTTTCTTTTCGAAGGGCTTGGCTTTTTTATAGCCACATTTGTATTTTAAATCTCATAACTGAAATCTAAGTACACTCTTCATTCGTAGCTTGTCAGCTAAGGGAAAATTACAGGATGGGTCATGGCAACGAGGAGATTATGGTTGCCTCTGATAAATGGCTATTTGTATGTATTAGCCCGCCCTGGGGCATTGTCAGGGTGTAATTTCCTAGTGGAGCTAACATCATCACATAACATATGACAACAGGCTTGATGCCGCTCATCTGAGAGGAAACCGCAGCTTCCATAATGAGCAAGCAGGGCCCAGGAGGTGCATGGATGGACACCCACACCCACACATACACACTACCTGTCAAATCCAGTGCAGGCCCTGAGAATGGAGTGAGGACACACTGGAGTGGGTGACAGGACATGGTCTCAGTTCTCTGAGGCAACCAGTAGCACACCCCGGGAAAAACGGCACCTGCCTCCATGTCCTAGAGACAACCTGTGCTCCTCTTTCTGCACTTGGGTTCCTGCAGCCTTGAGCGTCAGTTTATTGGCTAGCGTCACCCTTTCTGAGATGATTTACCTCAGCCTCCATTGATCTCACGTTGACAAGGACTCTGAACTCTCCCTTGCTGACTCGGTGGTTAATGATTTATGAAAGAAATCTCAATTCCCCGAGGTGGTCCCCACTTGAAGGAGACACCAGAGTAAATATTTTAAGTGGACCCTCTTTGAAATGAAAATGATCACAGCAGTGTTAATCTCCTTGGCCATTTGAGACTTTTCCTATTTGTCTAGATGTGCATGGGTGTGTATTGTGTGCACATGGGTGTGCATTTGTGTGCATATGTGTACATGTGTGTTTGTGTGTATACATGTGTGCACCTGTGTGTGCATGTGTATGTGTGTATACATGTGCCAATGTGTATGTGTGTGTTGTGTGTATGTTGGGGCAGGACAAGGTGTTTCCCTTATTGTTTCTGAAACACACCTGTATTCCCCAGGCTTTTTGTTTTTTCTTGGCAAATGAGTTGGTCTCACTTTATGTAAAAATACCATTATTCTGTTTACAACCTGGTCTCCTCCGGATTTCCATGTACTAAACTCTTGTTTTTCCCAAGGAGTCCCATCCTGGAGTCTGAACACCCTTGAGAGAGCGTGTACACCAGGGCAGCACACTGGATAAAAATGTCATTATTTGATTCCTCCAGATCCCTTGTCTTCTTCCGTCTTGCTGGTCGGGATTACCTAGTTCCTAGTTCCCACTTTGATCATTACAGATATAAAGAGCCTTTACTGTTTTTTTTCATTTAATGTATTTGAATACAAGCTTTTATTCTCACCCTTCCCATCCTTCTCCTGCCCCCACCCACAAAGAGAAGGCTGGATTAGCTGAGACCCACCTCCATCTGGAGCAGGACAGTGTGGGCATGAGGAGGTCGGCTGGCCCCTTCCTGCTGCCTGCTCTGCAGTTTCAAGTTACTTACAAGTACCAGCCATGGGCTGGGTGATGGTGGCGCACGCCTTTAATCCCAGCACTCGGGAGGCAGAGGCAGGCGGATCTCTGTGAGTTCGAGACCAGCCTGGTCTACAGAGCTAGTTCCAGGACTGGCTCCAAAGCCACAGAGAAATCCTGTCTTGAAAAACCAAAAAAAAAAAAAAAAAAAAAGGATAAGTACCAGCCATGAATGAAAGAGAAATGTTTCCATTTTTGGATCTAATCCCCGCCCCCTTTTGGAGACTTCGTGTATGTTTGGTTCTATCCTTCTCACTTTTTGTCCACTTGGGGCCAGCAGAGGGAAAACACTCTAGAAGAGATGAAATCCATTAAAATATAATTTTGGGTATGAAAAGCATACTGGGAAAATCTTAGAAGTTGTGTTTTTATATTGTGCACTTTGGTTCCCTTTCAGAACATCCATCGGTGGCTTGGCTTTAGATCCACTGCAGAGTGCTGGTCTAGCATGCTTGAGGGCCAGCATGACAAAAAAAAAAAAAAATCAATGAAGCATGAAGTCATCTTTCCATTGTCAGAGATTACAGCATCCAAGAGTTCTACTCTTGAGAGCTTTCTAGGCTTTCCTGGTCCTTCGTTTGCCGAATCATTTTAGGTTGTATCTTGTATTGTATGTTTTAAATGTTCTGCTATAAAACTTTAAGTTCTATTCAAATCTTCAAAAAAAAAAAGAAAGAAGAAAGAAAAAGAATTGATTCTGAGAACAGTTAAATAGTCCCTTTAACTTCAGCTTGCATACACTGGGCCATTTTTTTAAAGCATCCACAATGCGAATCTGGCTATTCCTGCCTGTGTAATGCCCTGTCTGAAGGCTGGGAAGTCTCTCCCCAGGGTTCAGTGTTTAGAGTCTTGACAATGATGACTCCAGACAGAACCTATGCTCTTTGAAAGCATCCTTGTCTCCTGTAAGCTTCGCCGTGATGCTCCACGCTGCCCTGCAGCCTCTGGATTCCAACATCTTCTCCTTCACATGCTCCAGTTAGAAACTCCAAGCTTCCTTTGCCCCTCCTCACCAGGGCTGGCAGCACTGGTGAGAAAGTGAAGAAGCCTTCTCTTGTCTGTCACTGGCCTGATGACAGGCCAGAGGATCAATATATATCAATATATATGGGAGAAGAAAGAGATTTTATAAATCCCTAAAGGAATCATCACGAGCGCATCCCTTGAGTGCAGGGATCCTTGCCCCCTTTGCATTCATCCCACTTTTCAGAGATTTATGAGGGTTCAGTGATGTGCTTTTGGGGTTTGGGGGTTGCAATTAGTCAGATAGACAAGGGTATTTATTCTACATTGCTCAAAAATTAGTCTCTACAAATATCTTTGGAAGCCTTAGCAAGAAGAAAACACTTCTTGTGTCTTTGGAGTAACTGGTTCTAGGTTCCTACCCACTGCTGAGTTTCAATGACAATGTGCAAAATTAGCCTGGAAATCTCTAAGGAATAAAACTTTTGCAATGTGAACTTCAGAAATAATAACTTTAGTTTTTACTTAAATGACTGATATTGAATGGCCAGAGTTACCACTGCCCTTCACAAGGGTTATTGCACCCTGGGATGGGGGTAAGGGCCAGGGAATTGCAGTTAGACTCAGCTACAGGGTTCTGGAATGTTCCTTCATAGCTTGCTACTTTATCCATAGAACAAATATTAGGGTCCAGACTCTACATTAACCTCCTACCTTCACATGCTGTCTCTCTGACCTGGACAAAATGTCCCATCACCTCCTCTCTCCAGCCTAGGACACATTCAACTCCGTTCCCTTCATAAAGGACTTCCTCTAAGATCCGTGAGACAGGTCCTCTGCTCTAGGTCCTCATGTATCAGGTCTATCATGCCAGGTTCTTCATTTTTTGAGTTACAGACACCTGTTTTCTTCTAGGGAGAATTATGACTCTCTCTCTCTCTCTCTCTCTCTCTCTCTCTCTCTCTCTCTCTCTCTCTCTCCTCTCTCTTCTCTCTCATGCAGTCACACATATAACTCACAGATCCCCCCTCCATTGGGTGAAGGTTACACTCTATGCTAGTAAAGTTACACTCAGCAAGTCTTGACCAAACACTTGGGACTCCCAACACAGAAGAGCCTCGACTCAGCAGAGTTGCAGAGTCCCTGATCTTCTTCTACAGTCCTTCACCACCATCTTCCTCATTGCAAGTTTTCTTTTTTAAATTTTTAATTGCTTTTATTGAGTTATATATATATTTTTCTCCTCTCTCTCCCCTTCCTCTCCCCTCTCCTTCTACTCTCTCCCATAGTCTCCATGCTCCCAATTAACTCAGGAGATCTTGTCTTTTTATACTTCCCACACAGATTAGATCCATGTATGTCTCTCTTGGGTCTTCATTGATGTCTAGGTTCTCTGGGATTGTGAATTGTAGACTAGTTTTCTTAGCTTTATGTCTAAAAGCCACTTATGAGTGAATATACATGATATTTGTCTTTCTGGATCTGGGTTACCTCACTCAATATGAGGTTTTCTAGATCCATTTATTTGCCCTCAAATTTCAAGATGTCATAATTTTTTTTGCTGTGTAGAACTCCATTGTGTAAATGTCCCACATTTTCCTTATCCATTCTTCGGTCAAGGGGCAGTTAGATTGATTCCAGGTTCTGGCTATGACAAACAATGCTGCTATGAACATAGTTGAGCACATGTCCTTTGGTATGATCGAGCATCCTTTGGGTATTTACCCAAAAGTGGTATTGCTGGGTCTTGAGGTAAATTGTTTCCTAATTTTCTGAGAAACTGCCATACTGATACCCAAAGGGGCTGTACCAGTTTGCATTCCCAACAGCAATGCAGAAGTTTTTCTTTACCCCACATCCTCTCCAGTATAAGTTGTCATCAGTGTTTTTGATCTTGGCCATTCTTACAAGTGTAAGATAGAATCTCAGAATGTTTTACATTTCTCTGATGTCTTTCAGCCATTTTAGATTCCTCTGTTGAAAGTTCTCTATTTAGGTCTGTACTCCATTTTTTATTGGATTATTAGTTCTTTTGATGACCAATTTCTTGAGTTCTTTGTATATTTTGGAGATCAGCCCTCTGTCTGATGTGGGGTTGGTGAAGATCTTTTCCCATTCTATAGGCTACCATTTTGTCTTGTTGACTGTGTCCTTTGTGTTACAGAAGCATCTCAGTTTCATGAGGTCCCATTTATTAATTGTTTCTCTCACTGTCTGTGCTACTGGGGGCTATATTTAGGAAGTGTTCTCCTGTGCCAATGTGTTCAAGTGTACTTCCCACTTTCTCTTCTATAAGGTTCAGTGTGGCTGGATTTATGTTGAGGTCTTTGTTCTATTTGGACTTGAGTTTTCTGCAGGGCAGTAGATATGAATCTATTTTCATTCTTCTACATGTTGATATCCAGTTATGCCAGCACCATTTGTTGAATATGCTTTCTTTTATCCATATTATATTTTTTGCTTCTATGTCAAAAATCAGGGGTTTGAAGATGTGTGGATTGATACCGGGTCTTCTATTTGGTTCCATTGGTCCTTCTGTCTTCTTTTATGCCAATACCAGGCTGTTTTCAGTACTATAGCTCTGTAGTAGAGTTTGAAGTCAGGGATTGTGATGCCTCCAGAAGATATTTATTGGACAGGATTGTTTTGACTATCCTGGAATTTTTGCTTTTCCATATGTAGTTGAGTACTGTTCTTTTGAGGTCTGTGAAGAATTTTGGTGGGATTTTGATGGGCATTGCATTGAATCTGTAGATTGCTTTTGGTAAGATTGCCATTTTAACTATGTTAATTCTGCCTACTCAAGAGCATGAAGATCTTTCCAATTTCTGATGTCTTCTTCAATTTCTTAATTCAAAGATTTAAAAGTTCTTGTCATACAGGTCTTCCGCTTGTTTGGTTAGAGTTACTCCAAGATATTTTATGCATTTGTGGTTATTGTGAAGGGTAATGTTTCTCTGATTTCTTTCTCAGCCCATTTATCCTCTGTGTAAACTGATGATAAAACTGGCTACTGATTTTTTTGAGTTAATCTTGTATCCTGCTACATTACTAAAATTGTTTATGAGTTGTAGAACTTCCTTGATAGAATTTTTGGGATCACTTATGTAAACCATCCTATCATCAGCCAAATAGTGAGAGTTTGACTTCTTCTTTTCCGATTTGTATCCCCTTGATCATCTCATTAGATGCCCGAAAAAGCTTTCGGCAAAATACAACATCCCTTCACAATAAAAGTCTTGAAGAGAGCAAGGATACAAGGAACATACCTAAACATAATAAAGGCAAGCCAACTTAATACAGCAAGATAACAGTCAACATCAAACTAAATGGAGAGAAACTCCCAGCAATCCCACTGAAATCAGGAACAAGACAAGGTTGTCCACTCTCTCCGTATCTATTCAATATAATACTTGAGGTTCTAGCTAGAACAATAAGACAACAAAAGTAGATCTTTGCTTTATTGGAAACATCATATTGAGTGAGATAACCCAGACCCAGAAAGACAAATATCATATGTACTCACTCATAAGTGGCTTTTAAACATAAAGCAAAGAAAACCATTCTACAAATCACAATCCCAGAGAACCTAGACCACAATGAGGACCCTAAGAGAGACATACATGGATCTAATCCACATGGGAAGTAGTAAAAGACAAGATCTCCTGAGTAAATTGGGAGCATGGGGACCATGGGAGAAGGCTGAAGGGGAGGGGAGAGGCAGGGAAGGAATCAGAAAAAAAGGTAGAGCTCAATAAAATCAATAAAAACAGAATTTGTCTCTTTGCTATGTGCGCACCATGTCACTACACTGCTTAGAAGTCCCATTGTCCACGACTATAAATTCCTCTTCTTTACTCTTCTGACTTAAATACCTTGGTTAATCTTGGCTCCCTTGTTCTTCCACATAGCCTTTGAAGTCAGTTTTTTGACTTTCAAGACATGCTGGGATTTTAACTGGATTCTTTAAATCTGTGGATTTATTTCTTGAAAAAAAAACTTTGTATCTGAAGTTTCTCAGCTACAAACATTGTTTCCATTATGTTGTTCATCTTCACTAATAAGTGAATAAAATGGTCTATATGTCTCTTATAGATGTTATAGATACTAATTTACTTTAGTTTTAAGTTGCTCTCTTTCTCTCTCTCTCTCTCACACACACACACAACAAAGAGAGAGAAAGGTAGTAAATGTTACTTTCTTTTAGACTGCATTTCCCCCTACTTTATTGCTAGTTTATTAAGAATGCCCCTGACTCTTTGTGAGAAAACAAAAACGTTTGGAGGCAATAATGGTGAGGGTGGCAACGACTCACTCATTGGCTTCAGTTCTGTTCACAGACTACACTCTCTGTTGGCCACGGCACTCCAAGTTTACACACAGCTTCTTTGCTCTCGTTGCTGACCTTTGAGTGTGAACAGAGTCCAAGGTTAGACAGGCAAGCCGCACAGAGGCGGAGGCACAAGGCCAGTCTGTTGAGTGACGAGACTTGAATGCAGCCAACATGAGTCTAACGCATCAGTTGCGACAGCCCTAGCAACTGTATCACCTGCCTTAGTGTTAACGGGAACAGTAAGAGCAAAGCAAACACCACGTGGTCTTCCACTGTTCTGTATTTTCTTTCACTCTGAGTCTGTATACAGTGGTATCTAATGTGGCTTAGGTTCACTGTCTGGTGTAACTGGTGTAGACCATGGGTTCTCTAAGAGTCTGAAAACCACTGCTTGCTTAACAGAACAGCCGCTGCCCTCCCTACTGGCTGCAGCCTCCTTCCACTGCCGCCTGGCTCGGTGATAATTAAGACCCTGTGATTTAAAAAGGGTTAAGGAGAGGGCTGTGACTCCCAGGATTCGATTTCTCCTCAAAGAGACAATTGTTCTGGTTTGTTTATTTTTATGTGGCTTCACTGATCATGTGTTAACCGTGGCACACACCAGTCAGCCAGCTTCGTGATTAGCAGAGAAATGCTTTTATTTGTGAGCATGCTCTTACACCCCCAAATTACATAGCGGATGAAAACAAGGTCATGCAAGATTTCCGTCCTGATATAATAAGCAGCCAGCATACAGTAGATGCATAATCATTCACTGAGGTTTGCATTATAAAGCAACTCCATTGCAAATCTGGCAAATTTAATCCTCGCTGGGCTCCAGGAAGCAGACTGGGCAGGTGCCACTATGCCCTTTTCATAGTGAGGAAGGTGAGCTGTAGAGAAAGTGACCTGTCCAAGGTCACAGTGCAGCGAAGCAGAGCTACAGCTGGACCCCTGGGGACTGACTTTCAGCAGCACGACCTCTTCACCCCCACCTGTTTCCTTTCCTGTAGCTTTTGCCTTCCAATGTGCAGGGAAAAAGCACACCTCGTCCCTGCTCAGATTTCCCACACTGAAGGTCATGTCCTACGAAAGCTAACACTGAGCATAGAAGCCAGGCAGCCCAGCCCACCCAAACCCTGACAAGGACTGCTTTGCTCCTTGTATTGTTCAGTTTCCTAGTTAATAAATGTTTGGAACCAGGTGTTCTAATTAGGGTGCTGTAAACCCAACTCTTCCCCAAGACTGGGGGGGGGCTTCTTGTGTGTTGAGTCTTGAAGTCACACAGGGATGTTTTAGGACCTTCTGATGCTAAGGACAGTCTGGAAGGCAATGGTCCCGAGTGTTTTCAAAGGGCATCCTGTGGGAAGAAGCATCTAAACTTCCTCAGCAGTGTATCTGTTCTCGGAACAGGAGTGTGCTCAGCTCCCCCGCTACCTGTGTATGTGTCGTGTTTTATTATGTGATAAAATCATGACGTGCTAAGCTTTGTGAACTTTTTAAATTTTATTTTTTTAAAAAAAGACAACAACCTATCTCTTTTCATTTTTACATACCAAATGCCAGTTCTCACTCCCTCCCCTTCTCCCATCCCTTCCACCTTTGCACCTTTCCTATGTCTACAGATCCAGTTCAGTGAGGTCCAAATGCCGAGGAGTTCTATGTGTTACTCACTGGGGTATTGCTTTGTACTTTTCTCAACCTGCTCCTTAGGCTCGGTGTCGGGAATCTGTCACCTCCTGGAAAGGTGGCCTCTGCCCATTCTGTAGGAGATTAACATGGGTGCTGTTTCTTCCTCAAGTGTTGACAAGCCTCCTGTTAAACCTATCCTCCTCCCAAGAGTTGTTTACAGTGACCCATCCTTATCATATCTGGAACTTTGGGTTTTCATATGGTCGCTGACAGTTTCTAGGTCTCTCTTAGTCGTTCATCTCTCTTTTAAGATCATTTTTGGCTGTGTTGATTTTCTCTGTCCTTTGTTTTCCATGCCGCTGATTTCCAGGCTTGTCTGTCTGTCATTTCTGTCCTTCTGTCTATGGCAGATCAACTGTATGCTCTCTTTCTCTTTCTAGCTTCCTAATGCAGAAACGTGGGTCATTGATTTGGTCTTTTCTTGTTTTCTAATGTAATCTCTCAACTTTTCTAAACTTTAATATTAGTAACACTTCAGTTATATCCTACAAATCTTGCAAAGTGTGCATACAAATGTCATTTAATAAAAATATTATGTACTTTTTTTGCAATTTCCTCTTTAGAAGTATATTATTTAATTTCAAGGGTTTTTTTTACATCAGGGATTTTTAAACTCTTTTGTCCTTGTGATCCCCTATTGCCTCAAAAAATGTTTATGTGACCTCAGGTACATATATATGAAGTAGTCCTATATTTGTTGATAATAAGCCATAAATAAATTAATTTTATTCTAGAGCATTGGCTCTGTGATAGAGAGCGCTGGCTGCTCCTGTAGAGGACCTACTTTTGCTTCTGAGCATCCATATGTCAGGTCACAGCCCTCTGTAACTGAATCCCCTTCCAGTACCGTCTTCTGACCTCCACATGCATCAGGCACGCACATGGTGCACATACAAGCATGCAACCAAAACACTGATTCACATCAAAATAAATACATCTTTAAAACAAATTTTAAAATATTTGTTTGAAATTTGACCAGTTTTTAAAATTTTTGCATGTAATTTTAACAATTATTAAAGAGAAAGCAAATTTGCATACTAAGGAGCTGAGCATGCTCATTTGTTAATACAGTCCAACAATATGCTAATTTACGTGCTGAGGAATGATTGTAGGAAAATATTAAAGACTTTGCTTTCAATAAGTAAGCCACTGTATTTATGTATAAGAGCAGACAACTTTGTATTACAGTAAAAAGCAACGAAATTCATAACATACGGTAGTCTGGGGTGGGTGTTTCAGGCAGTGTGTGCTGGTGTTGCATGGCCCAATGGCATGTACCATACAAAGAGTCATATGGTGTGTGTTCACAACCAAGGCTGTGGTGTGGTCACTCACATGAGTTCTCATGGGGCTGTGACCCACAGCTTGAGAAACTTTGCTCTAAATATTCTTTTGTTAGTGTTCGATAGCTAACTCCATTGAGGGCTTAAGATGTACACTCTGCACATTGTGTTATCATAGTGTTACTACAGGAAATCTATTCCATCTGTTCCCTTGCTGCCCAAATCAGAACGTTCCCTATACTAACTTAACTTAGCTGAAAACGGATGTTTCCTGTCCTGATGGCCTGGTCCCAAATCATCACTCAGAGGTTTATATTAATTACAAATACGTGGCCCATAGCTCAGACTTATTACTAGCTAACTCTTACACTTAAATTAACCCGTATTTCTACTTATGCTTTGCCACATGGCTCACGGCTTGTTACCTCCTTTTTTACACATCCTGCTTATTCTGCAGCTGGCTGACCTGACGACTCCTGACTGCACCCTCCTCCTTCCCATCATGCTCAGTCTGGCTTTCCAGCCTAACTTCCTGCCTGTCAGCTTTTTATTAAGCAATGAGAGTAACACATATTCATAGTGTAGAAAAGGATTGTTCCACAGCACTTAGCTCTTTTTTGTAGTTCAGAGAACTGAACTCAGAGCCTCATGCTTGCTCTATGTGCAGCTCCTTGAATCTTTTGAAGGAAAATAATTCTATCTTGCTGGTTTCTGCACCGTACTGCATATCACATAGCAGAAATTAAATGGATTAAAGTATTAATTTATGCTGCAGACAGAAAGGAAGAGAGAGGGCTAGAGGGAGAGGGGGTAGGGAGTAAAGGAGAGAGAGAAGAAAGAGAGAGAAGAAAGAGAAGACTCATGGTGAAGAATCCAAATTTGCCCTCTGGTAACTCAGGGTAAGGTATGAAGGCAGTATATAAACACTTGACTCCCTACAGTTTGTTGATGTTGTTGTTTGTTTTTTACTGATGTTATGGTTCGGTTTGGTTTTTCTGGCTGGTTGGTTGCATTTTTTTTTTATAGTCAAGAATTCCCTATGTAGCCCAAGGTGACCTCAAACTCACTGTTTTCTTACTAGTGCTAAGATTAAAGGCATGAGACAGAATAAAGGTGTGTGACATCTCACCCAGATTTTTCTAACAGTTCTTTTTATTTTAAGAGTTGTGTGTGCATATCTGAGTTTATGAATGAGTTACTTCATGCATGCAGGAGCCCATGGACATCAGAAGAGGGTGCTGGAACTCTTGGAACTTCAGTTATAGGCAGCTATTGTATGCTACCATGTAGGTGCAAGGAACCATATTCAGGTCCTCTGCAAGAGCAGTCAAGTGCTCTTAGCCACTGAGCCGTCTCTCCAGGCTTTCCCTTCAGTCATGAAAAGAACCCTAGGAAGACTGAAAATGCACATGGAGTCTGAACAATGGGTTTTATATCGCAGTTTGCTAGGACTTCACAGCTGCAGTCTCCTTTGTGCAAGTAGGAAAAGTTGTTGGTCTTTTCTGACCTGCTGGTTTTTACGGGAAACATTTGCCTTTCTCGGGCAAGGGAGAAAGCTGTAGTGAGTTGTAAAGGTGCAGGAGCCCAGCCAGAGGAGTTGTATTCCTGTCTCTTTTGAGGGGTTGAGGCTTTGGGGGAGCTGGTATATGCTGCCCCCACCCATTGGCACCACCCCCGAACACACATAAACACAAGGAAAATATGTATTTCCAGACAGAGTTCAGGTTCAGGCAGTTTGGAAACTCTTTTGCCTGTTGATGTGGATATTGGTCCCAGGTGTGGGGCAGGGCCAGGTTGTTTCCAGATTGGTTTTCCAGATATCATAGATCCGGTGTGTTTGGACGGTGGCTATGCAGTGACAGATAGAGTCTCGGTCCCTCAAGATGAGATACACCTCGGACAAGGGCTAGTGGCAGCCAAGTCAAACAGATGAGCAACAGATTGAATGCAGAGTGTTAATGGACTGGTGTCTGTCTCCAGAAGGGATCTTTCGCCTCACCAGCTTCTGGCTTCCGTCCCGCCTTATTAAGCATTTTTATTAATGCTTTAGATAAAGACATTGATGGTGCAGTGATAAAATTTGTGGCTGACAGGAAGTTGGAAGGGATGGCTAACACAACGGACGGCAGAACTGCGTAAAAGGATCTGATGGTCTGAAACAGTGGATCAGATCCAACAAGGTTACACATGGTTAAAATAAACAAGCCAACGTGACAGGGTGCAAGGCGATGGGACAGACGCCGTCTGATAACAGCCTCGATGAAAATGATTCAGACGTTTTAGTTGATTCTAAGTTCAAAATGAATCACTAGTGCCCTGTGAGCTTCAGAGGGAAAGGTAGCCAGTCTTCCCAGAGCAGGTCTGTAATCCCAGCACCTGGGAGATAGAGGCAGGTGGATCTCTGTTTGAGGCTAGCCTGATCTACATGGTGAGCTCCAGTCCAGTCAGGGCACTGAGACCCTGCCTCAAAATAAATAAATAAAAACACGAGGCTGATGATGCTCACTCGGATGACTAAAGAGAGAATGCTATGACCCCCGCCCTGTATGTAATAAGTTCAGCTCATTCTTTACTGGGAGAAATTACAAAGGGCATCACGCCCAGACGTCCCAATAACTAGAATGTTCTGACAGTAGGTTAGAATGTCTCCAGGCCCTGAGGCCCCAGCAGCACAGCCACCCTGAAAAATTTTCAGGAATAGACACAGGACTTTCGGTTCTATGTCAGATGGAAGACACTTGCAGACACAAGGGGGGTTCTCTGGGGTTCTAGCGTCTTCCAGTCAACAAGGAAGCTTTGCTTTTTTTTTTTGTTTTTTTTTTTTGTTGTTGTTGTTTTTGTCTTTGTCTTCAGACTTTCTGCTTTTTTGTTTGTTTCAAAACAGGATCTCACTCTGCAGCTCTGGCTGTCCTGGAATTCACTATGTAGACCAGGCTGGCTTTGAACTCCCAGAGATCCACTTGCCTCTGCCTCCCTAGAACTTGGAATTAAAGGTGTGTGCTGCTATGTCTGGCTCAGAATTTTTGTTTATTTGTTTTGTTGTTGCTTGTGTTTCGTTTTGCTTTGTTTTTTTGTTTGTTTGTTTGTTTTGACAGGATAGCAGGCCTAGCTGGCCTGTAATTTTCCATAGACCAGACTGGACCCGAACTAGCAGAGATCCACTGACCTCTCTCTCCCAAGTTCCTGTATTACTCAATGACTCACTTGGCTCTGGTCCTTAACCCTTATTCTCAGGGATGTCTGAGTATGAGCTATTGTTTTATCACAAACAAAAGCCCCAAGCCAATGCTTTAGACCTACCCCCGTGCACAGAAAAACTGAAGGAAGGGATACCAGGCCGAACAAGCAAGCCTCCACCTCCCTGTGGGTGGCCTGTCTTCTCAGTCACCTTACCAGGTTCCTCTTGTCAGGATTTCATATGCAGGCTACAGCCTTCCAATCCAGCTTCCTCATCCCATGGCTCCTGTGTCATTTCCACTGATGGAGAGAACTGCAACAGGAATGATTATAACTGCAAGCTGAAAATGAATGAATACGTTCAGCACTGGGGGCTGAAGACATTTTGCATTGGTAAATTACATGATCTATATACATGGACATTGGTTCCACCATTTTGTTTAGGTAAGACCTCCTTTCCCTTCCAAAATCCTCAAGTGGTTTCTTTTTTTTGTTTTGCTTTCTTTTTAATCTTTGTTGTGTGAATAATTAAGATTTGTGGACTTATGGCTTCAAATCAAACGTATTTTAAAATTACAGCCTTTTTCTCCTTGTAAGGGAAGGAACAATGAGTGCCAGCAAGGTGGACATTTCCGTTATCCACCCAATCCCCAAAGCCACCTGAACAGTTTCCCATCTCTCAGCCAGGGCTGGAGGAAGCAGGCTCTGCCCAGCGTAATGAGACAGCACAGGCACTGTAAGTAAATAGTCTTGGGACCGCGTGTGACAGTCTCAGGCTGCTGGCACATTTTGCAAAGGAACCCCACATCGTCTTAATCATGTGTGCCAGAGAAGAAATTCTCTTTTTCCTTTTTCTTCTCCCACCCCCAGGACACATTTTCCTCCATATCATTTAAACATATTAACTCACTGTTGGTACGCAGAGTGGGCAGCGGGTTAGCACAAGATCTAATCAGACCGCGTCTGCAGGTCTCCCAAGGCCTTATTCTTTCAGTCTCTTCCCTCTGTTTTCTTGTTAGAGTGAAGAGCCCTTTTTTGACATCCTCGTTTGTTCTGCTGTGTAATAGCACAAGATCTTTCGGAGCTGTCGACATCCACTCCACTCTGGAGAGCTGCAGAGCCAAGCCAGCCGAGCAATCATAATTATGCCCAAGCGGATGGAAGGGATACAGGGGCTGAAAAGGAAAACAAGAGAAAATGCGGCTTGGGGTGTGTGGTGTGTGTGTGTGTGTGTGTGTGCACGCGCGCGCACGTGCGTGTGTATGTGTGTCCATCCTCTGTGAACATGTACACACACTAAGGCCATGCATACACTTAGATATCCTTGTGGGTCTATCTTTTTTTTTCTGAGAGTAATAGTTAACTACTAATAAGTCTCAGAATTTTCAGGGTCCCCACACACCTCCATTCCCCAGGTACATGCAACCATGTACGCAGTGACACACTTCAGGGCACTGTGGAGGAGAGGTCTTTCACCTTCCGTCCCTTACTCCTGTGCACAGCTGGGAGGGAAACCTGGAGAAGTCTCCTTCCCAGACACTCCTTTCTGCGGGGAGTGAACACGCTTGTTGGAAAGCTGCTGTGAATCTTTCTTGGTTGTCAAGGTATTTGTTATAAAATAACTGGTCTGATGAATTTCTACCAATATTAAAAAGAAAAGCTGGCATTATCGGATGCCGAGTGATTGCTGGGCGTTCAGCAAGTAATCACATAATCATGTGTCCTTCAAGAACCTGACAAGATGAGGCCCGAGGGATGGCTTGGTGGTTGAGAGGGCACACGGCTCTTGCAGGGGACTCCAAGTTCAGTTCCCACCACCACCAGCTCACAAACATCTGAAGCTTCAGTTCCTGGGGGTCCTCTGGCCTCCGAGGGCACCTACCCTCACGTGCACATGTAAGTATACACACTCTGTGCACACGTAAGTATACACACTCATGTGCACACGTAAGTATACACACTCATGTGCACACGTAAGTATACACACTCATGTGCACACGTAAGTATACAAAGGTTCTTTAGTAGGCCTGAGCATGGCTAACATGGCACCAACAGGTTTTGCCTTTAATCCTTCTCTCTCCCTTGCTAAAAACTAGCTGTTAGACTACATTCCTAAAGGTAGCCCCCAAGGTTTATTCCCTTATTTGGCCACTGACTCATTCCTAAGACTGATCACCAAGTGTCAACTATCAAAACACCAAGGCTCAGAAATCAAAATTCACACTTTGGCTACACTGGGCAGCTTGTTCAATCAGGCCTTACCAACCTAGCACAGACTCCCTCATTTCCCCTTAAACACCAACTCCTACAAAACATCTGCTGCTGTTTGCGGGCTGCCTTTGCCCTATCCAGAGGCAGCCCCTGCCCCATGCTTGTTTTTCCAGGATAATAAATCTCATTTGTGCTGAGAATTTGGTATCCGGGTGTGTCAATCTAATAAAGTGTATATAATCAAAAATAATAAAAAAATACATTAAAAACCCAACTCTATAAGATAGATGTTTCTCTCACCCCATATGTAGATAAAATACTAGGCCCTTTTCCCAGGGAGAGAGTGGTAAGTCCTTAAAGACTCACAACCAGGAAGACAGAGAAGCCAGCTTTCTGAAGGCTGTGTCTTCACAATAACAGAGGGACTGGCCCTGTCATTTCTTTTGTGTCTTCATCAAGCAGAAGAGTTACCGGTGACAGGTCACTCCATCCCAAGAAGCTGCCTTTCAATGAGGAGAACAGAAAAAGGAAAGAAGTCCACAAATAGAGGCCAGACCTTTTCATTGGGTTAATAGACAGTTTTGCAGAACCCAAGAATCCCACTGACGTCAGTCAGGGTCTGGGACAAGCTGTGACCGTGCCTGAGTGCTTGGGAGGCCTGCCCCTCGGCAGAGGGTGAGATTCAGCTTAGAGAACACACCCTTCTTGCCTCTGCCTTCTACCTCCCTCAACCTGATTCCTGCTCAGAGCTTAAACTACATCTGCACTTTCCACAGCCCAACCCCTCTCACCTCCACAGGAGGCTTCACAAAGTCACATGACTCGCTGCTTTTACTGAGCCCCTTTTGAAGCATTCGTTTGAGCTTAGGAGGCCAAAGGGAATGCATTTCCCGTGTTGGCATCTCAGGTGTCCTTGAGCTAGTAAACCAGGTGAAGTTTAAAAGGAAAGTTTCAGTTGGGTCTGGTGGTACACACCTCTAATACCAGCACTAGGGAGGAAGAGGCAGGGCTGTCTCTGTGGGCTCAAAGCCAGCCTGGTCTACTTGAGGAGCTCCTGGCCAGCCAAAGCTACCTAGAGAAACCCTGACTCAAAACAAACAAGAAAGGAAGGAAGGAAAGAAGGGAGGGATGGAGGGAGAGAGGGAGAGAGGGAGAAAGAAAAGGAAAGAAAAGAAAAGTTTCTGTTAGTCAGTTTCGTATCCTTGGGATAAAATGTCTGAGACAACGCCCTGTAAAAGAAGTGTTCATCTGGGCTCCTTTCCTGAAGTTACAGCTCATGATGCTGTTGCTATGGGCCTGGGGCAGCTTAGATTATCATGGTGGGAAGGTGCAGCTGAGAGACCCTGTGCACACTGTGGCAAACAATGAAGCAATGACAAGAAGGACCAGGGTCCCAGGTTCCAATATACCCTTCACAAAGCCACCCTCAATGGCTTATTACTTTCTTCACTTGGGCTCTGCCTCCTAAAGGTTCCAGTTGCCATTGGTAGCAACAGTCTGGCCACCAAGCCTTCAACACTTGGGCCTTTGGGAGTGTTCAAGATCTACACTCCAGTGGTCTCCGTGACATTTTGACTATCGCTGTCCATGGAAGAGGGAGGAGGAGGCCTTCGGAATCTGTGTACAAGGCTGGACAAGACTGGGACCATAAGGAGAGGCATTGCTTGCTAGTCCTGCTCGAGATTTTAAAGTCAGGCATTTTTGCACAGGAAGGCACTTTGCAAAGTTACCAACACTCAGTGATGTTTTAGCAAAGGAAGGTAAAATCGTAGGATGAAAAAAGAAGGGGAGGGGGTGTTTAAAAAAAAAAACAGCCAAACAGGGATTACTCTTAGGAGAGAGAGAAAAATTCTAGAGCCAGAGAAGGGGAATCGTGTACACCATCCTGTTAGCAGCTGCGCTATTGAACGCCACCCAATGGGGAGAGCCAGCAGCCAGGGAGACTGCCAGGGCAATAACGCATCGAGAGCCGGCCAGGGCCAGTCTGAGCCGAGGAGGAAACCGGAGCACACCTGGGACCAAGGAACAGCGCCTCAGTCCCTCACAGCCGAATTAACATTGATTAACAGCAATGGGCAGGGCACCCTTAAGCGTGTCCACGCACAGGGCCTGGAGTAGTTCACCAGGGAGGTACACTGAACCTGCCAAGCTTGGGTGGGAGCGCATTCCGTACTCATTGTACATACAGGGAAGCTGCCCCAGCTCTTTGAAAGTGGCTCACTAGATACACCACCCAAGAACTCCAGTGACAAAGAATTCAGAGGGGCTTCGTAAAACTCTGCACAGCGCCCTGGCGTTTCGCACTAGTCTCGTAGTCCCTCACTGTCTTTCTAGAAAGTTCAAATAGCGCACCAAGTATTTCCCCTGCTCCCTCCCGTGAGGTGGCGAGGTCTCTGAGATTTCCCAGGGGTGAACAGACTCCAGGACCTTGTCGTCCTTCCTGTGAGGTGCGCAGCTGCACACGGTGCACACCGGAGCAGCTCCTCCTGGCGGGCCTTGCAGTCAAAGGCCA
Organism: Microtus pennsylvanicus; assembly: GCF_037038515.1. Taxonomy (NCBI): domain Eukaryota; kingdom Metazoa; phylum Chordata; class Mammalia; order Rodentia; family Cricetidae; genus Microtus; species Microtus pennsylvanicus. The sequence continues at coordinate 112,663,259 of NC_134585.1, forward strand.
CTGCCGGGCTCAGGCCTATTCAGATCTCACATTTGCATATTGCTGCCCTGCGGGAAGATGCTCTTGATTTAATTAATAGTTTGTTTGTTTGCATAATTTCCCTCAGAAAGGACTATTAGCACTTCCAAAGGATGTTAACAGGACCCTCTGTGATGCTGAGTAAATACAACTCTAGCGGCTCTCTTTTTCCAGTTTGAAAAGACTCAGTAGTGTGAAGGACTCAAAAAACGTGATCTTTCCCTGGGGAGGAAAGTGGAGGCAAGTCCAGTCTGGAGCTAGCACGCTGTGAAAAGGCAAAGAAACTTCTAGAATGAATTGATTTTTTTTCGTTTGTTTGTTTTTGTTTTAGTTTAAAATTACCTGAAGTGGGAGGGGCCTTTGCTGACTTTCTTCCCTTCCCTCCTCCCAACTTAAAGCTCTTAAAAAAACAAAAACAAAAACCTGCTGGGCTGTTGGCCCTTTTTTCTCAGGTGAATACTATTTTCACAGCTGGAGCGATTGGTTCTACACCAGGGAAAAAAGGTTTGCAGAACAGTGAGTTTCCTACTACTGCAGGGAAAGGAAGGACCAAAGGGAGGGAAGAAGGAGAGAGTAAGAAGTGTGTGTGTGTGTGTGTGTGTGTGTGTGTGTGTGTGTGTGTGTGTAGGGGGGTCCTTTTAGCCTAAACCCCATTTCCAGTCCACTCTCAGCAGAGGAAATATTGCATTCTCCTTGAGCTTCTGAGAGCCACATTAATGTTTAAAAAAGAAGCTTCATTTGTGTATATTAATACAGTTTACATATTAAATAACACCATGGGAGGATGACAATTCATTGTAGTTTTTAAATAGGAAAAAGGGGAGAGAATTTGCAGGTTACAAACCCTTCTCCCACAAACAAATTTTTTTGTTTATATTTATTTTTGGTTTTATTTTTACATCCCAATCAAAGTTTTCCCTCCCCCTTCTCCTCCCAGTTAAAAAACATTTTTTAAAATTACTTTTTCTAGGGAGCTGGAGAGATGGCTCAGTGGTTAAGAGCACTGACTGCTCTTCCAGAGGACCCAGGTTCAATTCCCAGCACCCACATGGCAGCTCAAAACTGTCTGAAGATCCAGTTGCAGGGGATCCACACCTTCACACCAATGCATATAAAATAAAGTTAAATAGAGCATAAAAATATTTTTAAAAACTTATAAAAAATTACTTTTTCTAAGTGGGTCCATGTGACAAACATATTCTTGGTGCCACTCATGGTTGATGGGATTAAAGCCAGCTCAACTCTCACAGTCTCTGCCTCTCAGGAACTGCACTCGTTCAGTGCTTTTGGAATGCAGAAATGGTGCTTGCTACTTCGATACCCAGAAATCTGGATTCACAAGGCCACTGTGAAAATAGAGAGAGAGGGAGAGGGAGAGGGAGAGGGAGGGAGGGAGGGAGGGAGGGAGAGAGAGAGAGAGAGAGAGAGAGAGAGAGAGAGAGAGTCAGAGTCTTGTCTTTTTCCATTTCGCCCTTCCTCATTACCTAACTGTAGTACTCAGGAGACAGAGGCAGACAGATCTCTATTAGTTCAAGACCACCCTGGACCACAGGAGACTGAGCAAAGCTCACACAAAGGAGATCCCAGCACTTGGGATCCCACACCTTTAATCAGCACTAGGGAGGTGGAGACTGGAGTGATCTGGCTGGGCAGAGAGGAGAATATAAGGCGGGAGGAGACAGGAGCTCAAGGCAGTCTGATGGCCCCTGGAGTCTGAGGACAGGATCACCCCTTCAGTCTGAGGCTAGCTGGCTACACTGTTTCTCTGATCTTTCAGCTTTTGCTCCCTAATATCTGACTCTGGGTTTTTAAGTTATTAATACCAACTAGAATTCATGACATTACTTTTTCTTGGTCTCCTTTCTAAACTGTAGGTTTACTCAAGTAAACCTAAGGTTCTACTCAAGAAGAAGAAAAAAAACGCCCTCATAGCAGGAAGCCCAGGAGAGCTGGCCAAACCTCGAGGGGCTCAAGCCTCAGATTAAACCAAATCTGACCTGGGGCTTTAGTTCAGTAAAGAGTTGAAACCCTGCAATCCCTCCCTAGGGCTGCAAACCCAATGCTCAATATCCGGAGCATGGAACTTCATGGCATCACGCCCACATCACGTGGTTTCCGGTGGGCCTGCTGAAGGAGCATGCTCTGTAAAGTCCTTCCTGCCTCTTCGAGTACAGGTTGGCAGCTAAGATTTTTAAATGTATGTTTTACTTGTTTAAGTACTGAATTTAAATCTTTTTTCTTTTCTTCACCTGTGTGTGTGTGTGTGTGTGTGTGTGTGTGTGTGTGTGTGTGTGTGTGAACATCTATGCATGAGCAAGTGGAAGACAACGTGTATCCTCCTCTTTTTCCACTTTACTTCCTGAGACAGTGCTGAAAGGCCAGCTCATCAGCTGGCTCCTGAGATCGGCCTGTCTCTACCCACAATGCTGGGATTATAGGCAAGCGAGACCATGGCCCACTTTTACGACTGTGCTAAGGAATCAAACTCAAGTTATCTGGCTTTCGTGGCCAGTGCTCTTGCTTACTGAGCCATCTCCCCAGCCCCCAAGTCTCGTTTTCTGAGGCACAGTGCCAGGTTCTTTCTTATGGTCATCAGTCGGTGTAGAGGAGGACGTGTGACCCCACACTGACAAAATAAGTTCCGATATTAAGAAAATGTCACCAAGGCAATTGGAATGACTTCTTCGCTTCTTCCCATGGGGCCTCAGAGAGTGGTTATTCCTGCCTCTCCCAGAAAGCTTGAGGTTCCTGCAGGGAATCTGCCTCCACCTCCTTCCTACCTGACTACCCAGGGGAGGGACTGCATTCTTCACCTCGGCTGCTTGCCAGCATCTGATTCAGGCCAGTGAAGGAACAGGAAATGTACCCTACATACCTCTGGGGAAACCATGAGTATTCTTCAGAGATTGCCAGCAGTCTTTCTGGCCAGCTGCTATTTCTGGGTATGAGGTCAGCTGCCTACTACCAGCTGGGAATGAAGCCTCAAGAGAAAGAAGGCAAAGGGAAGGGACGTGCAGGGTCATGGGGTCAGGGTGTGGGCTTCCATGCACTGGAAGCTCGATGCGCCACTGGATTTCAGTTTGAGGAATTGTTTGCCATCCTCTCTTACGAGCCTGATGAGTTTTCTGCTGCTCGCACATAAAACAAACACTGCACGTTGTCAATAACTGAAAACTTCTAAGCCATGTTAATAAGAAGGCAACGAAAGACTGTCTGCATGAGTCAGAGCATAGCACCGACTAACCGGAGAAAAAGTGAAGAACAGACGGCTATGTAGCCAGGAGAACTTCCGCAGTACAAATGTCTAAGCTGTGGCTCAGCACTAAATATAAGGCACTGCCGTCATGTCAGGTACTTAGAAAACGATTGAAATAACCTAAAGTGTCATCATGAAGAGCTGTACTCAACCTTGCTACATATGATGCTTTGTTTGTGTTGCCAGCTCGACGGGATTTAGAACAACTTGGGAGACATACTTCTGGTCATGCTTGTGAGATCTTTCCCAGAGCGGTCCCACTGAGATGGGGAGACCCATCGTGAATGCAAGCAGTACCATCTCGTGGGCCTAGGTCTTGGAAGAGACAAACATGAGAAAAAGAGCTCAGCGCCAGCATTCATGGCTCTCCCTCTGTCCTCAGACGCCGTGTGACTGGCCCCTTCATGTTCTTGCTACCGTGCCTTCCCATCATGATGAACATGTGCTTTTTTTGTCTTGTATTTTGTCTTAGAAATGAGAACACGCATACAGCACAAGTCTGTTTGCAGTGCGAAAGGTAGCTACCACATAGCATGCAAGTAAAAATGATTCTCAAGATACCTGGATTATAGACCAGAGACTTCTAAAAGCCCTAACAAGAACAGTTTATTTTCAAGTGGAGAAACACAGCGAAGTACAGTAGTCGGCCTAAGTTACGCGCACCAATACCAGTTTAATACCTAAATATAAATGGAGGGCCTGTTCCCCATCTGGAACGCCTCCCCAGTCTCTGGTGTTTGGAAATGTATCAACATAGGATTAAGAAGAGTGTCTTAACCTCTTTGCTCATATTATCGCTCCTCCCTCTCTTGGGCTGGTCTCTAGTAGTCCAGTGCTTCGCTGCGGATCTATCTGCTTCCACCAGTTGCTGGATGAAGGTTCTGTGGTGACAATTAAGGTAGTCATCAATCTGACTACAGGAAAAGGTCATTTCAGGCGTCCTCTCCACTGTTGCTTTGAGTCTTAGCTGGGGTCATCCTTGTGAATTCCTGGGAATTTCCCTAGTGCCAGGTTTCTTGCTATTCCTTGATGTTGATACCCACAGAAACAGCTGACCTGAGCTAGCAAGAGCTCACTGACTCTGGACTAACAGTGGGGGAACCTGCATAGGACCAACTAGGCCCACTGAATGTGGGGGACAGTTGTGAGGCTTGGGCAGTCTGTGAGGCCACTGGCAGTGGGAACAGAATTTTTCCCTAGTGCTTGCACTGGCATGTACAAGCACATTCTCATTGGAGAGATACTTTGCTCAGCTTAGATATAAGGGGGAGGGCCTTGATCTTACCTCAAAGTCAAGTGTCAGACTTTGTTGACTCCCCACGGGAAGCCATATGCTTTCTGAGGGAGTGCATGGGGTGGGGTGGAGGACAGGGTGGGGCAGGAGGAGGAGGGGAGGGAGGGAGAATATGGATAGCTGTGTAAAATGAGAAAAGAATGTATTTAAAAGATTCTTAATAAAAAAGAAAAAAATAAGGCCTGGTGTGGGAGAATTGTCTGCATTCTGTCAACCCATACACTGCCTCTCTGTGCAGTACACACCAGCCCAAACACTGCTGCCTGCAATCCCCACGGTGTACACAGTCCACAACTCACACTGATGGAAAACTTTGCATTTTCTTTTTTTCCTGGGCCCTAACTTTTGGAATTGTTTGATCACCTTAATAACCGCTCTTAATTTTTTAAACAAAGCATATTTTTCAGTACTTAAATAAGGAACACATGCAAACATCTCCCAGCCATGTGGCTGCAACTGCGACACCTGCTGGTTGATAATGATTATTACACCTACTCCAATTCATTGTAATTACTTTATGACAGGTAAGATCTGAAAAACTACAAAAAATGACTGATAACATCCAGGAGTTCAATAATTATTTTGCTTATATTATGGAAGGTATTGTGCAAGACTTATGCTATTTTCCTTCCCTTTATTTGATTCTAGGATAGCTTTGTTTTCAATATTATCTTACAACATTCTGGCCAGAACTCCAAATAAGAACTTCAAAACAAACACACAAAAAGTCCCTATCAACTACTCAGAGACCATTTGTACTTATAGAACACAGCAATCTTGAAACTTAACCATCATTTCACTTTTACAGGATTCCATAGACAAAACATCACCCCATGACAGCAAGAAGCAATTCTAGAAAGCAACATCTCCGCTCCCAACAAAATTTGTCCTAATGGTTAGATAACCCATTTAGGGGTTAATTATTACTTGCATAGGGTTGGGGGTTGGGGTGGAAATTATGTAGGCCCAGAGATCTCAAAAAAGGGGGAGAAGATTGAATGGGATAATAGGTAAATTTAGTGTGAACTTATTTAAACTAATAATAATAATAGTGAATAATAGAGTGAATAATTGTGAGCTATTATTTATGGACAATTTACACTGGTATAGTTTCTTATATATTGATAGAATTTCAAATTATATTTGTTATTTCTGTTTCAATATTTGTGCATCTATGCAAAGCTATTTTGTCATATTATATGCATGCATATTTCTACCTCTGTTTAAGAAATTTTGTATATTGATATAGTTTTAGGATATATTTATCATATTGAATTATATATTTCTATCTCTGATTAAGATATTTATGCATTGTATACATTTTGATGTCATTGTCCTCCTTTACTGCACAGCTGTTTAAAGTTTGTTTAATATTCTGATACGAAGTTTTAGTCTTTAAGTTATATAGGTATTATTATAGGTCATTAGTCATTCATGTTTGTTATACTTTTAGTCAGACTAATTAGGTTCTTTAGATACACAGAGATTGTATTCTGCATAAATAGGTAACCTTTATCCACTTCAAAGATCTGTAGAACATGGCACTTAAATAACTGTTGATGTGAGACATGATTGCTCCTGGCAGCACCGATCTATTTCCAAGAGAATGTTGAGCACTGAAGACACTCCACTTGGAGTTTGTCTTCTTCTTGGCACAACTGGCCTTTTGGGCAAGAAACTGCCCATGCCTCGACCACTGACAAAGTGCACGATGTCCAGATTGGACAGCAGGATACAAGAAAAAAAGACCGTAAAATCTTGCCAAGACAGGGTAAGACAGTTTTAAAAATTTTCCTGCCTGTGAAAATGGTCTGTCAGTTACTCTAGGCCTTAGCCAAAGTTGGTTGTTTCAATGTTGCAAATGACAGTTTGGGTGATTGCTCAGGCAGCTAGTTGCCTCTGTCATCTACTGAACATTTTGGAAGCTGTTTGATTGCACTTCCTGCCTACTCAAGTAATATTATCTCTCGTCTCAGGCCTTCGATGGGGTCGAAGATTAGATAATCGTAGTTACCATCATTTTATGAGCTAGCCAAGACATTTCCCATATAAGACTTAGACTCCTTAAGATAGAATGTTTATTAAAACATTTAGCATATGTTCCTTGCTTAATATTCTTTATGCTGGTTGTAATTCTAATCTTATATTAATATCTGTTTCTAGTGTATATAGTTTTGTATTGGGTTTGGAACTCTCTTATTTAAACAAAAAGGGGAGGTGCTGTAGGAGCTCCTTCCACTCCTTTAGCCAATAACCTTTAAGATATCGGCACACTTGGGCATGGTCTTTTATACTATAAATGCAGCTGTAAAGCCTGAGATCACTCTCTTGCTTCCAGCTCTCACTTCTGGCTGCTAGACTCTGTTCCAGTTCCCCATTCATGCAGAGGACTATGATCTAGGACAATGATCTCCCCTAAATAAATAACCCTTTATTATACGTAATTCTGAACTATCGTGGGATTATTATTCCACCATCACCAGATCTCATTACAGATGGTTGTGAGTCACCATGTGTTTGCTAGAAATTGAACTTAGGACCTCTGGAAGAGCAGCTAGTGCTCTTAACCTCTGAGCCATCTCTCCAGCCCCATTGTTACCTTTTTCTGTGTTGTCTAATAAAAGTATTTTCACGGAGCTGAATACAAAACAATATAAATTATTCTAACACTCAGAAGTAAATTATAACAAAAAATAGATTCTTTTTTTATTTTGTTTTGTTTTTCGAGACAGGGTTTCTCTGTGGCTTTGGAGCCTGTCCTGGAACTAGCTCTGTAGACCAGGCTGGTCTCGAACTCACAGAGATCTACCTGCCTCTGCCTACCGAGTGCTGGGATTAAAGGTTTGTGCCACGACCACTTGGCTAAAAATGGATTCTTTTAAAAGCAGTAAATCATTAGGAGAAAAAATTAAACTGCTAATAGACATAATCAATAGGTTCTTGGCTACTTGTCTTAGAGTTTCTATTGCTACTAAGAATCATTCATAATTAAAAGCAACTTGGGGAGGAAAGGGTTTATTTGGCTGACACTTCCACAGCAATGTTCATCATCAAAGGAAGTCAGGGCAGGAACTCTAACAAGAGCAGGAGCTGATACAGAGGCCATGGAAGGGTACTACTTACTGACTAGCTCCTTCTTTATTATGGATCTACGTAAGAGCAGCCACTAATAACCAAGCAACATTGCCAATACTAGGGTGTTTGGAAATCTCCCCTGCCAAAGCTGCTAATAACTCTTCAGTTTAGCCTCAGGCAGATTTTTTTGGGACAAGGGTAAAAGCAGCCACACTCTTCATCAAAATATTACAAGAACTGTCTCTAGGCCACATACTAATATTCTTCCCCTCTGAAACCTCTTGAGCCAGGCTATCATAATCTTCATTGCTCTCAGCACCACTGTCTTCTAGGCTCCTACTAGTATGGCCCATCAAGCTCCACTTAAAATGTTCAATTATTTCCTAATCCAAAGTTCCAAAGTTCACATTCTTCCAAACAAAAGTATTATCAGGTGTCAAAATCCCAGTCCCTGTTCTCTAGAGTAATAGAAATTGTGGAATGAACTCTCTCTCTCTCTCTCTCTCTCTCTCTCTCTCTCTCTCTCCATATATATATATATACATTATATATATTACATGTATATATATATATATACACACATGTAATCTCTCTCTTACTCTCTATCTCCATGTATGTGTGTGTCTATCTATCATCTCTCTCACTTTCTATCTCTATTTATATCTATCTATCTATCTATCTATCTATCTATCTATCTATCTATCCATCCATCCATCCATCCATCCAGGGGATTTACTGGGGTGATTTATAGGCTGCAGTCTGGCTAACTCGGCAAGACTGGCTGTGAAGGGAAAGTCCAAGAATCTAGTAGTTGCTTAGTCAACAAGTTGGATACCTAGGTGGGTCTTCAGAATTTGCTGGAATCCTGAAGAAGTAGGCTCTATGCTCTCATGCCAGTGAAGGAATGAATGTGCCACCAAGGTGAGGGCAAGCAGGCAAAGGGCAAAAGCTTCCTTCTTCTATGTCCTTACATAGGCTTCAAGCACCTCAAGATCCAGGTCAAAAGTATCTATCCTTCTACCTCAAAAATCTGGACTAGAAGTGAATTCCTCCACTTCACACTAAGAAAGAACTGTCATAGGTGTGTCCTCCATTTCTGGATTGGAGTTCATACCAGATGTAGTCAAGCTGATGACCAAGAATAGCCACCACAGCTATAGAATGATTTAATCAGCAAGAAGAGTGGGCTATATGAACATATTTTAAAATATTTAAATTTGTTTGTAATATGGCAAGAATATTCTTATTAAGAGGAGCAGTAGAAAGTCTGTGGATGTGAAGGTTTACCTCTCTAACACAGTGAGTGCTTAGGGTATATGGGGACCTGGGTTCAGTCACCAATACCCACCCCCTAAGACACTTACAGGGGCTGGGAAAGATGGGTAAGAGTGCTTGCTGCTCAAACATGAGCCCCTGAGCTCAGAATCCTAATACTTATTAGAAAGCTGAGCATGGCCAAAGGCTGGGGTCAGACACAGGAGAATCACTAGGACTCGCTGAGAGACTATCTCAAGAGAATTAAGTAGAGTGTCATAGAGCACGTAATGTCCTTTTCTGCACACACATGTACACACACACCATGCACACACAACATGCAACACACATGTACACATACACCATAAACACATATACATGCACACACATACACACATAACACACATATATAACACAAACACTACACACAACACATATATCACATAATACACATGCACACACAACATGCAGCACACACACCACACAACACTCACATACACCACACACAACACACACATGCACATACAGCATAAAACACACACATGCACACACCATACAATACATACACATGCACACACATAACACACACATATAACATACACATCATATACACACAACACACATACCACACAATACACACACAGCATGTAACACACAACACACAACACACATATATAACATACACACATAACATGCAACACACACATCCTCACACACAACACACACATACGATATAATATGAATCCATCACTCCAAGGAGACTGAGAATAAGGAAGTGAGTGTCAATACATCAAAACATACCTAAGAGTCAGCCATGAATGATAATAAACCAGAAATGCCCTTAAACTTTTAGCTTGTATATTACAAAAAAATTGTTAAAAATTTCTCAAAGCTGATGAGCATCTTAAACACACATGTGATGATACCATCAATGATCTTTGAATTTCATAAGCACTTTTCTAAACCATTATTTAAAAAAAATTTGATCAACTATGTTGTAGAAAAGACTGACTCATTTTCATATGCTCTTAACATATTTATCATGTGAAGAAATAATTTCCCCTTGGCCCAAAAGGAAAAATTACAGGCCTATCAGAGAAGTTAAGCAACAAAACAATTTTAATTTTTTTTGGGGGGGGAATTTTGTGATGTTTGTGGTTTAAATATTTTTAAATGCACAATTTTTCATAAATAACCTTGTTTCTTTCTCCTCTTCCTCCCCTTTTCTTTTCTCCTGGGTTTTTGAGACAGGGTCTTATAGAGTCCAGGCTGACCCGAATTTCTATCTACCTGCCTTCATCATACTGGGATGCCAGGGGAGCACAATCACACCAGATTGCTTCCCCCATGTACTGGGATGCCAGGGGAGCACAATCACACCAGATTGCTTCCCCCATGTACTGGGATCACAGGCAACACAATCACACCAGATTGCTTCCCCCGTGTACTGGGATCACAGGCAACACAATCACACCAGATTGCTTCCCTCATGTACTGGGGTCATGCAGGCAAACACAATCACACTAGATTGCTTTTTAATCTTCTTTTATTTAAACCTCTAAAATTATATGAGTATCAGATGCCAAAAGAAATAACTTAAGAGGGAAAGATCCTAGCTCCATCTTCTTATTTTTTCATGCCAGTCTGGATTGATTAAGTCATTTTTACATTAAAAAAACTCACATAGAGCACATTGAAACACAAAACAATTATTTCTAAAGAGAATGAAATGAACTGCATGGATTTTCGTCACCTTCTCAGTCTTGGTGACTCAAATTGTGACCCCACTCTGGGTTCTGGTCTGGAACAATGGGAGGTGAGTGTGTTGGGCATGTATGTTAAAGTGGTTAAGGGTAAGGTTCTGGAGGAAGAACCTCTTAGGGTTTGTGGAGGGGAAATGTCCACGGGGATCACCTTCTTTCTTGGTCTCTTTAGGCTTTGATGACACAATAGCATTAATTCAGGGGGATTATAAACAGCAGAAAGTGGGCTGACAGTTCTGGGGCTGAGAAGACCAAGACCCAGTGACCATCAAATTCAGTGTCTGAGGAGGGCCAGCCTCCTTGTTAGCACAAACCTTAGCAATGGAGGAGGAGGGGGGAGTTTTCAAAGGGGTGTTAACCCCATCTCATGAGGGAAAAACATACCACCCTCAATGCTTTCCCATCTACTTAAAGGTGAGGGTTCCAACTCCAGTTAAAATCCTAGCAGGACTGTCTAAAGAGCAGAGAGAAACTACTTTGGCCTGGTCTAAATCCCAGCCATGGTACTAGGATAGTTTTGCGGTCACGAGTCACAGCTTCTAGATCTGAAGAAGTAGATGGGATATTAGATGGTTGCTTAAAGTTGTGTGAGATTAAAATGGAGCTACAACTGTGGAGGGCTGTTTAAAGAGATACCATGATCATAATATGTATTCACGAATGTTACTTCCTTCAGAAATATATGTCACAGGATACCCGCTAACACACCGTAAATCTGTTCTGGTCATAAATGTCAATTCATCTTTCCTCTTCACAATGCCAACGAATTTGAAATGGATTATTTGGATTGTTTTTTATCTTCCCGCCTTATCCTACAGCGAATACTAAACTTGACAATGATGACATAGATGTGCAATTTACAAAACAAGTAAAAGCATTTAGTGACTCATTCAACACATTTGCCCTTCAAAGCAGTGTAAACATGCAGGTACCATTGCATCTTGTAGACTGACTAAGAAGAACTGCTGTTGGCAGGAGAAGATGGGAAGCACACACTCAAAGCATGAGCTGGTTGGAGTTCAGAGGGGCACACTGTTTGGAAGGCCAGTGTGAAAGTAGATTTGCATTTACCCTGCACTGAAAACTAAACAGAGGCCTGCTCACTGATAAGTAATTGTATTCCTAGCTAACATAAGAAATGGAAAAACCTGCCCAGGCACGGCGATGCATACCTTTATTTTTAAAAATTAAAAATTATTTTTCAATTAAAATTACATCATTTCCCTCTTCTTTTTCTTCCCATCCGCCCCTTCCACGTAGGACTCTGCCTCGTTCTCTCTCTCTCAATTTCCTGGCTTCTTTTCTTTAGTTATGGGCAGATAAAAGCACAACCTGCTCAATCTGTTTAATGTTCCTACGTGTATATTATTTCAGGGCTGATCAGGCTCTTTCCTAACGAAAATTATTTCTCCTAATCCCAGCATTCCTTTGTTGCCTATAGTTCTTTGTCTAGGATTGAAGCCCCTTGAGATGCCCCACCTCCATGTTAGCCTGTCTGTTGATCGTCCTGGTTCTTGGGTCTTGTTTAGGAGGCCACAATGATGAAACGCCATGGATGGCACTTCCCAGCAGGTGCTTTCTGAGCCTTCTTAGTGTTATGTATATAACTATTTCATCTGTCTCAGATTTATTCACTTTATTGTACATGTTATGTCTCAATTAAAAAAAATTCAAGGAAAACAAAAGTCTTTGGATTAATAATAGAGCTTTCACCCCAAGGAGCAAGCAAGAAGACTACAAAGACATTTGCGCTAATTGTAAGATCATCGCTTGTGTTGTGAGCAACAATCTGGATATAAAGACATGAGGATGCCACTAAATAAATTATGACACATTAAAAAAGTGACAAAGCCTTCATTAACTTTAGCCATCACAATACCTCAGGATGCAGGCTGAGACTCCTTGTTACCAACACTGACTTAATTAATGGCTCTTGTCTTTTCGCCTTGAGTTTCTGATGGACTGGCTATCATGTCTCTCTTGAAGGGATGACTATACCCAGCCTCGGCACGCCCATTTGTCTGAAAGGTCTCATCCGAGCTGACCAGCGACTCTGAGAGCTGGGTCTGGGAAGTCGATGGATACATCAGCTTCCAGCTGTCACCGAGAGCCACAAGGTCAAGCTCGTGAGGGTCCCTCAGAGGAGCCTGGAGGCTCAGGGTCTGTGCTGCTCTTTGTCACTATGTAGAGCGACATAGCAGCAGAAAGTCAGGTGAGGCTGATGCTTCCCCCTTAGAGGATTTTGCCTCTGCTTCTCACGCTGGAGCCTGGTTACACGGCTGGGTGTTAATTTGGTTTCCCAGCCTGTATCTCCTCTGCCCTTGCTCAGCTCTCCTTGTTTTCTGTGTGTATCTCCACTCTTCTCCCATTTTTGTCTGCTTCTGTGTCCTTCTCCCCCGGTGAACCCCCTCCCCCACACCCACTCTCCCTTCTCTCTCCTTCCTTCCCTTTTCTCTTCCTCTTAGTCTCTCTTGAGACAGGTCTAGTGGCCTGGTTGCCATCTGCTGCCTTTTTTTATGAGGTTGAGATCAGATGGCATCTAATCGATCGTCGCGGTCTCCATGGTTACCAGGGTGACAGAGTACTTGGGAGAGACACATTCTCCAGCCTGGGGCTGTCAGACCATTCCTGAGAGGGGAAAGAAAATAAAACCTCTTCCATCATATTTACACATTTACATCTTTCTCAGAAGTGGCAGAACACAGGTCCTGGGTGTGGTTTTACATGGCTACCCAGTGGCTTGAGGCCAGGGGACCCAGAGAAGCTTCTGTTTCACACACACACACACACACACACACACACACACACACACACACACACACACACAAGCACACACACACACGAGACAGGGAGGTTTTGTTTTTTTTTTAAACCATGGAGTCCACTATCCAGACACAGAGACAGTCCCCTGTCTGCATGTTTTGGAGCTAACTCACTCATTCCAATGAGTTGCTAGCCTTTCAGTAGAGTATGGTGACAATTACCAGCTATTTGCTTCATGAAAAGAAACAGCTATGCTGAAAATTATCATCACATAATTTTTTTTGGGGGGGGGGGGTTCGAGACAGGGTTTCTCTGTGGCGTTTTTAACTGGGATCAAAGGTCACGTTAAAGTTAGTTGCTCTTTGGCCAAGAACTGGTTATAATCCAGGAAAGCCATATGATGAGATATGACCAAAAGGACCTTTATTCTTGTTTGAGATGTGGTCCCTTGTAGCCCAGATTGCTCTGTTGCTGAGTATGACCTTGAACTCCTGACTCTCCCACCTCTAAATTCATGCTGGGCCTTCATGTGTGTACCACTACTCTTGCCTCAGCATGAACCTTCTTAATGCAAAAGGTTTGTCTGTGGTCTGCAAGGCTTTAAGACCTAGGGGCTTCCCAACGTGCAGAGCCACACACGGGCCATCTTATGTGTTGTGGCTCACACTCCAGGTCTGATAGACAGAGATCTGAGAAAGGCCTTGGTACTGAGGACAGAGAGCTAAATGGAACCAGGGTTAGCTATTTGAAGTAACTCTGAAAAAGGAAAACAACCACGCTGGTATTAAATAGTCAAAACTGCATTGGAAGTAGTGTACCTGACTAAATCCTGTGCCATTAGCAAGAGGCACAGATGATGGCGGCCATAGCCCGCCTTCCTCCTTTTTCTTCCAATTGTTCATGCTTTGGAATAACTACCTAAAATTCTGTTCTTTTTCAGCTTCCTGGAGAAAACCTGGGAAAATAAAGCTATAGTCCAGAAATGGGCCTACAAGTTAAGTAACATCTGTCCACTTAAAGAACAGATGTACCACACATGGGCAATGCTTCCTACTCCTTCCTGTCTCTGATTCCTCCAAGCCTTTTGCCTCTCCTCCTGTGCAGTATCTTAGCAAGATTCAGATAGATTCATCTGCAGCGCCTTTGGCTGTTAAGCAAATATCACACTGATATTTGAAATAGAAATGAGCCCATCAATTGAAGGAGAGACTTTAATATAAAAGGGAAATAATTTGTCATGGTCATGAACCTTCTATTCGTTTCTCACCTCTGCATCTCGGTTAGTGCTAGCCTCCCTGTACTTCTCCCTCCTGCCCCCAATTGTTGCTGCTGTCTACAGTGGACTGGCCTGGGAAGTCATCTTATTGGAGGCGTGTCTTTCCAGTTCACCTTTTCTCCAGTCCCCATCCCAGAAAGCTGAACTCCCAATGTTCTGTCTATGCCTCTTACTCAGCATACACCATTATATGATACTCACCGCACATCCTTATATGATCATTGGGTATTCTCATCTCTCTAACTCGTGAGCTCCAGGGGGCGCATGCCCCTTATTTGTGGGATCTCCCTTAACTTCGTATTGAGATGCCACTCACTCTAAGTTTGCTAAAGACAATTGCAGCTTGTGAAACCTCGAAGGCAATGCACACCTGGCTTTCAGAGTTTTGCTTGTTTGCATTCATGCATTTATGTGTTTTAGATCTTAGTGTGTGTGTGTGTGTGTGTGTGTGTGTGTGTGTGTGTGTGTGTGTGTGTGTGTGACAGAGGTCCACAGAGTAACACTGGCTTCCTCAACTACTCTCTATTTTTTGAGACAGAGTCTCTCTCTAAACAAACACTCCCTGATTCTTCAAGACCGACTGACTGTCAAGTTCCACAGGCCCTTCCCATCTCTGCTTCTCCAGTACTGGGGATACAGGCCCTGACCACCACAGCCAGCTTTGTATGTGCATGTTGGAGATCTGACCTCAGGTTCTCACGCCTGGGCTACAAGCACTTTATAGACTGAGCCATCTCCCCAGCCCATTTTGTTTTGTTGAGACCAGGTGCCTCTCTCTGTAATCAAGACTGGCCTCAAACGAACAATCCTCCTGCCTCAGCCTATGGAGAGGCTTTTCTTTCTAAAGCTCTGAGCATTTCTTTGGCTTCAGTTCTTGACTCTGTGTCTGCCAGGAGCCTTTTCTTCCCTCCCTGCCCGTGTCACGCTTCTGCACAATCATGCTTCTGCCTTGGAGTGAAATGAGTCATTTGCTTCCTTCAGGACAACTGCCACGGCACGGTGTCAACTCGTGCTCACCTTCTGAAAATTGAGCTTGTCAGCACTCAGCCACACAGCTGAGTGAAATGTTGTGTGATGCAGGCTGTCTCCTGGGAGGGAGAAACTGGCATAAACTACATCCTAATGGGAACCAGAAACAAAGAATCGCGAATGAAGTGTTAATTGCATTTATAAAGACGTTAACAAAGGAATTAAAATGGCAAAAGCGTCCATCCCCCACTCAGGATTCAGAAGAAAGAGCAGCACCCAAAGAGGAATTTAACAATAACCATGGGTGGTTATTGCTTGTCCACTGCAGAAAGAACTCTCAGCAAACACTAACGTTTCAAAGAACACTTTGAGTCCATTGTCTTGAGCATATTAAGGAATGGATGTTCTAACCCATCTCACCTCCCCTTCTCTCCTTGCTTTTGAGTGATTTAAGTTTCCAGGGAATCTAGAGGCCTTGCCATGTTGCTCTGCCAACTACGAGGATGGTGGTGAATGGTTTGGATCTAATCAACCCTTAGGTTCTTATTGGGACAGGACGCTTGTTGTCTGGGACACTTTGTTTGTTTGAAGTAAAATGACAAGACTGGGGACTTTTTGTGATTCTTCTTGAATATTCTAGAGATATCCGCAGTGAGGGTGACCTGGGGCTCCATGCCCTGCCCCTTCCCTGGGCCTGCAGCTACTGTCAGCAGGACTAAGTGGGCAAAAGGTCAGAAGGCTGCGTTGACTGAAGGTAGACCAGTAGGTGAACTGCCTCGTTTGATGAAGTCAAAGGCATGGACCTGAGCCTTTTATGGGTCCTCTTGTTGCACCCAATTTCACCTTTACAGATCATGCTACTAATGCCGGACAGTCACTGCGTTGTTTGTATGCAACTGGTGACCAAGAGACGAGTGAGGTCAGTGAATCCCAGCTAATCCAGTGACCGGAACTTTCTGCTCGACATCACTGTAGCTAAAGGCTGTGTTTGCTGTGTTCACATAGGGCATGTCCTCTGACCTTCATGAACATTCCGAGACACAAACAGCAGAAGAGAAAACAGACACGCCAAGCCATTAAAAAAAAATCTGGGGTCAGAATTCAAGCACTCCGACAGTTTCTCTGCTCATGCTACGGTGTGCAGGAGTGTAACTCTCCCAGGATCTCATTTGCCTCAAATAAGAAGCCAGTGAGGGAAGACAAGCTGTATCAACAAGCAGGTCAATTTTTCCTGGTGTTGCATCACTCGCCCAGAGGAGAGGTCCTCGCTGCTCACCACCAGGCTCTAGCTGACCCCCTGGTTCCCTAAACGGTCACGTTTCTCAGTCTTTCCTGAATCTGTCGTATCGGTGGAGGAGGCACCCACCTGATGGTTTGTTTAAAATACTCTATCATGTTGGCCTCTATGCTGTTGGGTGCAGGGTAAGTCTGTGGGGCAGAGGCACAGAATCAGGGACCTCAGGAGAACCCCCTCTCCAGCCCTCAGCTCAGAGGCTCTTTTCTGGTCCTTCCCAAACTGGGAACTCTGCTGAAAACATTGGAGACATTTTCTTCCAGACATGATCTCTGTGCTAATTTTGGAGATATCATAAATCCTAAAATGAAATCTCTGGATGATTTGTGGCTTTGCATTTGTTTTGGTTTATTTTCATTTTTTATATGCACACACATACATGTATGTGTGTAAATAACCACTGTTATTGTCTTATTTGTGCTTCATCATGTCTCTCATGAGCAGATTGTCTCTCTCATTAGAGCATATTGTTTGTAACACTTCAAAGTTTTCGAAAATGGAAAATTTAATCCAATGCAGAACAGGATCTAAAGTTATCTAGAGGTCATTCGTGGTGTTATTTATATTAGAGTATTAGGTAGCTGCAGCTGGCATGAACTAGATATAGAGCCTAGGATGACCTTGAACTTTGAACTTCTGATCTTCCTGCCAACACTTCTAGAAGGCTGGGATTATGCTGCAGGATCTCCCATACGAAAAGCAGCATAGACATGCACATGTAGCTGTTGATGCCCCATGGCTCCTGATCCTCTTGTTTCTACTTCTGAAGAGGCGGGATTACAGGGTGTGCTACCTGTTTGCCACCATGTCCAACTCCGTAATTTGAATCTTGTGAGTCTTTTGTGTTGCTTTTAAGGTTAAAAGAAAAAAGGTTTGGCCTTAGCTGTCTATGGCTAGGAATAGGACATGAAAATGCAATGGGGAGAAAGTCAGGGGGAGCAATTGGCAACTTACATATTAAATCAAGATGGCCTGGTTGCGCCTAAAGTCAGACCGCTGCTGGAGGACAGGGAGAAATGTGCCTGCAATGTGACTGTTGTTGCTCAACCACCTGCTAAGAGAGCGAGTGTTTGCAGCCATCTTTCTGTCATGCTGGTACCGGGCTGTTGAAGACACACGTCCTGAGATGCTACCTAATCCTGGGAAGAACAAGTTTCAGACTTACATTCATTCCGCCTATGTTAAAATTATGAGAACTGGTTCGCATTTCTGAGTTACTCTCACAGGGTGAGCATGGCTGCTTTCCCACTTCCAGAAATCCAATAGACGGAGGGAGTTTCTCTGAGAGTGGGTCCCTGTGTACGTGACAGCCTAAGTTAGACCGGACTAAAGTTAAATCAAAACACAACCGAGCAGCCCGTGTACTTCACAGCATTAAGCGGTGCAGTTTTTCAGGCTATTTTCCTTCCCAGCAGAACATGCTATTGGACGGAGCCATTCTTGTGCAAAAGGCGAACCCACGCATGTCACACAAGTACATCCTACCTAGTGGTTTGTAAAGAAATAGGTAAGGTTTCATTGACAATAACTGTGCGGTTAGTCTACTAGGGCCTGGCACGGAGGGGTGGCTGGGAGCCTTCTTTGTCAGAGTGTGAACTGGTCCTGTGTGTCACAGCAGAAGAGCCAAACTCTCTGGAGAAAGGGCAGGTGCAGATGAGCCATTTCCATTTTCCACTCCTGCAGCTCCCCGGCCCTCCATCCAGACCTGCCGCCAAGACATGCTTGTACAGAAGCCCAAACTGAAGCACACTTTGGATTAATTTCCTGGCCCATGTTTCTTTGCAAAATCCAGCCTGCGCTTCTGATTAAGGGCTTTCTTCCTTTCTGTCATGAATTTCAATGACTCTGGACTTTAGCGGCGTTTCCTACCAGCCATGACATTTAGTATCAGTACTGACCAAGAGAAGTAAGACTTCAGACCAGCCAGTTCTGTATCCAAGACCTGAAGATAAGTGCAGGATGCTGGCGTGGACATGGCTAGGTGAATGCCTTTAGTTCACGGTGGCTGACAGTCAGCAATAGGAAATACCCTGCAGACTAAAGAGAGGTCTCTCCCTACAAGGAAACGATGGGGATCTTCTCCAGTCACCTGCCACTTCAGAATTGTAAAAGCTAGTCATAAAAAGCAAAGCACGGGCAAGCCTCTGCCCCTCTCCAGTGTGTCTCATTTCTGAGAGCATCTTTCCCAGGTCCGAAGATGGACAGGAATGCTTCTACAGGACGGCTCAGAGTTGTTCTTGGTGCGCTCATAAGATATACAGCTCTCTAGATTCTTATCCATTTTATTCTTCAGAGTGGGCTCTTTGGGCCTGTTTTATATTTTGATAGTCTGCGAGTCCCTTCAAACTGATTTTCACATATGAGCATTTCACCCCTACCTGACACGGTGCTGAGCTCTTTGGTTCAGCTCCATCAAAAAACCAATATTTATTTGTTTGCTTTCATTGTGTGTGTGTGTGCGCGCACACACACGTGTGTGCATACACATGTACTTGAGCAAATTTTGCAAGGCAAAAAGTATGGAGCTCAGAGGAGAAATTTTCAGGGTCAGTTCTCTCTTACCCGTGGATTCTGTAATAGAATTCAGGTCCTCAAGTTTCCAAAGCGAAGGCTGTTATCTACTGAGCAATATTGCAAGTCCGTCACTAAATCTTTATTAAATGAATGAGCAAGCACGAGAAGATTCGTGACAAATGTGTCAAGGCAGAACTGTGTCAACTCTCAGCTGATGTCACAGAAAGGTGGAGAAAAGGAGGGGTGCAAATTTGAGAGTGTGAGCTGACTAGAAAGGAGTGCTACTCGAGCTTCTGTGTGCCTTCAGAGGCTAGGACACTTGAGGAGCAACTGTGTGAGGCTGGAGAGATGGCTGGACAGAGAAAAGCACCAGCTTCTCCTTCAGAAGACCTGTATTCAGTTCCCGGCACCCACATGACAGCTCACAACAGCCTGCAACTCCAATCCCAGGGGATCCAACACCCTTTTCTGGCACCTAAAGGCACCAGGCACTTGATCCCAGTACACAGGAGGCAGAGGCTGGCAGATCTCTGTGAGTTTGAAGCCAGCCTGACCTTCATAGCATTCCAGACCAGCCTAGGGCAACATAGTGAGATCCTGTCACAAACAAACAAAGCAAAATACCAAAAAGTAAGCAATGACTATAAGTACTGTGTGGGAGAAAACAAAAAAGAACAACTTTGTGTTTTAGTTTCTAGAACCAAAGCGCTGAGAAGGCCAAGCCTTATGCTTCTCTCTTCTGGTTAACGCCCCCTGACTCTCGCGCGTAGGCTGCAGGCCCTCAGAACAGTGCATTTATTTGTGCTGTTTGGTCCTAATGGCCGACTGGAACGACGATGGAGTTCACTGAAACCAAACACGATTGGCATGGCTGAATTCAAGCCTGTGCACCTTTCCAGGCAGAATGAAAACTTATCGTGAGGATAAAGAGACCCCTGAACAGCCCCGCTAGCACATCCGACACTTAAAGCCTTTCCTGCCAGATCAAGCGTCAACTGTCTCCAGGGCTTCCAAGAAAACAGAACATTAAGGATGTGTTAAAGGCCACGCAGGGAGGGACAGAGCACACGTGTAACCTCTCTGGGGTCTTGTCATGGCGGCCAGCGACCATCCATGCGAATTCTGCGACGCAGTTTTCCAGTTCGTGTGTCTTTAAATCCCTGCAGCTCACACTTGTTCCCGTTCCAACTGTTTTCTGGTGTCTCTCTTGCCGAAATGGTTTCAATTAGAGCCTGGAAAGGGTTGATACGGAACGCTCACACCATGCTTGCCAACATGGGAATTGGTTTTTCAACACTGATGTTTTTCGTCCAAAAAAAAAAAAAAAAATCCCCCTTCTCACCCTTGAGTTAGAAGAGATTATTTTCAGACAAGCATTTAGCTGATTTTGAATGTCAAAGAAACTTGATTTGCAAACTCGTTAGAAACTCTTTAGTAAAAGCAGCCTAGTAAAACAGATGATTAATATTGGTAAGCTCCTCATTTGCATATTAATTAGTCTCTATACTCAACTAATTAAAACCATGCTTTAAGGACTATTTTCTAGATGGCTCCCCTTGTTTCAACATACATTCATGTACTTTAACTCAAATAGGATTTAGTGAGTGAGTCCGTGCTGAATACACTAATTCTGTCTGTGTTACCTGGGATGCAGCTCGGCGCGTCTGAGCAGCCATTTCAGGGGCCCGCATTGCTTTTGTCTCAGGTATATGTTCTTCTGGGTGGAAGGAAAACTATTGGCTTGTGAGCATTAAAATCATTAAAGGTACAAGAAAAGTACCAAACTTATTCCCTTTCTAGTGGCAGATATACACATGTTGGAGGGGCGGTCTAGGGATCAGGGCCTCTTGACAAGTGTGTTTTCAAAAAATATTTAAACTTAGCTAATGTAATAACTTAGTCCACTTTTTCATCCTTTGAAAAGCACTAGTGTGTCTGGAAAATAGACTGACCTGTTCTAGGAAATTAAACCTACAGAAACCTAGCTGCTCAGGACTGCAAGAGTTTAGTTCAGAGACGTTGAAGGACTTAATTCATGGAGGCTCGGTGGTTGTAAATATTTGTTTGCAACGTTCAAGAGCTTGGGTTCCCAGTACCAAACAAATAAAACTGCCTAGGAATTGATCTCTTATTGGTGAGAATGCATTTCTCTGCAGGGTAAACAAAACTAAATAAATCAACAAAACGCCAAAAATATTTATGGGATCAACTTTGAAATGTACACTCTTCAACTGAGATTCAGGAGAAATTCTATTAGTGCAGTAACTGAGTGCCTTTAGCCGAACTGCTGAATTCTTACAGTACCCAAAAACAAGAATCTATGTGGGACTTGTGTAGGAATGGTTATTAATAAGAAACCAGAAAAAAGAACAGGTTCCAATCAGGGAATTTTCACAAATTTGGTTCAGAAATCCCGAATGGGAAACACCTACAGTCAATCAGTGAAGGGGAGTGCCATAACCCGGCATGGAAGAACATCAGCCCTGTGTGCCTGTGACCCGAGTCTCTGCTGTGAGAATGACCTCCGATCAACCAGAACTGCCCTCATTTGCATGACCCTTCGTGCATGGCGAGGATTGCAACAGTGGAAATTGTTTGCACAGCGGCTCAAGCTGATGTCCCCAAACTATACACTGGCCAATACAGACCACACCTTCTTCTTTAACATGATGTGAATTACAAACCAGGAAACTGGACACCAGGAAACTCTCTCTAAGAGAACAAACACTCTAAAATGGAAAATCCCCCCCCCCACCTTATTCTCCCCCAACTGTCAGTCTATCATTCTCCGGGGCACCATGGAGCAATCAACTCTTTCTCCTGCTCTGGTTAGCCATGCGGGGATGCTCTTCTGTCTTGTTTATTGTTATCTCTCGGGAGCAGGTATTAGGTAAACGCTGAGTAAGAACAAGAAGGCCAGGCGAGTGCATGTGGACAGTAAGTAAAGCCTGTGTTGTGATTGTTGCTCACACTGTGACCTAAAGCCCCCAAATTTAGAAAGACTAAAGCCAATCATCCAATCGTTCTCATGACTCTGTGTGGTTTGTGAACAGTTCTGTTCTCACCCCGTGTCCTGCTTAGCTTTGTTGTCAACTTGACAATACAAAGGGACACTCAGGCGAAGAACTGCCTAAAGGGATGCTCAGGCAAAGAACTGCCTCCATAGACTTAGTCTGTCGGGCATGGCCATGGGGCAGTTTCTTGATTGCTAATCGACACAGGAGGTTGTTGTAGGTTATTTGTACACTGTGGGGCAGATGTATTGCTGTGATTGGTGTAATTAAAAGCTGGCCGGCCAATATCTAGGGAGGGGGTATAGGTGGGACTCTGGGGGGCAGGGAGCGCTCTAGGAAGAAGAAGCCAGATGCAGAAGCAGCGGAATGGGCAGTACAGAGAAACAGCAACGAACCATGTGCCAGCACATAGATTTAAAAAATATGGGTTAATTTAAGTTATTGAAACTAGTTAGGAACAAGCCTAAGCTGAGGCAGAGCATTCGTAATTAATAACAAGGCTCCATGTTGTCATCTGTGTGCTGGTGGTCCCAATGAGAAAGTACTGCTACGGGAGGACCCACTCCAATGTGAGCAATGCTGTCTCTAGGCAGGTGGGACTGGGCTGTGTATGAAAGGTAGCTGAGCAAGCCAGAGGAAGCAAGCCAGTAAGCAGTGTTCCTCCGTGGTCTCGGCTCCACTTTCTGGTTCCAGGTTCCTGCTTTGAATTTCAGTCTTGGCATCCCTTGATGATAAACTATAACCTGTAAGTAAATAAATCCTTTTCCCTACAAGTTGCTTTTGGTCAGAATATTCTAGAACAGCAGCAGGAAAGCAGAGTAGGACATGTGGGCTTGCTCCTGGCTCTATGTTGACCTGGGGCCCTCCTAGGGGTCTGAGCAGGGAGGGTCGAGACTGCTGAGAATCTGGTACTTTGGCTCTGTTATGTCTTCCACCCTTAAGCTGGCTCCAAAGGCTTCCTGACGTGGATGTCACAAAGGCAGGACTGTTTGGAGACCCTGGAAATAATGAACTGCATTTTTCTCAACCTTCAGGAAGTTGTTATTTAAGGCAGATAAGTGAATTCACCACCGTCCTACACTGGCAAACGTGCTGGAGGACAGCCAGCTCCTGGAAATACCAATGTTTACAATCCTAACCACTGGTAAAAATGACCCTTATTTTCTCCAACAGCCAGAGTTTTTCCATTCTAATTCTGTCAGGGTAGTAGGGATGATGGGAAAACTGTTTGACACAAAATTCTTAATTCTATGTAGACACGAATTTAAAATATATAGCCTTTGTTTTGGTTTTACTTTAAAAAAAACTATAGGCGTTTAAAAATCCAAATCAACCTTATAAGTGAATTAGATGCCAGCTAGGGTTCATAAGAAGAATCGTAAATCTGAGCAATTAATTATTAAGCACTCAGCCACCAAATATAGTACCTGTGGGCAGAAAGGCCTCTCCTGTGAGACGGCGGAAACTAATTGGAAAGCAGAGTCTCAGGGACGCCACACTGGGAGACATGGGGTGCCCAGAGAGGTCTGTTTGCTTGGCCACATTAAAAGGTAAAGTGGAAATGTAAGAAGAAAAGTATTTAAGCCCCCATGGGAAATCTATTCACTCGGCAAGGATGAGAGGGGGAAAAAACCCTTAGGTGATAATGAGAATCGGTGAGAAAGAGGGACAGCAGTGAGGGGGTCTACCACGGGGCTGTAAGAGTTCGGAGCCTGAGGACTTCAGACCCTGAGAGAGCACAGACTTGACACACTGTAGATGCTCAAAGCAGGCACACAGTAGATGGGTGTTTGCCCTCAATTTGAGAAAACAGGATTTCTTGATATTTATACATATTACCGAAACTAATACTTATGTAGACTGAATGTTTACATTTCCCCCAGCACCCCAAAATTCAGTGGTAGAGACCCCAGTGGCCCTTGTCATCACATATGGGAGATGGAGCCCACTGACATATTAGGGTCATATGAGTTCACGAGGGCCAGGCTCTGGTCTGCTGGAATCAGTGCCACTGAAGAGGAGATGGCAGAACACGGTCTGTGTCCCTGTTTGTGCGTGTAAGCACCAACAGAGACGGAGGCTACTTGTCCACAAGCTGGGAACAGGGCCCCTACCTGACTTAACAGTCAGCACCTTGATCCCGGACTTTGCAGTTGTTTAAGCCACCATCTGGGGCTTTTTGTTACGATGCCATGTTATGCCAGCCAGAGCAGACCAAGACAACACCCAGATGTAATGTTTTTATATAACTAAATTTTGGCTCTATTTCATACACACATGATTATATAATAGTGCATAGACAATACACTGTATATAAATAAAGCATCCTCAGTTTGTAACATATTTTTTCAAAAAATAAAACTGCAGAAAATGTACTTAGCATGAGTGAGGTTCTGGATTCAAACTTGAGCACCTAAAAATATAAAATAAAGTGACAAAAATGAAGCTATCGTTGAAGGCAAAATTATTTGCCACTTGGATAAAAACTGGCTATGTTCATGGGTCAGAGGACTTGGGTCCTGGAGTCCTAGCCAGGACCCATACATCAACGTGGTCATGTTAGACCCAACAAGTCAGGGGTATATCAAGGGAGTATTGGGTTTAAGCACAGATGAGGAACAAAATCTGTGCTTCGTTTTCTTTTGTTTTTTTGTCTTTCTCCCTAGAGTAGAGTATCAACATTCTCTCCAATGGACTAGTTTCACCATTACTTCCAAGGGCATGCCTCCAGGGGCCTAACTTCCATTAGGCCATATCTCCTAAACAGTTCCAGGGACCAAACTTTGAACACCATACAGAGCCAAATGAAAGAGAGTAGATCAATGTGCCTTGGGTTTAGGTGAAACTGTAGCTACAGATTGAACATGAAAGCAATGCGCTATTTAGTGGAGTGGTTTAGTGCTTGTAGAGTATGTATAAGACCTGGAATTCAGGCCTAAGCGACACACACACACACACACACACACACACACACACACACACTGAGGGCGGGAGTGATGACTCAGTAGTTAAAGCATTGGCTGCTCCTTCAGGGGACCCATGTTCAATTCCCAGCACTTACATCGCAGCTCATAACCATTTGTAACTACAGCTCCATAGTGTCTGACACCCTCTCCTAGCCTCCATGGGTACTGCATGCCCATGGGTGCACCATAGACATACATGCAGGCAAAGCACCCATACACATTTTTTTTAATTTCAAAAAAATTAAACTGACATAAATCATAGGAAGTTGAAATCAAGAATTGGAAGAAGACAGTCCATAGGATTTTCTGCTGCTAGGCAGGGTCTTCCTCCATGGTGCCAAGATGGCTGTCATGAAGGCTGGAATTCATGAACATGAAAAGAAGCAAGGACAGTGAGAATCTGTTTGGACTCAGGACTTCCCTGTGGTAGTACCATGTGCTATGCTGGGCCAGTGGTGGCCAGATGGGGCCTTCTGGGATGAGTAGCAACAGCCGTAGACACTGACATCATCTGGGCCCTGGCTCTCACTGCCTGGGAAGTGAGGAACAGGAAGGGCCCAAAGGTCCTGCTAGAGTTTGGAGAACTCCAAATCCCTACTAGTTCATTTTAATATCGATCTCTTAGTTCAATTCAGGCCAATAAATCCTGAACTATGATCAGGGACATGAGCACAGAGACTTACAAGCAACATTTTTAGAGTTGTTTTTTGTGGGGGTGATGGTTTTAGTATTGTTGTTGTTGGCGGTGGTGGTGGTGGTGGTGTGTATGTGTGTGTGTGTGCATGTTATTGAGCATGTATGTGGGTGTGCAGGTATATACATACATGTACATACATGCACAGGCCAGAGTAGGACACCAGCTGTCTCCTATGACCCTCCACACCTTATTGCCTTGAGACAGGATTCTTCATTGGACCAGAAGCCCACCTTTCAACCAGCCTGGCCAGCCATAGAACTCCTGGGATTTTCTTTCTGCAGCTCTCCAAGGCTGGTGTTATAGACACACATAGCCACAACCAGTTTTTTATATGGGTGCTGGGCATTCGAACTCAGGTCCCCACACTCGCAAAGCAAGTGTTCTTTCCGCCTCAGCCATCTCCCTGGAGATTTATTGAGTTCTTAATGTGAGCCAGTACTAGGACGAGTCCTTGAGTTTGACTTGTCTGTTCTTTAAAGATGAGCATGCCTCTGTGGTAGACACCGGTCTCCTGAAAAGTCCTGGAGCTCTTCCAGAAAACCAGCTTAACTTTCCCCCTACTTTCTCTAGTATAAATTAAGGTCATAGATTGTACTCTATAAAGTGCACACCACTGCTTGCTACTGTAGAAGTTGGTATCAAAGGCATTGATCTTGGAGCCCGTCCAGAGGATTCTGCTTTGGAAGGGCCATAAAGATATTGATCATTTCTTAGTGTATGATAAATTCACCGGCCAGAGAGCCAAGGTTACCTTTAAAGTATGGCTCCGAGCAATGGACTCATCTTAGCCAAGTGACCCCTGACCTGCACTGGGCACACTGTGCTTGTCTACCTCCAAGGCTTCCTGGGAGCAGCACCCACCTCTGTTTAGATCTTGTGCCTGGGGCACACATGTTTTACACTAATTGTCATAATGGAAATACAATGGACAACTTGCCTGAAGCCATCAAATTAGAGTGACCCATGGCTCTAGCAGCCCCTCTGGAAAGCTGGGCCATAGAGACAGCTCTTCTAGGAACTGGGAATTGGGAAGCTAAGAAACTGAGGATGCTCTCAGAGAAGCTGAAGGTACAGGGATGGATGCTAGGATGTCAAACACTGGAGCATCCTAGGAAAGCTCACGTGTCCTCTGGAGACCAGAGGCTGGGATGCAGATGCCCTCTGGACAGGCCACCAACAGAATGCAGGTGCTGAAGGGCAGAGCCTGACAATTTCATGTTAAAAGCTGGGCTTTTATAACCTCTTTGCTCCCCTCTGTGGATGAAGGCAGAACTGAGAGTCTTCTCACTCTGCAAATGCCAAAGCAGAAACAAAGAGCCATTTTTTTTTCTTTTAAAATTTTTGTTAGCATACTCTAAGCATCCCATTTACTTTATAGCAGAAAATAGACATTTGCTGACCCAAAACCCATCCAATTTAAGTCTAAGGTGTTCCAAATGTTCTTAGACCCTTCCTCTATAATCCCAGGCGAGGTCTGAGGTAAAAAGTGGAGTGGACAGCCATCTTGCTATTGCTTAGCTAACAGCTACCACAGTCCTCTACATGGGAATCCCCCATACACAAAGGCCAGCTAGTGAAGTAGTGTGGAAACAGATAAGGTTGAAGAGTTGAGTGGGGGCATCTCCTTGTGCCCAAAGACAACTGCCCTGTGTGGAGACAGATGGCGTCACCTCAAGCTGTTCTCCAAACCATTCACGCCCTGACACAGAGAAGCTCCCTTGGCTGTCCCTTCCACTCCCCTCCTCTCAGGGCCCTTTACTATGCCTGGCATAACACAGAGAGAAGGTTAGTAAAGAAAGAACTGTGGCACAGAGCTTCAGCCCCTAGACGGCAGAGACAAACCAGGTTCAAATCTTGCCTGTGCAGCTGAACAATACCTTCAGTTTTCTGAGCTTCATTTCTGTCATCTGTAAGCCTAGGTGACATTATTCATTTCTACCTGCAGGACAGAGTGAATGGATTCACCGAGCAAAGTACCGTCCGTGAAGGGTCCAGGAAGGTGCTTAGTGCACAGAGCCCTATAGAAGGGTGATTGCTAAGCCAGTAATCAGCTTGCTCCACGGAGACAGCATCTTCTAGGAAAGATAGGCAGGCTGCGGCAGAGCTTAAATGAGGTAGATGAGCTTTCCTGTTACAGGAACGTGTTTTCCTCGCAGGGAATTTCCATTTTCTAATTAGTCTCTCCCAGGCAACTGACTATTCTAAAGTAAGAGAGTATTTCAAATTATAGGTAACTTGCTTTTTGGGGGGAAGGGGAATTAAATACATAAACGTACCATCTAAATAGAGGTTAATTAACTGCAATTTAGACCATGGAAATCAGTGCAAAAAAGGGGAAACAGGGAAGTTTTGAGGTAGTCAAGCTAAAAGAGTTGGAGCTGAATCCCAGCTCTGCAGCCCTTAATGATTTCATCTCAGGAAGGCTCCACCCTCCTGCAGGTCAGCGTTGACAGAACACACACTTGCCTGTCTCTCAGAGACATGTCATGCCAGTGAACTAGGGTAACCTAGCACAGAGTCACAGAGCGTTTAGTAATGACTCTCCAGATGTTTGCATTTAAACCTGGGGACAGATCCATCAAGCCTGACACAGAGCCCGTCTGTATTTGACCTAGGACCTGGTGGTTTCTATTGGTTACAATTCTACCTAGCGGGATATTCAGGGTCCCCAGGTAGCAGCCTGCTCTGGAGCACTGCAAGGGGATAAATACATAAGAGGACTGGATCATCAGGGGCCCCTCCATTAGGGAAAACCGCTCTACAGGTGCAAATGGTCTCTGACAGGTGACGATATCATAGTCTTCTGCAATGGTCGACATTTGTGTGATCGTCTCTGAAAGACGCTGAGAGGGCAGAATGTGCCCGCGGTCCCGGGAAAAGGGTCTCGAGCAGGGCATCACAGTATCACTCCAAGGTAATTGAAAACGTGTCTCACGCAGACTGGGAAAGAGACCCAGCTCCTCACTTGGGACCACCAAAGACCATGAGAAGTCTTGCACGGAGGAGGAGAACGTCGGGTGGAAGTATGCTCCTATGCACTGGGGGATGAGGTGGGATGCTGACCTTTGAAAAGGGGAAGGTCGGCAACACCAGACTGTCAGGGAAGGAGCGAATGGATGCACCGTGGGACCCATGTGCTGCAGGCAGCATAATATGGAAGGCAGGTGGTCCCCAACCATGGTGTTCTGTGATTGGCTGCAGGAGCCAGGTGCTTGAGGTCAAGCCCAGTTCCTCTGGGTGAAACAGATGCCATCAGCAATGTTTAACACACAGGTGTGCCTTCACGACTGCTGGGAATTGAACTCAGTACCTTTGGAAGAACAGGCAATGCTCTTAACCTCTGAGCCATCTCTCCAGCCCTAGGGCTGCTGTTCTTGTGTCCCCATGTCAAGACTCCCCACACTCAGATGGTTTAATTTCAGGTAATCTGACTGGGGGAAAGTGGCAACTTAGTTTTCAGTTCTGAGGAGAGCAAAGTTGAGCCTGTCTTTGTATTCTCGTAGCTGTTCTGGTATCTTCTGAGAATTGCCCACATGAAGGTTTACCCCATCTATCTATTGGGTTTTGTTGTCCTTGTCGCTGTTCATTTAAACTTGACTTTTATATTTTAGACCCGCAGCACTTGCTAGTGTTGAATGTTGAGAGGTTCTCCTCTCAAGTTAGTCGCATTTGTTTGGGTTTTCATAACTGAGCAGAAATCTTGCCTTGTACCATAGGGAGGAAACTTGGCTCATTTATGGATTTCTTTAACCTTCCATGAGGCTAACCTGTCAGGAAAAGAAGCCTGCCTGCTTAGGGACATGTGTGCTATGTATCTCAGTCTCTGCTGATCTCTTACAACCAGTGTCTGACATTCAATCAAAACATAGGCTTGAAAAAGAAAGAAAAGAAAAATCAAGGAAGAAAACCACAGCACCAAGCAATTGAAGACCTACTTCAGAGACGGCTTGATGCCCAAGCTAGCAAAACGGACTTCAAGAAGTAACAGGAAATATGGTGAAAGGTCAGCCCTCTTGAAAGCAACTAAAAGTCAAGAAGTTATGAAAACGGAGTCTTATACTTATAGAGTGCTACCTAGCACTAATAAATGCGTTCTGACTCTGCTCCCTACCTACATCCATTCTGTTTATTATCTTTATTTCTGACATAGACCTGTTCTACCTCAAGACTGAGAATCTAAAACAGAAAGTGAGGAAATATAACTGGACTGGCAGAAAGATATTCTAGAAAGATATTTGTGTCTCTCCATCTGACTATCAAACTGTTAAGACATAGCTACCCCACCAAGGCCACACCTCCTAATCCTCTCAAACAGTTCCACCAGCGGGAGACCAAGGGTTTATATGAGCCTCTGGGGATCATTCTGATTCAAACCACCACACTAAGTCTCTAAAAACTTTTCTTATTGTAAATATTTTCTGTTTTGTCTTTCTTTGTCACTAATTATTTTGATGATTTGATCAATTCATTAATCTCTTAGTTATCTGGCACCCCTGGGATGAAACTGAAGGAATGAATGAGGTTTACTTTCTTATCAGGAATAGAAAACCTTGTCTCTCATGCCTTAGCTATGCTCTTCAAGCAGTAACCACGCTGAGGGAAGCAGCCTTCAGGAGGACCCCTAGAGTTTGCGAGACAGACAGCCTAGAGGCTTCTTGGTGAGCTCCAAGCCAGAGACCTTGTCACCAGAAAGAGTGGAGGGCACCTGAAAAAGAACACCTAAAGTTGTCCTCCGGATTCTGCATACAAGGGCAAACACTCAGCAGAAATGTGCACCTACGTACACATAAACACACAAGCACACACATGCGTATGTATGTACACACAAGAAAGCAACGTAAGTGTAGTTAAATGGAGAGAACGGTAGTGTTCTATGAAACAAATAGAAATATTTCGTTCGAGGGCACTTCCACACAATGAAACATTGTCTAAATCTGTGATTATAGTATCATCAAGTACATTATATAAGCGAAAGTTCAATCCAGTATTTGTATCACTGTCCTCACAATCAGGCAGGCTGATTTTCCTGCATAGGAAATTGAGACAGCTGAGGGGAACTACATTCCTCTGGGGGCACTGTCAAGGCACTATTAACAGCTGTTAAAATCACTATTAGCACGGTGATAATTTCCCCAAATTCTTATTGTAAACACTTTCTAATGTTCCTTTTCCTGTAAATAAGCAAAGATGTTGGGAGGTGCTGCCAGGTGAATCCATAACGGCTGGACTCTTCCCTTGCTGCCCCGGCTGCCTTGAACAAAAGGACTGTGGGCCAAACAACCAGCCAGATTATTCTTATGCCGGCACCAGCATAAGAACACTCCACCAATGCCTTAGGGAAACTACACCATGATCCCAGCTAGTTACCCCAGCTTCTGAGGGCAACACCTCAGTCAGGACTGTCTCAAACAGTTTGTGCCCAACATTTGATGCCATAAGACTTGATGGAGTCTAGATGACCCTGCAACCATTTCCATCTGTGCCAGAGGTAGAGCGCTTTTCCTTCCCAACCTAGCGGAGCCGGAGCTAATGGAACCATGCTGTGAACCAGCCTTCAACTTCAACGGAGGAGGTTACTGTGATTGGTGCAACCCTTACTTCTGTGATTGTGCAAGCAGGCTGTTTGGCTCCCTTAGCCAGTTGCAACAACCCTCCTATGCTGTCTCCCCTGATGTGGCAACATTAAACCACAGGAAAGGTTCAAGTGGTCGTTTTTTGCCTGTTTTCAGTAGTGTAGGCGGTGTGCAGAAGGTGCAGGAAAAAGAAGCAGACAGCGACAGGGGCAGCAGAGCAGCAGCCCAAGCTCAGCAGATTCCTGTTGAGATGCAGAAATGGCGGAGGTGGCCAGAGACTTGACAGGTGAAGACGCTGACCTGCGAACGGTGGAGAACAACCAGTCACCGAAAAGATGGAGCCCGAGACTGTCAGCTGAGAGCCACAGAAACTGCAGCAGCAGAAAACAAGAGACACGAGCAGCCCCTCAAGGAGATGCTACTGTAACACTGGTTGTGATGAGAGGCAGATGAACAGGCCTAGACAGAAGTCAGCACAGGAACCAAGATGGTGAAGGCAAAGAGATGGTGGAACCAGAGGAGAGAAACGTCAGGCCCTGGTAACTGGAAGAGTTCCAGAACTGTCGAGCTTTTAGAGTCAAAGGTCTCAGACAGTCTGCGCCCAGGAGCTGTAACTTTGACAGCTGAGCAGCGCTAAAGAATCTTGATACCTGGGCTTGCCAAGATGCTGCTGTGCCAGCTGCTGTCAAGGGCGAAGGCATCCCGACTCCCTGACTCTACCAGAACCACAGAGCTAAGGGTCCATCTACCTGAGGCCTACGTGAAAGCAGCGGGGTGACAGCCCCAAAGAGTAAAGAGTAAAAACCCAACAACATTTTGGTGTACCAACATGAGCCTCAAAGTTCCATGTAGGGCCTGAGAAAGCTGGAAAAAAAATAAAAAAAGGATATGACTCCTTTAAGAACCTCCACCATAAAGCAGAGCACCTAAACAGCCCTTTTCAAGCTAAGTAGTAACAAAAACGCCTGTCTCTGGCATTCCAGAGCTGGGGGAATGAATGCAGCTCTTGGTCACCTCCCTCTGACTGGGCACACCATCTTTAGGCTTGGCTCTCAAGCCAGGGAAGAGGTTCTAACTGCTCTGCTTATCAGTTTAAAGGCTCCTGCGGTCAAGATTAAGAGATACACAGTAACGAGGTCCAGCTGGAAAACCGCTAAACAGGTTACAGTGTAGTTAACAATGTGTGTAGGCCTAAGAAAGAAAAGAGAAAGAAAGTAGACAGTCATAGAAAGAAATGTGGAGTTGGTTTTTTTTTTTATTGTTTGTTTGTTTGTTTTCTCAAGACAAGGTTTCTCTGTAGCTTTGGATCCTGTCCTGGGACTCACTCTGTAGACCAGGTTGGCCTTAAACTCACAGAGATCTGCCTGTCTCTGTGTCCCTGAGTACTGGGATTAAAGGCATGCACCACCACCATAAATTATTTAAAGAGAAGAGTGAAGTAATATGAAAAAAAAAAGAATAAGCCACATAGAGATGGAAAATATACAGGGAGTTTGGATTCTGTGTGTTGCTGTATTGACCTTGAATTTTTTGATTGCTACTTCTTTCTCTTTTCTTTCTTAGGCCTATGCACATTGTTAACTACACTGTAAGCTGTTTAGCGGTTTTCCAGCTGGACCTCGTTACTGTGTATCTCTTAATCTTGACTTCATGAGCCTTTAAACTGATAAGCAGCACAGTTAGAATCTCTTCCCTGGCTTGAGAGCCAAGCCTAAAGATGGTGTGCCCAGTCAGAGGGAGGTGACCGAGAGCTGCATTCATTCCCCCCAGCTCTGGAATACCAGAGACATGGAATTGAAAGTGGGACTGCTGAAATAAGGCAGACTATATACTTTAGGAATGCCTTAACTTTAAAATGGAAATAAAAAAATATATACTTGTCAGATGGAAGTAAAAAATGCTTTGGGGAAGAGGTTATGCTTTTGCTTCCACAGGAAATGAGAGGCTGTGGATTCATTCCAGGTTAATATGGTTCAGGTTTGACTGGGGGAGTCCTCCTAAATCTTTTTTTTTTTTTTACATATCAACAAAGGTTATAGCTGGTCTTCCCAGGACTTGGCTATTATCTCAACTTTTTCAGGATCCACTAAAGATACCTTCACTCACAGAAAACAGCAAGCAGTCTAAAGAAGAGGATGCATACATTCCCAAGAAGTGGGATGGTGGGATGGGTGATTGTTGGTTATTTGGTGGGTTATGGATGTTTGTTATCATTTAGGGTAATAAAGGAATATAGGATAAAAAGACAACTATTAATCTCATATATTTTGCATTGGCATGGATTTTGGAATACAAATTTAAAGTTATTTTTGTTATACTGTATGCATACTTCTACACTTGCTTGGAGTATTGTGCTTGTGCAGCTCATTTTAAAATGCAGTGTATAATTAAAGAACGAGGTTAGTAGTTAATCTCTAATAATCACACTTGTGGTTACATTGGCTATGTTTTCAAGGTTAAATGACATATTTTAGAGAGATAGTCGATTTCCAAATACTTCAAAGACCCATAGACTATGGCAGTTAAGATGTTTAATAACCTAAGGTTTTTCATGACAATGAGACACATCTGCTACTGGCAGCACCAATTAACTTCAGAAAAGGATGACGGGCATTAAAGAAACTCCATTTGGAGTTTGCTTTCAGTGTGGTAATGCTGGCCATTTGGACAAGAGACTGCTCTTTCCTTGACTGCTGACAGTATGCTGTACAATAAGGACACACAGGAAAAAGACTGTTGAATTTTGCCAAGACAAGGTAGGACAGTCCTTCAAGATTCCTGTTTCACAGAAGAGTTTGATAGACATTCTACAGGACATACAGGAAAGTGACTGCTGAACTTTGCCAATTCAAGGCAGGACAGTTCTTCAAAATTCCTGCTTCACTGGAAAGCCTGACAGATAGTCTAGGCATTTAGGCTGAAGATGAATACCCCAACATTGCAACTACTGTCCAGGCATCCAGGTGTCTCTGTTGCTAAATAATATTACATTCTCTTGGGGTCTTTGATGGAGTTAAAGACTAAATAGAGTTATAGTTTCCTTAGTTATGATAGAAAGCAAATTAGGTATAAAACTTTGGAATCAGTAAGATAAGATAGATAATGGACTATTTTCTGTGAATTTGCTAAATAAAAATGGACTGAAAATTATAAATGTAATTCTTACTTGATGAATGTTTTGTGGTATATAGTTTTCACTATGTTAAAGTTAAAACCTCTCATTTTTTTATTTACACAAAAGAGTGAAATATTGTGGAATAAATTAGTTTAAGATGTGTTACATTCATTTATTCTGTGGAATGTTTGTTTAATGATGCAAAGATGTGTTGCATTCCTTTATGTTGCATTTGTATAACTCTGTAAAGCTGCGTTGCTTTGCCTAAAACAATTGATTGGTCTAATAAAGAGCTGAACAGCCAATATTTAGGCAGGACAGGGATAGGAGGAGCTGCCAGGCAGAGAGGATAAATAGGAGGAGAAATCTAGGCTTGAGAAAGAAGAGAGAGGAGTGAGAAAAGGAAAAGGAGAGGAGGATGCTAGGGGCCAGCTGTTAGGATCCAGGCATTATGCTGGCCCCTATCACCTGGCATGATGAACCCAGGCAGTACCCTGGCCAGCCCAGGGTTCTACATGCAAAGGTCCCTTTAAGAGACAAACTTTGCCCACTCCCGTTCTCTCTTTTCTTGCTGCTCTTCTGAAAAGGCAGGCTGGTCCTTGCCTCTTCTTCCTCTTTCTCTCTGTATTTCTCATTCTCTCCTCACTCCCCCACTCCCTTTATCTTAATAAAATTCCCACATAAGCTCTGCCTGCAAGGTCTGTCCCTCACCTGCTGTGGGCTCTCACCTGCCGCATGGCTCCTTGGTCCGACAGCCAAGGTCTCTCTCATGCAGTGCCGTTTTTACAACATTAGCCACCCAGCCATACAGTCAGCCATGGCGTAAGAAGGGAAGAAAGACATAAATACAGAATAAAGAAAACTAAAAAGCCCAGAGGCAAAATGTGGAAAGAGAAACAAGTTGATTTAAGTTAGAAAAGCTGACCAGAAACAAGCCAAGCTAAGGCCAGACATTGGTAAGTATGAACAAGTCTCCATGTATTTATTTGGGAGCTGAGTGTTGGTCTGCCCCTCCGCACACCAGGGGGAAAAACCTACACAGAGGCATTTTCTTAATTAAGGCTCAATCCTCTCTGATGA
The DNA here is from genome assembly GCF_037038515.1 of Microtus pennsylvanicus. Classification (NCBI taxonomy): domain Eukaryota; kingdom Metazoa; phylum Chordata; class Mammalia; order Rodentia; family Cricetidae; genus Microtus; species Microtus pennsylvanicus. The sequence goes on from NC_134585.1 coordinate 112,699,180, forward strand.
CTGTAGCTTGTGCCAAGTTGCCATAAAACTAGCCAGGACAAAGGGTAGTGGAGTCCCCACAGCAGAGCAGCAGAACGAAGAAGAGAACATCAAATGCAAGGCCGAGAGTCAAGAAGCTGAGAGCAGGAGCAGATGCAGAGCAGGGGGATAGAGGCATGGGACCTGTTCTCACACGCTGTGCTTGGTACCCAAGAAGAAAGACAGTGAGGAAGTAAGATGGTAACTGGTGGCAGGGGTGGGGGTGGAGCTTAGAAGAGAAGCCCAAGACTGAAACATACATGTACACTCACAGCACACTAATAGTAGACCTTCTTCCAACATACACACAACACATATGCACACATCCACAACATACAAACCCACAGTATACACAGAGATTCTGTTTCTGGTGTATAACGAGCGTTGGAAGAAGCCATGAACCTTAGCTCCATAGAGGAGAGAAACAGGCTTGAAATGAACGCTCTGGGGAGTATTTAAAGATGGGGTTGAAGGATGAAATATGAAATAGCCACGAAAGCAAGAGGGAAACAGAGGGATACCATAGGGTGGACAGCACAGGAAAGAGTGTTCCAAAAGGGTAGAGGTGCAAGCAACGTCAGATGCCACGAGCAAGATGTCACATACATGAAGTTTGGAAGGTATATTTCAGACTAAAGTCACTATGATCTCAGAAAATGCCATTCTAGGGAAGGCTGACCTGCCCTCTGGGAGCCATATGCATCCCAGGGGAGTAGTAGCACAGCACATCTGGAGAGGACAACACCATGTTGCAATGTCTAAGGCTGCACACCCTCACTGCACACCAGGTGAGTTTCTAGAAGTTTCAGTAGAGTTGTGCTTTTGTAGAAGGGCAATTAGTAATGGGTTCAATTTCAATGGAGCTTGAAACACAAGCTTCCGAAGGCTCAGGCTGACAGACTAGTAAATGAATTGCCAGAGGAACAAAGTCCACCTCCTTTGAAGGAGGATGACATAAAGGGAACACATATTTCTAACGTACAAGAAAAGATTTTGAAACAAATTCAGAAATGAAAAGATGGTGAATTAACACAATAGCAAAGAAGGACTTTAAACCAGTTATGAACAAAGCACACATTTAAAGGAAAACAGATATGATAAGAAATGGTAGGCATAAAACGAAAAATAAAAGCAGTCATTTTGAAGTTCTTTTTCAGTAATACCCTACACACACACACACACACACACGGACAGAGAGAGAGAGAGAGAGAGAGAGAGAGAGAGAGAGAGAGAGAGGCTAACCCTTTATCTTCTTTTCTGTAAGATTTTTTTCTATTGCAGGTAATTTTAAGTTTGTTTTAATGTACACATGTTTTTTTTAATTACCTAGAGGAACATACCATATACATGTCTAAAATGATCTGACTCACGCAGTAGCAGGTGTGATTATGAGAGGAATGTAGACACACTTCTGCTTTCCTTGTTTCCCAGAGCTTGGAAGACTTCTGCACCCCAAACCTCTCTGCCCAGTGGTCCCCAGAACAGCGAGGTAATTAAGGCTCACTTGCCTAGTTAGTCCTTCGTACCTGACCCACCCAATCCAGTGCAGGTTCTCTTGACTACTAATCATAGTGCCCCCCACCATTTAAATTGCATTTGTTTGTGACTAGATCTCAGTTTGTACCTCTGGTTGGCCTTGAAGTTGCTCTGTAGAGCAGCAGGCTGTCCTGGAACTCTCAGAGACCTGCCCCTGCCTGAGTGCTGGGATTAAGAGTGTACAACGCACCCCATTGACTCTAAATTTTATTTTCTTTATTGTGTGCATGCATGCACCATGGCACATGTGTGGAGGTCAAAGGGAAATTTTGTGGAGCTGGTTCTCTCCTTTCACCTATGTGGGTTCTGGGGATCAAATTCAGGCTGCTAGGCCTGTGTTGCAGGAACCTTTCCCCTCTGAGCACCTCACCAGCTCTCTCTCCTGTGTTACATGATCTTCTGGGGGCATAATGGGATATAAGAGATGCTTAAAGTAAATATATGTATATGCACACACACACATACACACACAGATCTCAATTGGAAAGAAAATGTTCGCCTTCAAAAGCTCATTTGAATTATTTGTGGGCCTATGGCAGCAATGCTGGGTTTAGAAAATTTGGAGTCTCTTGGGATGCCAGCTTTTCTGATTGTTCACGTGGGTAAGCACTCGGGATCCACGCGTCCCTTCAGTTTACATGGTTTCTCTACAGGTTGAGCATCTCCAATTGCTCCAAAGTCCAGAACTTCTTCAGCACGTGCATAAAAACATTAACAGATAATCCTATATCTGACCCTGTGGGGCAGGCTGGTCAGAGGACAATAAGACAATAAGCTTACTATAAAATAGCCACCAGGCTGTGTGTTAGGGGTATATGGAATACGAATAGACTTCATGTTCACTTTTGGGTCCCACCCCAAAACATTCCATCGTGTATTCCTATATTCTTGAATCTGAAAACCAAACAGAGATCCTGAAACACTTCTGGCCCCGAGTATTTCAGATAAGGGACTCTCATCCTGTTCTACAGTTAAACTTTAAATTGCTGGAGCTGTTCCTCTCTAGAACCTTTAACTGGAAACTCATTTACTTCTGTATGTCCTCCATGCAGTAAGGGGACTAGAGGTCATGTTTTTAGCTACTCCCTGGTTGAAGGAAAATGGAAACATGGGTCTCAGTTGAATGCGTCAAGCTGTCATGTTTATATCCAGTGCCAGCTGGGCACCTGTTGGCAGGGCCAGCGAAGAGCTCCGGGGAGAAATTCATCTTGCCCTTCTACACTTGACAACAAACAGACTGTCTCTCTCAGACCGTCCTCCCCCTGTGCAAACCACTTCATTACATGAAAAACCTCTCTGCTTAAGTGTTGTTTAGATATCAGCTTGCATCTTAATATCTCACAAATTAAAAAGAAAATTAACATGAGGCCGATATCTTTCCATTATATGTTTGAAGAGACAACCATCTCCTTGCAACAGATCACGTTTCATTTTTTGTTTGTTTGTTTGTCTGACTTGTTTTTGCCTCAGAAGTACAGCTGAAAAGAGTCAAGAGAAAAATGAAACATAAAAACAAATGACTTTACTTCAACTCTAATTATCATTGCTACTATTTCCTTTTACGCCACAGTCATTTTGTTGCTAAAAATATCGCCTTCCTTACTGTCCCCCGCAACTTAGTTGTCATTTCATCCTTAACAGACAATAGATCCACCGTGGGAGGATGACAGAGAGGAAGAGAAGGATGGTCATTAGGACACAAACTGGCAAACACCACATTATTAGAGGCATGCCATTGAACAGAGAGGCTAAGAATGCACCTTTAGCAACCCAGCCCCCAGTTCATGATCCATCATAATCTTGTAGTAATAAGTTCTCCAGTGGAAACATTGGGCTCTTTGCCTGCAAAAAGTGCCACACAGAGTAAGTCAAAGGGACTGGATAGCATTTAGTGGGTTGTAGAACATTTAGGGAGG